>NW_006290668.1:137551-141141 GCF_000327345.1 Myotis davidii | reverse complement strand
CTGCTGCTGCTGCTGCTGCTCTACCGGCCGCCGCGCTACCACACCGCCGTCCAGCCTGCCTCCTTGGCTTCGCGTTCGGCTGCGGGGTGCCCTGAGTTCCGGCCAGTCTTCTTGGACTCACTTTGGCTGGTGTATGTGCTCCCTGTCCTCGTCCACTATTCTGAACACTTACCAGGCGACCCAGCGATCGGAGGCAGAGTGCCACCCATGAGAAAATCAGGGTTTTAATAGGGGTGGTGGAGTGAGGGGAGGGGAGCTGACTGTGGGCCCTGCCGATTGGGCAGGCGCAAGTCGGGTCTTGTTACACAGGATGTGGTCATCTCTATGGCGCGCATGTTCCTTGATTGTCATTGGTTAGTTTAAAGAAATCCCGGCTTCCGGGAAGAAGGTACTTTCCTGAGCACATGGCCACTGCCCCAACATGGAGGATCCGGGGTGAGATGGAAGGCATAGCCCTTGCCCTTTCACCCCCAACAGCCTGTCCCTGGACTCCTTCCCCCCGAATCACAGCCTGGGGCACACCGTGGCTGCCCTGTCCTCTTGGACAGAGCTCACCCTCGAGAGCCTCCTCTGGCCAGCACTGGGGCCGGTCGCCGGGCTCCGCGCCCTGGGCTGCTGATGGTGTCTCCGGGGAACGTCTGAGGGAAGCGGCGATGTTCAAGGCTGGTTCCACCTTCAACCACGTGGTGCAGAATGAACAATCAGAAACTCACACTCCGGTGAGGCCTAGTTCCGGCACCCTTCTTCCGTGGGGTGGTTTTACTGGGCTATCTGAACCCAGGGGATGCTCTGCAACCCCATCTGCGGCGGGGGCTACGCCTGGCGGTGTGGCGGTTCTTCGGCGACCGGACGGAAGAGGAAATCTCACTGACCCGCTTCTTTGGAGACGAGCCCTGGAGTATAAGAAGTGGGTGCCCACGGGCCTGCCTTTCGTAAAAGGGGTCAAGGTGGAGCTATGACCTCCGGCACAAAACGGCCTCCGCCGGCCACTCTGCAGGATGGATTTTCTTAATCATTTTATACTCACCATTTCCTCTTCGGGAATATCCCTCAAGACCAAATGGTCAGAAGCTCTGGACCAACGGACCACCCCCGCCCCCCACCCAACTTCCCGGAGCCATCTGTTCTTGGACGAGGAGCGAATAAGCAATATCAGCAGTGCGCTCCAGGGTGCGCTGGGCGAGCCAGGCTGCAGCAGCCTAGGTGTCAGGCAGCCGCCGTCCTTTGAGGCCCCGCTGTATTTAGGCTGTAACCAAGCCGCGCTCCAGGGGGAGGTGGACTCATTACTCAGAATCAGGTTTCTTCCTCCGGAAGGGGCGTGGGCACCAGGGCTTTCCAGCCTTAGAGATACATTTTAACTGAAACACAGAAGCAGCACAGCTGTAAGCTCCTCATTCCCGTCCTCGGTCGGCGCATGAGCATCCAGTTTTCAAGACACTTCCGGATAAGGCTCTCCATGTATTTATCCTATTTACGTATCTATTTACATGAACGGCAGTATAAGTTGGGGTGGGGGGCTGGGTGTTTACAACCCCAACTTTTATTTGGCAGAAAAGGAGCATCCACACCCAGACGATCGAGCGTCTTTGTGTTACCAGGGAGCCCCCGGCCCTGTGGCCTCCGGGCCTCCTGCCCTGCCCTTCTCCCCAGTGTGGGTGTCATCAGTAGCAGGCATGTCGAACATGTGTCACCTGGCCTTCGTCCAAGAAACTTACTGGACACCTGCTCTGTGCGAGGCCTTGTCAGACACGGGGAAGTACTGCTCTCCGTCGATTTGGGTTTTATTCTCACTCTACCATAGCGTGTAGTTTTGTGTTTTGATTCAAACCTATTAACTATTGATTTCTATGTTCCGTTCTCAAAATGTCATCATCCCTGATGCCGTTTCAAATTGTCTTCCAAAGGGGTTTGAGCGCTCGCACAGCTACAAAATGTAAGACGACTCCTCAAAGTCTTAAATAGAGCAAATAATCCCGACTGAGGTTTAGTCATATTTTTGTCTTTCCAGTTCAGGGAGAGTGGTTGGATTTAGGAGTCAAACATAGGAGCTGCGAAGACCCTCGCTTAACTCTGCACTAGACAGGAGCGTGGCTGTGTGAGATCCCTCCGCGCAGGGCGGCGGCGGCGCTGGGACCCGGAACGTGGAGGCAGCGGAGCGCAGACCTGCGGCCTCCCCTCCCAGGAGCTACTACCTTTCCGTGCCTAGACCTCCCCATGTGTAGAATGGAGTCATTACCGCCTACCTCACAGGGATGTTGTGAAGACTTAGAAGAACGTCAAACGTTTTTAATGCTCAGATGAGAGAGGACATTGTGGAATCCATTCTGTGTGAGAGTTGCGTAAAAATGGACATTCGGTTAACTGTACCAGATGCCGGAAATGTGTGTGCAAAAGAGCATTTTACCAACTCAAATAATATTAATTTCTAGATTAAAAAAATAATCTGTGTTATTGTAAGCACTAAGTTTGTGGTAACATGTTACAGCAGCAACAGTAAACTAATACACTCCCTTGCCTGCTGGATATTTCATTGAGTCATATTCCTCAGGAGCTGAGAGAGCCACGTCCTTCTAAGGCAGCGGTTCTCAACCTGTGGGTCGCGACCCCTTTAGTGGTCCAACGACCCTTTCACAGGGGTCACCTAAGACCATCGGAAAACACATATATAATTACATATTGTTTTTGTGGTTAATCACTATGCTTTAATTATGTCAATTTGTAACAATGAAAATACATCCTGCATATCAGATATTTACAGTATGATTCATAACAGGAGCAAAATTACAGTGATGAAGTAGCAACGAAAATAATTTTATGATCAGGGGTCACCACAACATGTGGCACTGTATTAAAGGGCCGCGGCATGAGGAAGGTTGAGAACCACTGCTCTAGGAGGATCCAGAGTTTCTAAACCTGTCACCTTTCTCAGTCCCCACAGAAGCTACTCTCTTTCAAGCACCATCATCTCTCGCCTGAACTGACACGTTAACGACTTTAAGGCTTTGATAACATGGTTCTCTTTGCCTGGAACTTATTCTCTCACCCTCCTCTTCATCTTCCACATCACCTTCCTCACTGATGCCTTCAGATCTGGTTGGTTCTTTCTGCAGCGCCTTCTACTGCCCCTTCTCCAACGCACCACACTCCTGTCTGCCCATGCTCAGTGCCTCTCCCGCCTGCCCAGACTTGGGGCTGCATGCAGGACTGTCCTCTTAACTGCTACGCCCCAATACAGTGATCGTGCTCAGTAAATATTTTTTCGATGAGGGAATGAATTGGTCCTATATAAAGGCTGGGGGAAGAAATGCATAAAGGTTAACAGGTGTAATCATCTGTAGCTGAATTCGCCCCCTACTCAGTCGAGAGGCAGAGGAGGGCTGGGGAACTTGTGCCGCCTCTGAGTCACTTGGTTCTAAACTCAGCAGACGTCACTCTCTTTCTGCACTTACCTCTGTGTGCAGACCTCGTAAAACGCCTTCTTCGCCCAGACCTTGGAGAGAAATCTGGTTCCGTGAGAGGTGCCTCTTCCCCCTCCCGCCCCCTCCCTCCGGCTGCTCTCACCTCTCCTCCCGTCCTCCTCAGCACATCCC
>NW_006290668.1:131048-137538 GCF_000327345.1 Myotis davidii | reverse complement strand
TCCTCTAAACTCAGTCATCTGGAAACGACTGTGGCATCACCGAGATGTCGCCTGTCCTCACATCGTTCTTGAGCAGAAGGACGTGCACGGCACCCTGAAGTGAGAAGCATGATGATGCAGGATGAGACGCCCCTAGGCCTGGGCTGCCTCGCCTGTCTGCCGGCCGGCGGTGCTGTGGGGGTGATGTGAGCAGCTTAGCAAGTCCCCCATGTGCAAACAGAGTTCCTGCCTCCAGGCTGAGGCGGTGTCTGAAATTATGGCCTTGGAGACCGTGCCAGTCTGTGCAGGCTACAGTAACAACGTACCACAGACGGAAAGACTTAAGCGACAACAGAGACTTATTTTCTCACAGTTCTGGGGACTAGACATCCAAGATCAAGGTGTGGGCAGGTTTGGCTCTGGGTGTCTCTCTTTGGCACACACACATCCCTGGCGTCTCCGTGCTCAAGTACCCTCTTCTTACAAGGACACCGTCCGATTGAATTGGGGCCCATCCTAACAGCCTCATTTCAACTTAATCCCATTGTTAAAGGCCCCATCTCAAACGTGAGGGGCAGGAATAGAATAGTGGGGATAGCTGTAGTTTAAGAAATATTAACCCTGCTCTGTTAACCATGATTGTTCTGTTCTGATTCGAGAAAGCACATTCTGACCTTAGCTGAGAGTTGTACGCCCTGGATATGGGAGTCAATCTCGAAATGCAGTCCCTTCTCCTTTTCTGAGAACTGCCTATCACCATGAAAAGATGAACATGCACAGTCTAGTTCTGGAGGCGCCCGCCCTCTGCGACCCCAGGCCTGCGTTGCCTGTCACCTGTACCATGACACCTGCCTGCTTCCTCAGGCCTGTAATTCCTACCACTTCCCCATGTAACCTTTATCCTTCTACCCGACATAAGCAGCTGGCTTATTGGGGTGGGGGTGGGGCTAAAGCGGATTTTCATGGATCACCTGCTGACCCCTCATACTGTCGACATTTTGGGAATAAGCGCTCATACATGATTCAACCCTGTCTCTGCTTAATTGGCTCAGGTAGTGACAGCCCCCAGACCCATTGGTTGTCCAGTTTCACAAACACAGTCATTTTGAAGCACCGAGGGTTAGAGCTTCCACGTATGATTTTGCGTGTGAGCGTACGGGGAGACGATTCAACCGTAACAGACAGTCCTTGGTTTTAGGATGTACCAGTCCTTTGGGGTTCTCTGAATAAGGGCAGTAACTATTGGATACGTAAATGGACTTGTTGTCCATGAAAGCAAGGGACAGGATATAATTAATTTTAAAATGAATGGGTGCAATAAGTTATATGTAAATTAACTCTCTAATTCAGTGAAGGGCTGCAGAGGAGGCGTGGGGCCCACATCCCCAGGTTCTTCCTCTCAGCTGTCCCACTCGAACTCCATCCTTACAGACAGAAAACAAGAAGCACGAACCCAGAGATGTAAAGAGAGCTATAGACCCCTCACTCTCCCTGGGTATCTGCCTTAAGCCCGGGTGCTAATAGGCCGTTTTCACTGAAGAAAAACCCTGGGACTCCAGCAGAGTGAGAAGAAAGGTCAGAGACCTACATACGACGATCCAGAACCTGAGAGCCAGCCCTCAGTTTGTACCTTTTTTTAAACCTTCTCCTTGGAAAAGGATGGCGGGGAGCTGTGTTTGTCTCTGCCGCTCTAATGAGTAAAGTGAGAGAGTTTCCCCTGAGAATTCCTGATGGTAAGCCCACATTCCTGTGGGATTAGTGCAGTGATGGTGAACCTTTTAAGCTCGGCGTGTCAGCATTTTGAAAAACCCTAACTTAACTCTGGTGCCGTGTCACATATAGAAATTTTTTGATATTTGCAACCATAGTAAAATAAAGACTTATATTTTTGATATTTATTTTATATATTTAAATGCCATGTAATAAAGAAAAATCAACCAAAAAAATGAGTTCGCGTGTCACCTCTGACACGCGTGTCTTGGTTCACCATCACTGGATTAGAACCTAAACTTGTACTATCGGTGTAGCCAGGAAGACCTCCAGGCAAAATTTTAGAATGTTTCCAAGTCAGCTATTCCCACGGTCCATGGCATAAGCAAACACTAACTCTATCCAGAGAAATACATTTTAAACCCAGACTTCAAAGAATTTCCACAGATAAAATCCCAAGGAACATGAGTTCCACAAACCACAAAAGCAGAAGCAATGAATCCCAGCATCAGACCCACAAATGGTATAAATATTGGAATTATAAGGTACAGGATATAAAATAAACACATTACATTTTAGTTTTTTATTTTAATGTTTTATTTTATTAATCTTCACCTGAGGATATTTTTCCATTGATTTTAGAGAGAGTGGAGGAAAAGGAGGGAGGGAGAGAGAAACATCGATGTAGGAAAGACACATTGACTGGTTGCTCCCACACGTGCCTCACCTAGGGCAAGATCAAACCTGCAATCCAGGTACATCGTTGACCGGGAATCAAACCCATGACCCTTCCATGTGCTGGCTGACTATCTAACTGCTAACCTTCCCGGCCAGGTCAATATATATTAAATTTATAAAGAAATTAAAGATGGAGTTTGAACACTATTGAAGGAAAGGAGACTATCAAGATTAATGAGGAAGATTTGAATAAGAAAAACTGGAAATTACTGAAGTGAGAAATTAAAAACCCAGTAGAGCCCAGCTGGTATGGCTCAGTGGTTGAGCATCGACCTATGAACTAGAAGGTCACAGTTCAGTTCCTGGTCAGGGCACATGCCCAGGTTGCAGGCTTGATCCCCAGTGTGGGGCATGCAGGAGGCAGCTGATCAATGATTCTCATTATTGATGTTTCTATCTCTCCTTTTCCTACCTCTCTGATATCAATATATACATATATATTTAAAACCTAGTAGACAAATTAAATAGATTATATCACAGCAGAAAGGAGAAGAAACTAGAAAACATTTATATTTTAAGAAGTTACACAGGTTGCAGCACAGGGAGACAGGAGAAGGGAAACTGCACACAATGGGTTAAGAAATATGGAACAGAATGGGAAGGTCCAACATACAGCTAATTTATGTGAGGGTTTTTAATGATAGAATGGGGAGAAGCACATTTGAAGAGATAATCTGAGAATTTTTTAGAATTGATGACTCTTCCTCAAATTTAGGAAATCCAATGAATCCTACACAGACTATTAAAAATAGATCCACACAAGACAAAGAGTAAACCTTAGCACACTAAAAGGAAAATCATCACCAAAGCCAGAAGTGTTACTTCTTATTTCTCAATGGCAATGAGATAATAGTAGCCAGAGACAGTAGAATGAGATACCAGAAGTGCTGAAATAAAATAACTGCCACACAGAATTGTATGTGCAGCAAAACTACCGTTTGAGAGCAAAACTAAAATTATTGTTTAGGTACATCAAAAACTAAGGAACAATTCCTAAGATACCCTCTTCCAAAGAACTTCTAAAGGATAAACTTCAGAAAAAAAATGAAGAAAATCCTAGACTGAAGGTATGAAACATAAAATGGCCTGTCCGGTTGCTCAGTGGTTAGAGCATTGGCCAGCAGGCCGAAGGGTCCTAGGTTCTATTTCCAGTCAAGGGCACGTACCTCCGTTGCAGGCTCCCCAGCCCTGGTTGATCAGGGCGCATGTGGGAGGCAAACAATTGATATGTCTCTCACATCAATGTTTCTCTCTCTCTCCCCCTCCTCCCTCCCTTCCACTCTCTCTAGAAATCAATGGGGAAAATATTCTCAGGTGAGGCTTAAAAAAAACCAAAAAACATAAAAATGAATGGTGAAAAAAAATAGGAAACCAAAGTGAAGGTAAACATATGTTTACTCTATCAAAAGTACAGCAATAACCCAGGGACACAGACAATAGGGTGGTGAAGGCCTGGGGTGGGGGGCAGAGGCAGGCAGTAAGGGTCAATGGGGCGAAAGGGGAGACATATGTAATACTTT
The DNA here is from genome assembly GCF_000327345.1 of Myotis davidii. NCBI lineage: Eukaryota > Metazoa > Chordata > Mammalia > Chiroptera > Vespertilionidae > Myotis > Myotis davidii. Next base: position 133,591 of record NW_006290668.1, on the reverse strand, counting down.
CAACAATAAAGGCTCTTTAAAGTACAGCAAGAATGTCAAATGTTAGTGTTAAAAAAAGAACCACAATCAAAGAACTTATAAATGGAGAGGATTTTGTTAAATACACATAAGTAACCACCAAACAAAGAGAAACTAAGTATGAAACTTTCAATATAGTATAGAGGGGAAATGGATTTGTTGGGAGGAGACTCGGGCCAAACAAAGGCAAGAAGCAAAAAGAAAATAATAGAGAAAATGAAACAGGGGTGGACAGAATGACTGGAGGATTGGGGAGCAGATGACAGCTTCTTTGTTCAAGGTTAGGTGAAACATGACATTGTATGGTTGTTAAATGGAAGGAAGACCAACTATGTATAGAAAGGTATGGATGGATGCTGAGTAGTCAAAAGGATGGATGGACTATGTGGGGTACTAATTCTTTGTTTCTTAGCCCAACCTCACCCATTTATTCTGGACTTTGTGTTGCTGAGGCTGGGAATCTACAAATCACATTTCTCCTTTGCCAGCTGGCTCCCTAGTAGATTCTGCCAAAAGAGAGCACAGAAAGAGACAAGAAGAGTGCCTGCTGCTTCCTGTTTTGCTCTCTGTTCCTGTCAGCATCATCCCATGGTTCTTCCCCCTCCGAGTGGCAGTTGCCTCCTGTTTTCTCCATACTCTGTCTCATTTTCTGTCCCCGACATAACAGTACCAGCTGTCCGATGCCTCCTTGTCAGAGGTCTGGTCTTGGCTCTACAGGAGTATCCCTTCAGCCTTCTAGAGTCAATATCCAAACCTCATTCCTTTGTTGCCCCGGGCTTAGGGAATGAAACTGATTTCTGCATTTATTATCTTTGGTTATTACATATTCCCACTTTGTCACCTCAGCATCAACTTAACCAACTCCTTTGTTGACGTCTGTCTGCTGCTAAATTGATTGGTTCAGTTTCATTTTTCTTTTTCTGAACTGACTGATACAGATATAAATATTTTTAAATAATAAAATAGCCCAGCTGGTATGGCTCAGCAGTTGAGCATCAACCTATGAACCAGTAGGTCATGGTCAGATTCCCTGTCAGGGCACATGCCCAGGGTTACAGCTTGATCCCCAGTTGGAGGAGTGCAGCTCTGAAATCAAAAAAATATATTAAAATAATAATAAAATAAAATTTTGAAATATATACACGAATACATTTAAAAATCTTGACAAAATGGACAAATTTCTGCAAGCATAGAAAATGCCAGTACTGCCGAATCCGGTTTGGCTCCGTGGATAGAGCGTCAGCCTGTGGACTGAAAGGTCCCAGGTTCGATTCCGGTCAAGGGCATGTACCTGGGTTGCGGGCACATCCCCAGTAGGAGATGTGCAGGAGGCAGCTGATTGATGTTCCTCTCTCATCGATGTTTCTAACTCTCTATCCCTCTCCCTTCCTCTCTGTAAAAATCAATAAAATATATTTTTTAAAAAAGAAAAGAAAATGCCAGTACTGAAATAAGAGAAAACAGTAAACTATAGTTAGCTGATGACTATTAAAGACCCTGAAATTTTAATTAAAAGGAGCTCCAGAAGGTTGAACAAGGGAGTTCCACCAAACCTTCAAGAAACAAATAGCACCTGCAACATACAAATCATTACGGGAGAAAAGAAAAGACATTTATTTTATGAAGCTGGTATATCCTTGATTCCTAAACCAAATAGGGACAATTTGGGGAAAGAATATTAGAGGCCCATTTGACTATCTAATTGTACATACAATTTCTAAATAAAATATTAGGTGAGAAAATAAAATAATGTATTAAAACTAAAACATCATTAAGTGGGTTGTAGTAAGCAAACATTAACAATGCAATGAATGCACTCCATTATGGGATAAAGAGGAAAGACACATAGTTGCCTCCATAGATTGAAAAAAAAATTGGGGGGAAACAAAGAAAAAAACATTCGATAAAATTCAGTATCTACTTATGATAAAAATTCTTGGGAAACTTGGAATGGAAAGGAACTTCCATAATTTGATAAGAACTCTCTACCAAAAATCTATCACAAACTTCACACTTCACATAGAACCCTAAACTCATTCCCTTCTTCAGGAAGAAGATACAGCTGGGCACCTTTCCCTCCTGGCTGTCATGGCCACTGCAGTAAGTCATTATAAATAAATATATAAGAAATGGGAGGGAGGGTGACAACATTCTCATTATGTGGATGTCATTTGGTATTCTGTATAGAAAGTCCAAACCATTAAAACTCATAAGATATTCATCAAATTGGCCAAATAAAAAATAAAATTGGGGAAATGAATAGCATTCCTCTATCCTATCTAATAAAAGAGAAACATGGTAATTAGCCATAACTTCACTACCCTTCCTATTGGCTAATCAGGGCGATATGCAAATTAACTGCCAGCCAAGATGGCGGCCGGTAACCAGGCAACTGATGCGAACAGGAGGCTTGCTTGCTCCAGTCACAAAGGAAGCCAATGTTCCCCGCCTGCCACTGCTGGACTCTGAGCTGCTGTCTAAGAAACATTGTTACAAATATAGAAGCTAAACAAAACCCAGAAACA
>NW_006290668.1:129054-130252 GCF_000327345.1 Myotis davidii | reverse complement strand
GGGGTGGTGTTGCAACCTCCCCATCGACCCTGCCTTGAGTGTGACAGGGCGGTGCACCCCCCCCACAATCGACCCTACCCTGAGCGTGACTGAGGGTGGCATCACCACCTCCCGATCCGCCCTGCTCTGTGCATGACAGGGGCAGCGCCCCAACTCCCCAATCTGCCTTACTCTGAGCCCGACCAGGGGCTGCAGGGCAGGCACCTAGGGATTGGGCCTGCCCTCTGCCACCCGGAAGTGGGCCTAAGCCAGCAGGTCGTTATCTCCCGAGGGGTCCCAGACTGTGAGAGGGCACAAGTGGGTCTGAGGGATACGCCACCCCCCAGTGCACAAATTTTTGTGTACCAGGCCTCTAGCATAATAATAAACAACTAGAAACTCTAACAAAATATAAGGTTCTATTCAGAATAGTAAAAAAAGTTTAAAAGTAACCTAGGGCCCTGGCAGGTGTGCTCCGTGGTTAGAGCAACAGCCTGCGCATCGAAGGACCACGGGTTTGATTCTTTTTTTTTTTAATACATCTTTATTTTCTAGATTATTACAGTTGTTCCCCTTTTTCCCCCTATAGCTCCCCTCCACCCAGTTCCCACCCCACCCTCTGCCCTTCCCCCTCCACTGTCCTCATCCATAGGCGTACGCTTTTTGTTGCCGGGTCATACACATGGAAAATGTAGCTATTTCCATCCACGACTGGTCCCTGTGTTCGGCCACACAGGGACCGTCGTAGACTCACAAGGGTCGTCTCAACCTCACAGGGACCGGCGCAGCCTCACAGGGGCCGGCGCAGCCTCGAAGGGGGCACTGCATCCCACGTTGGGGGTGAAGGTGCGAGACAGAAGCTCCCTTTTACTATCTCTCCTGCTGCTCCCTTGCGTATCGCCGATGCTGTAAGTTTCTGAAAGCAGTCTGCAGGTGCTGGACATCATACTTTAACTGGTCAATACGAAGTTTGGCATCTGTCTTTTGTTGGGAGGCTCCTTGCTGGACAAAATCTCCAGGCATTCTTCCCGGCTGAGTATCTGGTATGCTTGCTTGGATTTCATTTTCTACTAAGTGCACAGACTGCTTGCTGCCGTCTCCCGGCATCCCATGTGAGACTGGATCTGATGGACCTGCTTGTGCATTTGTTGGTACAGCGGTTCCATGTTGCCAGCTCAGCCGGTGCCGGCTCAGCCGGTTCCGGCTCCAGCTTCCTCTC
>NW_006290668.1:122744-128924 GCF_000327345.1 Myotis davidii | reverse complement strand
AGACTGGTTGTCTGCCGTCTCCCAGCGTCCCATGTGAGACTGGATCTGGTGGACCTGTTTGTGCGTTTGCTGGTACAGTGGTTCCATGTTGTTGGCCCAGCTGGGTCCGGTTCTGGCTTCCTCTGAACCTGATTCTGCTTCTTCAGTGTGTCCCTTATGGATGGGAGGAGTTGCAATCTGAAGTTTGTTGGGTTATGCTGTAAAAGTGCCAGTGGTTCCTTTTGTGCCTTTGGCACAGCTTGGGTGGGGATGTAAATTGAGTAGGGCGGGGTCTCAGGAAGTCACCAGGGCTGAGCAAACAGCAATGGCGTCTTCTCGACTCCTTGCCTCTCTGCGACTCCGCCTCTCTGCGTCCCGGAGTGCCGGTGAGCACCACCGCAAGAAAGCCGCCTTAGCTTTCCGACTTGCTGCAAGGCCGTCCCACCTCTTCCCGTAGGGGTCTGGGACCTCAGAATCCCACCCCAAACAAGCTCAGTGGATTCGAGAGTTTGTAACCCCTTTTGATTGAAAAAAAAACACGCGCATCCACTTGCAGCCCGCCTGGCGTGCAACTCGGAACCTCTGTTCTTGGCGCCTCTGCATATCCTACTCAGTCTCAATGCTCTTCTTTCATTCCTTCCAGTTGTAGAGCTTCCACGGCGCCAGCTTTCCCATGGTTCTGAAAGATAGCTGTTTTGTCTTATAGTTGGTATTCTTTTTTTTTTTAATATATTTTTATTGATTTTTTGCAGAGAGGAAGGGAGAGAGATAGTCAGAAACATTGATGAGAGAGAAACATCAATCAGCTGCTTCCTGCACATCCCCCACCGGGGATGTGCCCGCAACCCAGGTACATGCCCTTGACCGGAATCGAACCTGGGACCCTTCAGTCCGCAGGCCGACACTCTATCCACTGAGCCAAACCGGTTTCGGCTATAGTTGGTATTCTTAATGTTGTTGTGGGAGGCAGCACGCACAGGTCTGTAGCTTACGCCGCCATCTTGGTTCTCCCACGGGTTCAATTCTTGATCAAGGGCATACCTGGGTTGCAGGTTTGATCCCCTGCCCTGAGCGGGGCATATGCGGGAGGCAACCAATTGATGTCTCTCTCTCTCTTTCTCCCCACCTCTCTCCCTACTTCCCTCCTTTCCACTCCACCTAAAAGCTTCTGCACAGTAAAAGAAACCATCAACAAAACAAAAAGGGAGCCCACTGTATGGGAGAATATATTTGGCAATGATACAGCTGATAAAGGGTTAATATCCAAAATATATAAGGAACTCATACAACTTAACAAAAGGAAGACACACAGTCCAATTTAAAAATGGGCAAAGGACCTAAATAGACACTTCTCCAAAGTGGACATACAGATGGCCAAAAGACATGAAAAATGTCCAAATTCTCTAATAATCAGAGAGACACAAATTAAAACAATATGCAGTTTCCTCAAAAAATTAACTATGGAACTGCCATTTGACCTCGTGATCCCACTTCTAGGAATATATCCTGAGAAACCTGAAGCACCATCAGAAAGAATGTATGCACCCCTATGTTCACAGCAGCACAATTTACAATAGCGAAGACCTGGAAATAGCCCAAGTGTCCATCAGTACATGAGGGGATAAAAAAGCGGTGGTTCATTTATACCACGGAATATTATGCAGCAGTAGAAAAAAAAAAAAGGCTCTCTTACCCTTTGAGAGAGCATGGAGGGGCCTGGAGAGTATCATGATAAGTGAGAGAAAAGCGTGGTATAGAGGGAATCTTGGAGGGAAGGTGGGGGAGGGAGGGTGGGTGGGAGGTAATCAACCAAAGACCTTATATGCATATATGCATAACCCATGGACACAGACAATAGGGTGGTGAGCGGGCTGGAGGAGGTCAATGGGGGGTAAAGGGAGACATGTGTAATACTTTCAACAATAAAGATTAATAAATAAATAATAAAATAAAAATAATTAATTAAATAAAGGTAATGAAAAATATTGTCAGGTGAGGATTAACAAAAAAATAATCTAGGAATTCACCTATCAATCTACAAAATGTTTATGGAAAAAATTTACTGTTATTAAAATGACATAAAAGAAATCTAACAAATGAGATGAACCACGTTCATGAGTGCAGCAATTTAATAATAGACGTGTCTTCTACCTAAATCAATCTATAAATTCAATGCAAGCCCAAATTCCGGATATATTTTTTTAGAAACACAAAAATGAATTCAAAAATGCATGTGGAAGAGTTAAGACCCACAAATAGGAAAGAATGGCAAAACAGAGATTGCCTGTATCAGATAAGATATACTAAAAAGCCACAGTTAAAAAGCGAAAGCAAAGCTGTATGACACATGAACAGACAAACTGATCAAGGGAACAGACTCAAGAGGCCAGAAACAGACACCAGTACATCAAAGAACTTAAGGTATTTCAGAATAAGCATCCTAATCAGAAGGAACAAGATGAATTGTTAAAGGATATAGCATGGGGCCCTAGCCAGTTTGGCTCAGTGATAGAGCATCGGCCTGCGGACTGAAGGATCCGGGTTCAATTCCGGTCAAGGGCACGTACCTCAGTTGCAGGCTCCTGGCCCTGGGCCAAGTGCACGCGGGAGGCAATCAATTGATGTGTCTCTCTCACATTGATGTTTCTCTGTGTGTGTGTGTCTCTCCCTCTTCCTTCCACTCTCTAAAAATCAATGGAAAAATATCCTCAGGTGAGGATTAAATGTGAGGTTAATGTGCAATTTTCTCCAAGAAGTTAATGTCTTAAAGCAATCAAGGGCCAGTTTTTTTCACAGTTAAAGGGCAGCTTTAGTAATAAAAGACGATCTTACGGGGGAAAGTTGCGTAACTATGGAAAATATCTTCCTTCATATCCACAGTGGCTTCAAATACCACAATGCTTGCTACAAATAATGCTTTGCCATTACGGTATGTGGCAAAGCTGTGAATGCAGGTGAAGAAACTGCAACACATTTTCCCATATTAAAATAACAGATTAATGGAGACTACACCTAGGATCAGATTTTTAATTTTGATGAAAATGGTCTTCATTAGAAGGTAGAATCTCCAGACCAACATCTCCAAGTTAATATCTCCAGACAAGTCCCAGCCTTTAAGATCACAAAGGGACAGAAGGTGTTGCTATGAGCAAATGCTCATGGAAATTTAACTGTGCTAGTATTCCTATTAGAATCGTTCATATTTTTATAGTGTTCTGATTACAAAGTTGCCTACATTTTGACCAACCCATCCCTAACTTTATTTTTCCCATTGTGGATGAAAAGGTGCGGGCTATAGCCCCCACTGGCTGCTCTGAAAAGCCATCTTTGCGTTGTTCCTGTGGCTCCCTCTCCGCTCGCTGCAACCACCTCCCACCGCCGCGGACTCCGGGGCTTCTTCGCCAGAGTCCTCCAACTATCGCTTTTTTAAAAAAAAAAAATCCGCTGCATAGGATCACCGGCGTGCCCCACCCTGTCAGACACGGCCGTGGACACCAGCTCCGAGATCACCACCAAGGACTTAAAGGAGAAGAAGGAAGTTGTGGAGGAGACAGAGAATGGAAGAGATGCACCTGCGAATGGGAACGCTAATGAGGAAAACGGGGAGCAGGAGACTGACAATGAGGTAGATGAAGAAGAGGAAGAAAGAGGGGAGGAGGAGGAAGAAGAAGGTGATGGTGAGGAAGAGGATGGAGATGAAGATGAGGAGGCTGAGGCAGCTACAGGCAAATGGGCAAATGAAGATGATGAGGATGAGGATGTTGACACCAAGAAGCAGAAGACCGATGAGGATGACTAGACAGCAAAAAAAAAAAGGAAAAGTGAAAGGCCTCCGTGACCTATTCACCCTCCACTTCCCGTCTGAGAGTCTAAACGTGGGTCACCTTCCAGTAGAGACTCCCGCCCACCTGCCTACCCACCCACCTCAGGCAGCGCCGTCTGCAGATGACAGCACTCTCCACCACCCAGCCAAAACCACAACGCGAATTTGCAACAGGGGAGGAAAAAAGAACCAAAACTCCCAAGGCCCTGCTCTGCTTTTTTTCTTAAAAGTACTTTAAAAAGGAAAATTTGTTTGTATTTTTCATTTACATTTTATATTTTTGTACATATTGTTAGGGGTCAGCCATTTTTAATGATCTTGGGATGACCAAACCAGCCTTTGGAGCATTCTCTGTCCTACTTCTGACTTTACCTGTTGTGTGACCATGTTCATTATAATCTCAAAGGAGAAAAAAACCTTGTAAAAAGAGCAAAAACAACAATAAAAAAAACAATCTTATTCCGAGCATTCCAGTAACTTTTTGTGTATGTACTTAGCCGTACTATAAGTAGTTCGTTTGTAAAAGATGGTTAAAAAGGCCAAAGATAAAAAGGTTTCTTTTTTCCCTTTTTTTGTCTATAAAATTGCTGTTTATTTATTTATTTTTTTTTTTGGCCTGTTCGATGTATGTGTGAAACAATGTTGTCCACAATAAACAGGAATTTTATTTTGCTGAGGTGTTCTCACAAAAAAAAAAAAAAAAAAAGGTGCAGGCTATAATAAATCTAACCAATAACCTCACAGGGTGATCTTATTATAAATTCCTAACAAGGCAGATGATGGTGGGAGTCACACTCAGGCATATAACTTCTTTAGTGAAAGCTTCATCTTTGCCTTCGCAAGCCCTGTCCATAGTTTCTGTGCACCTAGGTTTACACGCCTTTGATTGAAATGCCTCTTTTTCTAGGCCGCTCTTTTCAGACCCCTCAGAAGGTAACCACCCTCAAGAGAGCACATTGTTAACCATCCCATCTCTGCCTTGCTTTCTCCCACCTTCATGTAATCTTCCTTGAATTACCTCTTTAATTTCAAATGCAAAAAAGAAACTGCAAACTCATTCTAGGAAGCATTTTTCATTCTGTTGAAATCTTGCTTCCAGGTGTATCCTCTGCCTGGCTCAAATGAATGCTAATAAGCTCTTTTAAAAATGTCACAGGCTTGGAAGTTCTTATCTTGCACTATAAAATCTTTTTTTTTTCCCCCTCCGGGAGACGACCTGGGACGCGTCTGCCTATATCGCTGCCATCTTGCTGAACGCTATAAAGCCTTCTTATTTTGTGTTGCAGAACTTCGGCTGTGGGGGCTTTTTTTGTTTGTTTGTTTGTTTGTTTTTTCAAGAACTGCCAGGACTCAGAATGCAGCAGGTCCTCTCTCTTCCACAGCATTCTTGATGGGGCCTGGGTTCCCCTGACAGGTAGCCAGTTGCCAGGTGCGGCTTCCCTTCCAGAGCGGAACAACCTCCCAGGGGCCTGTGAGGCGGTGCTCTGGAGTCCTGGCACCCGAGTCCCTGGGGTTCCCCTGGTCTATTCTCCCTCCAGACCCCCAAGACCTCTCAGGAGAAGCCGAGTGAAAAGTCCCAAAACTTTGACGTGTACAAGCTTGAGGGTCTTGAGCCAGCCCTGACTGATGAAGAGCTGTTTCCTCATTCTTTCCAGGGAACGGCATCTCAGAGGGAGGGGTGTCGGAAATGCAGTTAAAAAAGAAAAAGAAAAAGGTGATGGGATTAAGACGTACGAATTGGTAGTTACAAAATAGGCATGAGACATAAGGTAGAGCATAGGGAATACAGTGCACGTAGTTGTGAGAATAAACAAGTAATCTTTTCTGTCAAAGAAGGGAGTTTAGGCAGACATCATTTTAGCTTTCGTGACTTGCAGCTCCCCTGATGGCCACCACTTTGAAATGGCAAAGGTCAATCCCTCCCTTTTTCCTTTAAATTAGCCAATCGCACCAGAATGTGAGCCTAAGCTCTGACCAATCAAGAGTGAGGGACAGGTGAGGAGGGTCAGCAATAAAGCCCCCACCCCAGCCCTTGGTTTGCTCAGTGTGGGCGTTGCCAGACCCTGTGCTGCTCACCCTCCTGCAGGAGTGAAGGTGTTTGTCTTGCTGTTTGGGTCCTCAGTAGCCTTTGTGTCCTACCAGGACCCCTGGCTCGGGGGCTTGCCTTATTTCTAACATAGTTAATAATACTGTAATAACTGTCCTGACCGGTTTGGCTCAGTGGATAGAGTGGCGGCCTGAGGACTGAAGGGTCCCAGGTTCGATTCCAGTCAGGGGCACATGCCTTGGTTGTGGGCACATCCCCACTGGGGGATGTTTCTCTCTCATGGATGTTTCTATCTCATCGATGTTTCTAACTCTCTCTCTCCCTTCCTCTC
>NW_006290668.1:120386-121631 GCF_000327345.1 Myotis davidii | reverse complement strand
ATGACAGGGGGCGGCGCCCCAACTCCCCAATCGGCCCTGCTCTGAGCCCGACCACGGGCTGCACCTAGGGATTGGGCCTGCCCTCTGCCACCCGGAAGCAGGCCTAAGCCAGCAGGTTGTTATCTCCCGAGGGGTCCCAGACTGCGAGAGGGCACAGGCCGGGCTGAGGGACCCCCCTCGCTGCCCCCCCCCGCAGTGCACAAATTTTTGTGCACCGGGACCTCTAGTACTGTAATAACTATTTATGGTGCCAGATGGGCACTTGAATTAACAGAGGGGACACTTTGCAACCTATTTGAATGTCTATCGCTGTGCTGTACACCTGAAATTAATATTTTTAAAGTGTTGAATGTAGACTATAATCGAAAAATAAAATTAAACATAAATAAAATAAAACAAATGTGATGGCATTTTTATTTATTGATTTCAGAGAGGAAGGGAGAGGGAGAGATAGAAACATCAATAATGAAGAGAATCATTGATCAGCTGTGGAATGGCATTTTTAAATCATGCTTTTGTTTTCTAATTTAAAAATCTGCCTTTGATTCTTGCCTTGTCGTTTATAGTTCTGGACCTGGACTTCATTCCTCTCCGCGTAATCTGTAAAATGGGGCCTTTGTAAAGATTTGATGACACCAAGCATGCAAAGCACAAGTTGTACATTAAGCCCTCTCCACCCCCAAATCCTCAGTCCAAGTTCCTATGATGGGGACGGGGATTGTCCAGGGGGTGAGTACTGACCGCGGAGGTAGAGGACGCCATAGCTGGAGGGGAGGGCAGAGGCGGCTGTGCCAGCCCCAGGGACAGCAAACACGGCCCCCCAGCCCCGTCTTCCCCTCCGAGGCCTCACCATTGATTGGCCTGACGCCGAAACCGAGGTTTGTAGGCTGCCTCGCGCCGTGCGGTCCGAGCGCGGACTACATTTCCCCGCGTGCACTTCGGCACCCCCCCGCCCCGCACCCGCTCCGCGCACCCAGCCCTCCGGCGGAGCCCGCACCCCTGCTTCGTTAGAGGCTGGAGGCAGTAACCGTCATTGACGGAGCTCCTACTCTTCGCTCGCGAAGGGCATCCGTCACCATCAACCCCACCTTGGGCCCCGGCCCCCGCAGGGTCGGGAGGCCCCCGTCCTTTTGCTCTCCTTCAGACGTCCGGCTACCGGGTCCCAGGGAGGATCCGAAGCCAAATTTATCTCCCCCGGAGGGTTCCTTCGGCCCCACGAAACTCCCACAGCGGCCCGCGGCTGGC
>NW_006290668.1:117080-119601 GCF_000327345.1 Myotis davidii | reverse complement strand
GGCTTCGGCAAGGTCTACCGGGCCCTGTGGCGCGGCGAGGAGGTGGCCGTCAAGGCCGCCAGGCTGGACCCTGAGCGGGACCCGGCAGCGACCGCAGAGCAGGTGCGCCAAGAGGCCCGGCTCTTCGGAGCTCTCCGGCACCCCAACATCATTGCCCTCCGGGGCGCCTGCCTCAGCCCCCCGCACCTCTGCCTGGTGATGGAGTATGCCCGGGGGGGCGCTCTGAGCCGGGTGCTGGCGGGTCGCCAGGTGCCCCCGCATGTACTGGTCAACTGGGCGGTGCAGGTGGCCCGGGGCATGAACTACCTACACAATGAGGCCCCCGTGCCCATCATCCACCGGGACCTCAAGTCCATCAACAGTAAGTGGTGTCATCCCCCAGAACTTGCTTCCGTAGGACTTCAGTGGGCCAAGCCGAGGTGGTGGGGAGCGGGACAACCAGAAAACACTGCCAGGGACAGGACGGGGCAGCAGCAGTAACCCTCAGGGCCGGTGAGGCAGGCCTTGCCCATTAAGGGAGGACAGGGTGGCTCAGAAAGGTGGAAGGACTGCCTGCCTCCCAGGCTACGGTCACCGTCGCTCAATAAATCTGTATCTGTGAACACTGTGACAGGCCCTGCATTCCCGGTGTGAACAGGGCAGGTGCAGTGCCTGCCCTCAAGGCACCCCTGCCCACCAGGACTCCAGAGCCCCCCAGAGACAGAGAAGCTGGCCTAGAGTGAGGGCTTCTCGACAGTGGCACCACTGACCTTTGGGGAGGGTGCTCATAGGGTCGGTCTTGTGTGTGGTAAGTTGTTGAGCAGCATCCTTGGTCTCTACCCACTAGGCATTCCTCACCCCAACCCCACCTCCAGTTACGATAAGCAAAAATGTCTCCAGACGTTGCCAAGCATCCCCTGGGGGGCAAACTTGCCCGTATTGGAGAACCACCTCCTGGCGTCCGCTATGCCTCTGGTCCAGCTGAGGCAAACTGGAAAAGGAATGTGCCTTATGTAGAAGCCTCCAGGCTGCCAGGCCTGTCACAGGCCCTCAAACGTTGATTGGTCGTTCAATGAGGACCGAGACCTGGTAGAAGGGAAGGTTCCCGGGGACCCACGTCTAGATCAAGAAGCTTCTCGTGATGTCAGCAAATATTAACTGAGCACCTCTTATGTAGGAGCAAGGCAGGGATGAAGATGGCCATGATTTCTGCCCTAATAATACCTACAAACTAGAGATTTCATTCATTCCCAGATATTTCAGGAGCGCCTGTTGTATGCCAGACCCTGTTGTGGGTCTTAAGGATACAGCAGGGGCAAAATCCTACTCTCCTATCTTCCTCTGCCCCTTCTCACTTCCTTTCATTTCTGCATTTATTTATTCATTCTTTAGTTTGGTATTTACTGGAGTGGATCTTGTGCTAAGCTAGAGGGATCAATGAGAAATGAGACCAGCACGTTCCCTGCACTCACATGAACTGTGAAGGGTTCCCCTTGGCCCTCACATCTCATCTATTTCTGATCCCTGTCAATTCTACATCTTGAAATTTGTTTGAATCCATCCCATTATCGTTTATAAGTTTGTTGCTATGCCCCCACCACCACCTAGAACAGAGGGGTGAGCCTTACCTACCAGGCCTGGCATTCATACACTCAACAGAGAGCTACCAAGTGTTCAAGGTGTGCCAAGCCCTATACCAGGACTGGGGAATGAAGGAAGACAGACATAGATGGTCCCCGCCTTCATAGATGCTCATGCTCTACTCCTCTGAAACGCTGGGTAAATAGAGGCAGGACTACGGGCATGCTCCTCTTGAAGGCTAGGGCACCTTCTAGGTTCTTCCTCACTCTGCTGATTTCACAGCCTGCAGCTGGGTATAGAGACACTGCTCCCACCCGCACATTGTTGTGTAGCCAGTGCCACCTGAACAGAGGGTTGGTAAGACTCTAGGCCAGGACTTCCTGTCCGGCAGTGGGCCTGCTCCATGCCTGAGACAGAGGATACAGGCCTCCATGGCACAGCTTCCCCCAGTGATCCTCCCCTAAGGAGTCCTCATCTGATGTATCACTCTCACTGGTTCTTCCAACCAATAATTCGTAAGCAGAATTAAGCATACTAGGCACTGTCCTAAATTTATAAAAATTTGTAAATTTTTAAAACTATTTTCAATTTATTTCAAGGAGGAAGGGAGAGAGAGAGACAGAGAGAGAGAGAGAGAGAGAGAGAGAGAGAAACATCAATGATGAGGGAGAATGATTGATTGACTGCCTCCTGCATGTCCCCTACTGGGGATCGAGCCCACAACCTGTGGATGTGCCCTGACCGTGTCCTCCTGGTTCATAGGTCAATGTTCAACCTATGTGATTGACATTTAGATAAAATTTCCAGAGAGTACCGAGCTCCGAAGGAAATGAAGCAGATTAAGGATTGGGCAGAGAGAGCTCTTTAGATCAGCTGGTCAGGGAAGGCAACATTCGAACAGAGACCTGAACCAAAAGGATCCAGCCTTACGAAGATGTGGGCAGGGCAGAGCAAGGGGAGG
>NW_006290668.1:106060-117046 GCF_000327345.1 Myotis davidii | reverse complement strand
GAGTGTGCCTTGTTAGAGAGACTGCAAGAACCCAGGAGTTGCAAGAGTAGGAGTGAGGCAAAGGTGGAAAGGTAGGCAGAGGCCAGATCCTGTTGACCTTGGGGGCTACAGTGAAGACTTTGGGCATTTTATTCAATGTAGCGGAAGCCATTAGAAGGTTTTAAGCAGGAGAATGACATGATCAGATATATTTTTTAAAGGGAACTGATTTAGGCCCAGCCTGGAAGATACAAAAATAAAGTGTATGACCATGGGGTTGTTCCCTCTGTTACAGGATCACTCCACAAACAGGAGCAGTGGGGACCCCAGAAGGGAGTATTTCTAGTAGTTGGAGTCACAGGCTAGAGAGTCACGGGAGGCTGCCAGGAGGCGGCGGCATTTGAATCAGGCTTGTAAAAATTGACAAGATTACCAACTGTGTGACCTCAGGAAATGTACTGGTCTCTCTAACCCCTGGTTTCTTCATCTGCCAAATGGACATGATAGTAGAATTACCTCATTGTTATTTTGACTGGAGAAGTAACTGGGAAGGGTCAAAGATAAAGGTGGAAAAATAAGAAACAATTATGGTAGCATCACACACTAATAGTATTAGCTAACATTCTTAAAAGACCTACTGTTGCTTCAGGCAATAAATCTTTCCTACAACCCTATAAGGTAAATACTATTATTATTATCATCTCCATATAACAGAGGAGAAATCTTTGTGTTAATAAAAACAAATTATACAAGGTTATGCAACTAATAAGTGGCAGAGCTGTAATTCCAGCCCAGGCTGTACACTGTACACTCTGGGGCCTGTTTGATAGAAGGTAGTAGAATGTCATCGGAGCTAAAAGATTGGGCTTTGATGACACATCTGGGCTTTACCTCACCGTTTTTAAGCTGTGTGATCTTGGCCAAGTGACCTCATTGCTCTGAGCCTTGGTTTGCTAGTCAGCAAAATGGGTTGCTTGCTAGTTAATTTATGTAAATTAATGAAATGAATACTAATATAAGCGAAACACTTCATGTAATTCTTGGGGTGCTTAGCACTGTGCCTGCCACATAATAATATCCTGGTAAACACCAGCCATGATTATTATTAGTATTGACGGTAGGCAGCAAGTAAGTGGGAACCATTTGGTATGCTTCGGGGATATATCAGTCAGATTTTGTCACAAGACTGTTGTGTAACAAACCACCTCCAAAACTCAGTGTCTTCAAACTCCTTGTCATTTATTACTGCTCATGCATTAGCAGGCCAGCTGGAGGGTAAATGATTTAGGCTGGGTCAGCTGGAAAGGCTTTGCTCCGAGGATCTCGCATCTTCCTTGGACCAGCAAGGCATGTTCTGCTGATGGCAGAAGTGCACACGAGGCCTCTTAAGGCCTGGGCTTGGTACCCTCACTTCTGCCTCACTCTACTGGCCAAAGCAAGTCATATGGCCAACCCAGAGGAAAGCATGGGGACATGCACTCTGTGTCTTTAGTGGAAAGATTTGCGAAGTCATGTGGCAAAGAGTATGACACAGAAAGGAGTAGAAATGGGGCCATGACATGAGTGCAGTGACCACAGGGATGACAAAGACAAAGGAAACCTTGTTCATCCCTTTGGCTCATGGTTTGTAGCTTCTACTTCTGGGGAGGTTGGGAATTCAAGGCCTGGACCAAGGCGAACCAAGGCCTTGGCCATCGACCTTTCACTGAGCTCCCCAGCGTCCAGGTTGGGGCCAAGAAGTACTCCTGGAAGCTGTAGGGAGTAGACCGGCCACTTGAGGTGGGGGACAGAAAACAAGTAAAAAAGTCCAGCTGGGGCAGGGCCAGGACATGCGGTCTACAGCCCGCCAGGTCTGGGGTGACCCGTTTCTTCCTACCCCACAGTCCTCATTCTGGAGGCCATCGAGAACCACAACCTCGCGGACACGGTGCTCAAGATCACGGACTTCGGCCTCGCCCGAGAGTGGCACAAGACCACCAAAATGAGCGCTGCAGGGACTTACGCCTGGATGGCCCCAGAGGTTATTCGTCTCTCCCTCTTCTCCAAAAGCAGTGACGTCTGGAGGTGCTGATGGGGCTTGGGAGGCCTCTTGGAAATGGGGGGGTGAGCAGGGTTGAGGGCAGAGTGGGAGGGACAGTCTCCCACTGAAGCGAGGTTCTGGGCCTGGCAAAGTGCTGGCCACGTAGGACCAATAGACAGGTACCAAAGCAGGTCTCTGCTCTGATAGCAAAAGTGGCAGCTGAGGAGGACTTGGATCACAGTAAAACAAACACACAAAAAACAAAAGCAAAGATGTAGAGATTGGATGTTGTCAGCACTAAAGGCCCTTCAGACACCATCCATTACACAGCCCCAACTTGTCAAACAGGAAGTTGAGACCTTTGGAGACAACCATTCATGCATTCATCCATCCAGCCAATAGTGCTGGGTGCTAGGGATACAGCGGAAATAAAAAGACACATTCCCTGCTTGCAGGGATAGTAAACAAGCACACAAGAAGCTGGAAAAAAGCTGTTTTTAAGAAAATTGTAAAGTAATATAAGTTTATTCAGTAGAAGAAGTATTAGATAGCATGATGAGCCAGGAGGTTGACGGAAAAGAACTCTGGAGGCTGGAGGACTTCTTGCAGGTGGCTTTTATGAGACGAGATAATTGAGCTGCATCCTGGATGACAAGACAGAGCCAACGATGCAGAGTTTGGGGGAAGGAGCTTCCCAGTCAGAGGGAACAGCTCACACAAAGGAGGTGCTGAGGTGAAAATAAGATTAGTGGGACCAGAAACGGCTATGAGGACCTGCGTGGTTGGCTAGAGCAGACAAGGAGGTGCTCTTGGATGAGGCACCAGCCTCTGTTTTATTCTAAGCGTAATGGAACGCCGCTAGAGGCATTTATGAATGATGCGATCTGACTCAGCATTGGGAAGGCTGCCTCCAGTTGTAGGGTGGAGAATGGATGGTAGGGGAGGAGTGGGAGTGGGAGGCCAGTGAGGAGGCTGTTGCCATCACCAACAAGACTTTGTAGCGGCAGCAAAATTCTTTAACCCAGGGCCTGCTGCTGGGAGAGAACCCCCACTGAGGCTCCAGATGGACCAGGCAGCCAAGTCATGGCTTTTGGGCAGACAGGATCTCAACTGGAGAGCACAGCCTCTGGGGGAAGTCCTGAGACTCTTCACATGAGGCCTCATTTGTGGTCCCAGGCATTTAGCAGAGCATGTTTCAGTGGCAAGGAGCAGAAACCCAAATAAAAACAAGGCTAGAGTTTTTGCTGTCATGTGAAGCCAGGACTGATACAGTGTTAGAGACCCAAGGTCCTATGTCAGGGCCCCTTAATGGGGGTGTCATTGACATTGGGCAGGATAATTCTTGCTTGTGCGATACCGTCCTGGACTTTTCAGGACAAAGGTATCCATGGTTCGAAGCAACCAAACATCAGTAGCACTCCCCGGGCATTGTGACAGCCAAACATCCCCCAGGCTTCCAGGGACAGGAAAGGGGAGGATCATGCCGCCTCTAATTATAAGCCCCTCGTGTTCCTCCACCTCACATGGCCTCCATTCCCAAGTTCACCTCATGGTCCAAAATGGCTGCCTGAGCTCCAGCGTCCCTTTAAGGATACTTCCTGGAAGTTAGTTGCAAACTACACACCCTCCTACATCCCTCTGGCTGGAACCAATGTCATGTGGGCATAATGAGCTGCAAAGGAAGATGGAAAGATTATTTCAGGCAGCATGTGCCCAGCGCAAATTCACCAGTCCTGTCGCTGAGGGGAGGGGAGGCTGTCAGCTGCATGAGGGCAGGGGTCGCATCTATCTTGTTCCAGTGCCTGGGGCAGTGCCTGGCACACTGGATACTTAGTAGGGACATGTTGAATGAATGCGTGTGGGGATATGGCGGACATGTTGGGCACTGCACAAAGCAGTGGTCAAGATCCAGGGGAGCACAGCTTCCTAGAGAAGATGGGCACGCAGGCGGCTGTAGCACACAGATGCACGCTCTGGTGCTGTGGAGCCATTAGGGACATTGTCGTGGGCATCAGGCAAACCTGAGTTTGAGTGTGGCTGTCCTGCTTACTAGCTGTGTGACTGTAGGCAAGCAGCTTAACCTTTCTGAGCCTACAGCTCTGCTCTCAGATAAAATGGGGGTCATACCAAGACTGCCTTCCAGGGCTGTTGTGAGGATTACTGAGTGCCTAGGACAGTGCTAGCCATAAGAAAGTACTTTATAAATGTTAGTGTTAACTTGTTTTTATGGGTAAGTGCCAAAGGTTCTATGGGAGCATAGAGGGGGGACCTCTAACCCAGCTTTGGAGGCTGTGAAATCAAGGAAGGCTTCCTGGGAGAGGGAGCACCTGAGCTGAGACTGAAGGGACAGTTACAAAGGGAAAAGTGTTCTTGACAAAGGGAACAGCCTGTGCAAAGGCCAGAAGTTAGGAAGAACAGGGCTTGTTCAACTCAAGTGTGGCTGCAAGATGAAGCTGAGGTTGATATGGAGGCTGAGAGTGCTTACAGGTGAGTCTGCAGGGGTCACCGAAGGTCAGGGCTAAGAAGGGTGGGCACAGGGGACCCACTGAAGGTTTCCAGGAAGGGGCAAGGGAAGAGAGAGCAAAAGCCAGACATCAGAGAGCAATCTCCGCACATCTATTTGCAATCAGGGCAGTGGAGGTCAATTAGGTTGTTGTGGCCTCTTTGGCCAGGCTGAATGTTGGGGTGAGGGGGGCGCACCAGGGAACTGGAGGCAGGACTGGGGTATAAGTGAGGATTGGGGTGGATTGTGGCATCACCCCTCCCTCTCCCCCACCTGCAGCTTCGGGGTGCTGCTCTGGGAGCTGCTGACGGGTGAGGTCCCCTACCGTGAAATCGACGCCTTGGCTGTGGCATATGGCGTGGCTATGAACAAGCTGACACTGCCCATCCCCTCCACGTGCCCCGAGCCCTTTGCCCGCCTACTGGAGGGTGAGCCAGGGCCCCGTGGAGAGGGAAGGCTCAGCTTGGGTGGCAGGGGCCCGTGGGTCCAGACCTCGCCCATTCACACCCCTCCATACCTGTGGGCCCAGGAGCGAGAGAGAAGGCCTGGACCCATCAGACAATGACTCCCCCACAGTTGGCTCCATGGCCCCCAGACCCTTACTCTGGCCAGGCCCACAGTTCTTGAGGGCAGTCTGTTAGAATTCATTGGCCCTAAGATCCCTCCCTGATCCCCGATTCTACCAGCAATCAGAGATCAGGTCCCTGGGTTTCTCTCCCAGAGTTTCAGAGTGAAATTTGGCCAGGAGTTTGGGTTTGAATTCCTTCCCCTCAGCTCCATGTCTGCGTACAGCCCCTAAAGTCCTGCCTTTCACTGAGCAGGCTGATGCCCCAGAGCATGACCATTGACATCTCCACTCCCACCCCAGAGTGCTGGGACCCAGACCCCCACGGGCGGCCGGATTTCAGCAGCATCTTGAAGCAGCTCGAAGTCATAGAACAGTCAGCCCTCTTCCAGATGCCACTGGAATCCTTCCACTCACTGCAGGAAGACTGGAAGCTGGAGATTCAGCACATGTTCAGTGAGCTCCGAACCAAGGAGAAGGTGAGGGCAGGGCCAAGGTGGGAGGATGGACAAGACCCCTGAGCTCTGATGCCTTGGGTGGGGTAGAGTCCCTTCCCGAGCCGCGGCCCAGGGACCCTTTTTTGTCTAAGACAGCCTTCTGTTAGTGGGTTAATAAGAAAAAGGCACCCTGCCCCGAAGTGCTTACAAGTGATGCTACCTGAAATCGGGGGTTAGTTTTAAATACTACAGCAAAACGAGAGGGAGAGAGAGGAGAGAAGGAAGAGGAAGATTTGCAAAGTACAGACAATTGTTAGATGGTGGGAGCATGGGGACAGACTATTCTCTCTGCTTTCATGGATGTTTGAAATTTTCCTAATTGAAGAGTTAAAAAATTAAAGAGAAAAAAAAAGACATTTTTTCTTTGGGCTAACACAGCCCCCGGCCCTGGCACCCAACCTTTGTGCCCCCAATTTTCTCACACAGCAGGACACTCCTAGGCAGGGCTCCAGCCAGACCCCTCGGCCCTGAGTCCATCCCAGGGGAAGAGTAGCCAAGCCCTTCCCCAGCCCCGTCTCCTCTCCAGGAGCTCCGCAGCCGTGAGGAGGAGCTGCTGCGGGCGGCCCAGGAGCAGCGCTGCCAAGAGGAGCAGCTGCGGCGGCGAGAGCAGGAGCTGGCGCAGCGTGAGATGGACATCGTGGAGCGGGAGCTGCACCTGCTGATGTGCCAGCTGAGCCAGGAAAAGCCCCGTGTCCGCAGGCGCAAGGGCAACTTCAGGCGCACCCGCCTTCTCAAGCTGCGGGAAGGTGGCAGCCACATCAGCCTGCCCTCTGGTACTCATCTCTGTCCGCTTGGAGCATCCCTAACCCAGAGTTTATTGCTTCCTTTTTTCTTTTCTTTTTAAAATATTTTTTAAATATATTTTTTTATTGATTTCAGAGAGGAAGGGAGAGTGAGAGATAGGAAACATCAATGATGAGAGAGAATCATTGATCGGCTGCCTCCTGCACACCCCCTACGGGGGATTGAGCCCACAACCTGGGCATGTGGCCTTGACCAGAATCGAACCCAGGACCCTTCAGTCCTCAGGTGCTCTATCCATTGAGCAAAACCAGCTAGGGCTTTTAAAATATATATATTTTTAATGCTAAATACCAAACACACACACACACACACACACACACAAACACCAAAAACTGTACAGCTTAAAGCATTAGTATAATCACCCTACAGCCACCCAGATGCCCTCCATTTGCCCCCTCCAACGCCTTGCAGCCCCCTGAGAGTAACCTGTCTTGACTTCCAGCGCAGTCACTTTATAGTTTTGTCTCCCAACTATTTGCTTAATATCTTTTACTCTGCCTCGTTTTCCTCCTTGCCAGTAATTTGTTGAGGACACATCATTTATCCTGTCCCCACAGTCTAGATTTTGCTGCTTGAATTGCCCAGTTTTCACTTCACACGTCCCTATGTCTCCTGGATTTCCTATAAATTGGTATTAGGTTAAACCATATGAAATTGCTGATGTTCAGCCATTTTTTATCTACAAACACAGGTTTCACATGGATCTCAAGGCTTAATTAGTTTCAAGTTTAGGTTTGATTTTATTTTTTTTTAAAGACTGCTTCCTGGGTGGTGTCAGAAGGCTCATTATGCTGGTTGTCCCTCTGTGATGTTACAGCCACAGCACAGTGCCTAGAACAGCACCGGCTCACAGAAATGCAAGCCACATGTGTGATTAAATTTTCTATTCCATTAACTATTTAATTGGCTATAGAAGAAGATGGCTTGCCTGGCCAGTGTGGCTCAGTGGTTGAGCATCGACCTATGAACCAAGAGGTCACAGTTGGATTCCTGGTCAGGGTTGCAGGCTCGATCCCCAGTTGGGGCGTGCAGGAGGCAGCCAGTCAATGATTCTCTTTCATCATTGATGTTTCTATCTCTCCCTCTCCCTTCCTCTCTGAAATAAAGAAAATTACATGTATATATCCATATACACACACACATATATATGTCTGTATGTGTGTGTGTGTATATATATGGGAAAGAAAAACAAGTGAAATTTTAATAATATACTTTATTTAGCCCAGTATATCTAAAATGTTATGGTTTCACATATAATAAATACAAGAAAGACTTGTTAAAGGAATATACCTTTTTCCCCACACTAAATCTATGAAATCCAGTATGTATTTTATATTTACAGCACATCTCAATCCAAGGGCTGAATTTTCATCAAAAATACTTCACCTGTCTTTAGACTTCATAAAATATTGAAAAAGCAGATTTATACACCCAGGTTGTTCCATACATGCTTAATTGTTTCTAATAACCAAATTTGCACATTCACCTTTAAAAGTAAACTTAAATTAATTGCAATTAAATAAATGAAGGTAAAACTCTGCAGTTCCTGGTTGTACAAGCCACATTTCAAGTGCTCAGTGGCCACAGAGTGGACACTCAGGCCTAGGTTTAGTGAGGGTAGCCGCTCTCAAACCTGAATGTGTATCAGGGGTACCTAGAGCACTTGTTCCTCCACAGTTAGATGTGCCTTACCCTCAAAGCTGCTAATTCAGGGAGGGCCCGGGAACATGCATTTCAAGATGCTTCCACTCAGTGCTGATGCTGCTGGTCTGGGAGCCACACTTGGAGAACCACCGTGACACGAATACAAGATGGCGGCACGGCTTCAGGGAACTGCTCAGGTGACCCGTGGAACCGTTTACTTAGGGAAGTTTCTGTTTTGCAGGCTTTGAGCACAAGATCACAGTCCAGGCCTCTCCAACCTTGGACAAGCGGAAAGGATCCGATGGGACCAGCCCCCCGGCAAGCCCCAGCATCATCCCCCGGCTGAGGGCCATTCGCTGTGAGTATCTCCCAAGGCCCTGACCAGCCCATCAGTCAGCAGACTTCTCTGAACACATTTTTTGCACCAAGCGGGGGATCAGCGGGGAACAAGACAGGCAGGGTCCCCTCCCTCATTCTCATGGGGGAGAAACACAATGAACGCATCAGCAAGCAGGCAGGATCGCCTTTTTAGGGATGAGCACTATGAAGGAAACCAGGGGAGGGAATAAAAGAGAAGAGTTGCTGTTTTGTATTAGGAGGGCCTGTCTGAGGCGCTGGGTTTGAGCAGGGACCTAAGTGGTCAGAGCAGGAGAGACGTGCAGAGATCTGAGGAAGTGTCCCTGGCAGAGGGGACAGCAAAGACAAAGTCCCGGAGGTGGGAACGAGCCTGGCATGTGTGTCGGCCCAAAGGCCAACTGGGCTGGAGTAGAACGATCAGGGCGCAGAGCAATCGGTCAGGGGTTCAACGGGGCCAGATCACGCTGGGCCCTGAGAGCTGGGTGAAGAACCTGGATTCCATTTTAAAGGTGACAGGGAGCTCTGGCGGGCTGTGAGCAGGCAGCAATGTGAAAAGACACCCCTTTCCCTCTGGCTGCCGTGGGGATGTGGATGGTAAGAGGGCAGAGTAAGGGCAGGAGACAAGGGAGGTGATGGGGCTGACCCAGGGTAGGGTCTTGGAGGGTGAGATGGTCACAGTAGGGGCTGCCTGGCAGGGGTGTAGCTGCATGGGTTTGCTGATAAATTGGAGGATATAGGGCTGACTCCTGACTCTTGTTCTGCCCCATCATTCACCCCCAGCCTTGCCCCACACACTGCCTCCTGCACACCTCTGTTTGGGCACCAGCTTTGTGCCAGGCCTGGAGGTCATTGTCATGGGGGACACAAAGACAAATAACAGCCATGCATTGAGTCAGTACTGGTGTCAGGGGCCTTCAGAGTGTGGCAGGAACAGAGAAGACACAGCCTTCTGATTCTCCAGGGAACAAATTACTCCAGAGCTGGAGGCTTGAAGGGCATGCAGCCAACGTCAGGGAAGGGACGGAAAAGGCACAGAATTCCAGGTGAAGGAACAGCCTGTGCAAAGGCATGGAGGTGTGAAAGCACCCACCTGGGAACCTGTGGACATGGGGTCCAACCACGGCACTTACACCCTCTGCCTGCATATCCCGACTCTAGCTCTCCTCCCTCCCGCCCTGCACACCAGCCACACGGGCCTGCTGTCTGTGCATATTCCACGCCATCCAGTCTCAGGGCCTTGGCATTTGCTGTCCCCTCTGCCTGAAGTGCTCCCCTCCCTTGTACCCTCTTGACTCACTCACCACCTGGTCTTTGCCCAGTTTTCTCTTCCCACGGGAAGCCTTCCCCAGCCACCAGGGCCCTGTCCTGCCTCATGTTTCCTGCAGCACTTGCCTCCTGCACAGATGACTTCCCTGTGAGAGTCGTGCTGATCCTCTGAGGCTGGGATTCATCTGCGCTGTCCACTTCTGTCTTTTCAGCACCTGCCACAGGTCTTGGCACAGAACAGGTGCTCAGTAACATTTGAGAATGAGTGGATGGTTGAGGTTAGACTGTGAGGAGTGATGGAAATGAGGCTGAGGAAGTCAGCTGGGAATAACAGGAAGGGCCTTGAATGCTGACTGAGGAGCTGGGCTGTCGTCCTGGGCAGTGAGGAGCTGTGGAAGGATTTCGAGCAGAGAAGGGTCATGATTGGAGCTAGAATCCAAGACCCTTTGAGCCTCCAGGTGGAGGATGAATGCCAGGCGGGGAAAGTGGAGCTGGGAACCCAGCGGGTCAGACCCAGTAACCAAGTGGCTTTTCCCCGGCCAGTGACGCCTATGGATGGTGGCGGTGGTGGCGGCGGCGGCAGCAGCGGCAGTGGCAGTAGCACCTGGGGCCGCAGCGGGCCCCCAAAGAAGGAAGAACTGGTTGGAGGCAAGAAGAAAGGCCGGACCTGGGGGCCCAGCTCCACCCTGCAGAAGGAGCAGGCTGAAGGAGAAGAGAGGTATTGGTGGCTGGAGCCCACCCTGTGCCCTACCCCCAGGCCCATGGCCACCAGAAGGCCCACCATCCACCCCCAACTCTGTTTCCCTGCAGGCTGAAGGCCCTGGGGGAAGGAAGCAAACAGTGGTCATCCAGCGCCCCCAACCTGGGCAAGTCCCCCAAACACACCCCCATTGCCCCAGGCTTCGCCAGCCTCAATGAGATGGGTAAGAGGATGAGGGTGCCTTCAAAAGGGAAGGGAGAGGACATTCCCTGGCTGAAGGGGACACCGCCAAGACAAAGGGGCTACCATTCCCCAGGGTTTCGGGGAGGGAGGGGATTTCACTGGGCCAGAGTGTAGAAAGCATTCCCAGAAAGGGGACAGCCCGCCCCTGGGGTGTGGGCATCACTCCCAGGGGCAGGGGGCTTTAGGGGAAACAGAGTCGAAAGCCATGCTTAGAGGACTTGGGGGCTTGCTGTTTGAGGGATCGTGGGGGCAGTCCCTTGCCTCCAAGTCCCCAGGGACGCCTGGAGTCCAGTGCCGGCCCTCTCTGGTTGCAGAGGAGTTCGCGGAGGCAGAGGGAAACAGCAGCGGGCCCCACTCCCCCCACAGCACCCTGGCCTACCTCGAGGTGCCGCTGCCCACCCAGCCCTC
>NW_006290668.1:104209-105942 GCF_000327345.1 Myotis davidii | reverse complement strand
GGCGCCCGGCGGAGGCGCTGTGAATTTGCGCTGCTGGGCTGTGCCACGCTGCTGGGCGCGGTGGGCTTGGGCGCTGACGTGGCGGAAGCGCGCGCAGCGGACGGTGAGGAGCAGCGGAGATGGCTCGACAGCCTCTTCTTCCACCGCGCTGGCCGCTTCCCACGGGGCCTCAGCCCGCCCGCACGCTCCCCTGGACGCCCCAACGCAGCCTCCGCCGGCCCTGGCCTGGCGCCTTCGGCCACCCTGGTGTCGCTTGTGCAACTCCACGCGCTCACTGCTGCGCTCCGACAGCGACGAGGCTGCGCCAGCCGCACCCTCCCCGGCGCCCTCTCCTCTTGCGCCCTCGCCCAGCACCAACCCCCTGGTGGATCTGGAGCTGGAGAGTTTCAAGAAGGACCCCCGCCAGTCACTGACGCCCACCCACGTCACAGTCACTGCCACACGCGCTGTGAACCGCGGGCACCGGAGGACCCCCTCGGATGGGGCGCTAGGGCAGCGGGGGGCGCCAGAGCCCACAGGCCCTGGCCCTGGTGAGTGAGGCACCCTGTGCCCCGTGTGCAGAAAACGGCCCTTCTTCCCTGCCCTTCCAAGGTCCGATGTCCCAGCCCAGCTGCCACCCCTGAGCTGCCCAGCAGGGGGGGGAAGGGTTGTGGGGCCCCAGGTGATTGTGACACAGGACGAAGCAGAGGTGACAAACTAATGCCCACAGGGGCCAAGCAGGTGACATTAATGATGGCAATACCTAGAGCTAACAAAGAATTATAGCCAACAGTCATGCACCAGGTCCTGTTCTAGGTGCCTTTGTTGACCCTACAAAGAGACCAAAACATAAAGGAGTTGGGTACCTCCTATCAGGCACTGAGCTAGTCTCACCATTGTTGTTGGACCTACTCCTCACCCTTGTGGGGAGGCGCTGTTATCCCGTCTAGAGATGCTATCATGCCTCAGGCCTCCGTTCCTCCTTAGCTCTGAGCTCTCTGTCTGACCTTAGCCCAGTGTAAGAGATCTGGGAAGGATGAGGGCTTTTTCTCCAGCAGGTTTTTTGAGAAAAGTCAGAAATTCCGATTTTCATGTCAATGCTCCTGGCTTTTCAATACCACCCTCGGCTCCACCTCACTCACCTCCTCTGATCCTCTCTTACCAGGCCCTCGAGATCCCCTGGACTTCCCCCACCTGCCTAAACCCCAGGCTCTGTTTCCCACCCACCTCCAGCCCCCCGAGTTTCCTGGCCGCCCCACCACCCTGACCTTCACCCCAAGACCCCGGCCTGCTGCCAGCCGCCCCTGCCTGGACTCCTGGAAACTGGTCTCCTTCAGCCGGACACTCAGCATCTCGCCTCCCAATAGGCTGGACACTCCAGAGAGCCCCGGGCCCCCCAGCATGCAGCCCACGCTGCTTGACATGGACATGGAGGGGCAGAGCCAGGACAGTACAGTGCCCCTGTGTGGGGCCCGTGGCTCCCGCTGAGGCCTGCCCACTGCCACCCCCTTGGGCAGCCATGAATGTAACACCCCAGGCCCTGCCCCAGCCCACCAGGCCACAAGGCGGGGGAGGCCCTGGGCAGGATACTCTATTTATTGGGGAAGGGGAGTGGGAAGAACACTTAATTTATTCCTTTGTACCCTGTGCTTGCCCTGCAGCATGGGGGGGAAGGTGGGCAGGGACACTCAGGGACAGGGCAATGTGGGGGATTTGGCACAAAATGCAGCATTAAAGGTAACCCCTGCCCCCTG
>NW_006290668.1:103240-103936 GCF_000327345.1 Myotis davidii | reverse complement strand
TAATTCTGGCTCATCCCCTAGGGTTGCCCCCCACCCTGGCTTCCTCCTGGGCCCCTCTGGATTTCTGAGGTCCAGAGGGTGAAGCGCAGCCTGTGTCCCCTCCCTGGTTCCCACAAGAACATCACACAAAGAGGTTATGATAAGTGCTTTACTAGCCAACACACGAGTCAGGAAAGTTACACAGTGAGATGGGAGAGAGTGGGGGTAGGGACAGTCCCCATAGGCTGGCCTCAGCCAATGACATCCCGCGGCTGGGCCCCACTGTCTTCCCTCTGCAGGCTGCACCGGCTCATCTTCAGCTGGGTCAACTGGATGTAGCGTAGGACATTAGTGTCTGCGGGGAAGGTGGGCAGGGCATTATCTGGGTGTCCTGGGTGACGTCTGCAGCACCTCAGTTCACACCTCACTGTCCCCAGCCTTCAGTGGCTCCCCAGCTGGTATTGCCAGACCCCTTCTTCAGAAGCCCGAGACCCAACTAGGGAGGGGGCATGTCACACCTCCAGAGGAGCACTTGCTATTCCCCTGCCAGGGCTGCTCTGCTCAGACTCCTGTTCACTCCGCTCACCTCCAGTGACATCTGCAACGCCCGTTCTCCAGCCTCTTACCAGCTCCGCTTCCACATTGGCTCTTAGTACAGAATCTCCTATTGTGTCTGTCTACACACCAACACACCCCAGAGGGCAGGGCTCCAGCTCT
>NW_006290668.1:102956-103179 GCF_000327345.1 Myotis davidii | reverse complement strand
CCCCCGCCCCCCCCCCCCCCCCCCCCGCAAATGTCCTCCATTTCCCACCGGGGGTCTAACTCCCAGCAAGTGCTTCACAAGTGGAGGCTGGGAGAACGGTGGGCGCGGGAGTGGGTCAGTGAGGGAGCGGGTGAATGAATGTGTGTTGCTGGGCGGGGGTGGGGTGGGGGGGGAGGGCATGGAGTGAGTGCATAGGGAATGGGCTAAATGGGAAGCATCAAAA
>NW_006290668.1:102210-102915 GCF_000327345.1 Myotis davidii | reverse complement strand
GTAGCTGTGCCCTGGCCTTCCCGCCCTTGTTCGCTCTGTTCCAGGCCCGCCCCCTGCTCCGCCCAGCCCCCACCCCCTCACCTGTGGGCTCCCGGTTTCGGGCCTCCTGCAGGTAGCGCAAGGCGTGCGCATAGTCACCCAGATGGTAGAAGGCGATGCCAGCGCGGTAGGTGGCCTTGAAGTTGCCCTGCTGCTTCTCCAGCACCTTGAGACAGTACTCGCGCACCCGCTCATAGTTCACCAGCTCCGACTGCAGCAGGCAGGCTGCGGGGCACCAGGACCCGCGCGCTCAGAGCCTGCCGGCAACCCGACTTCACATGACCGCGAGGAGCATGGATTTCAGGCTGCGAGGGGATCCCCGCCCGTTCCCACGGCTGAGCGGGGCCTAAGGGCTCCTTCAGGCCCCCGGGGCCGCCGAGCCTCTGACCAATCAGAATGGGACCGATCTGCACGGCCGCTAGAGGGTGTGAAAACAGACTAGCGCTCGGGCTATTTCCGTAGTGGGGAGGGTGGGGGTAGTACTCAGGCCGACCTCAGGCGAGGGATGCGGCTTTAAATGGCGCGCCCAGGGCAAGGCTTTCTCACCTGAGGTTCGCGGTGGCAGCCCAAAGCCCATTTCCTGCATCCCGGCGCCTCCCGTCCCCGCGGCCCCTCCTTCCCCAAGCCCTCTCTTCGGTAAGTTCTGATGTCTCCCCCACAGACCCC
>NW_006290668.1:95761-102034 GCF_000327345.1 Myotis davidii | reverse complement strand
CGCGCGGGACCCCTGCGCCGCCTTCAGCTGCAGCAGCGCCCGATGATACTTGCCAATGGCTTCCCGGAACTTCTTCTCCCGGTAACAGCGCTGACCCTCCGTCTTGAACGCCACAGCGGCCCGGCTCCGGGGCTGCGCTGAGCATCAGCACCGGGGACAGCGCGCCGCGCTGCATTGTGGGAAACTCCTGCGGGCCGCTGCTGCAGCTTTCTCGCTGCGCCCCGCGCCTGTCCCCACCCTTTCTCCGCCCCTTCACCTCCGGTAGCCGCCTTCGGCTGCCCCCTATGGGTCTAGACCCCTCAAGACTTCCCCACTCTTCTTCAAATCAGCCCAGCCCTCATTCTCCAGCCCACCTTTTCCTCCTTTCCACTCCCCCCACCCTTCTGCCTGCTCGCCTTCCTCTACCCAAAGCTTTCTAGAAGGAAAGGATAAGTCTGGGGAGGAAAACAGGAAGATTTCAACCTCGTGAAAAGCTGGTTTTCAGCCCACTAGGCATTCGGCATGTTGGATAAGGATACAGGCTTTGGAATCAAGCTGCCCAGATTCAATTCCCTGGGTTTTTCCTCACTAGTTACATATGACTTGGACAAATCACCTAAATTACCTGGAATTCTTTATCCTCCTCAGTAACATGGATGGAACAATGGTAGCAACTTTGAAACTCATTGGTTTATCTATGCAACAAACAAATATTCACTGATATCTTCTCTGTGCCAAGCTTTGGGCTGGGTGATGCTGGGATACAGCAGGGATGGAGGGAGCTTCCGGCCCTATCCTCATGGAGCCCCTAGTCCCGTGAGGAGACAAACCAGTAGCCAGCGACAGCCCAGAGTGGCTAGCCTGGGAAGCTCAGGTGAAGTGGTCAGGGCAGGATGGGGGAGGTACAGGCAGAGGGTCCAAGCCCCAGATGGAGGACACACAACAGGCTCTGAGGGCCCAGAGGAGGTGTCTGCCCTAGACTGTAGTGGTGAGTGAAGAAAATGTTTGTTATGAATCCATGGATCTCCAAGAGGAGGGGATAACTATGAACAAGAGAGATCTGCTTCTTGACCTCATTGAGCTCACTGAGTAGAAAAACCAGTGGGAATGCAGGTGGCAGCCCAGAGTGAGTGGTGCAATCGTGAGAGTGAACAGAAAATAAAACACGTTAGAGCCTTTGGGAGAAAAACTGAGACTGAAAGAGAGGGTTGTCCTTCCGCTCTCTTTAGCCACTGACTTCGCAGTGGGACCTTGGGCAGGCTCCTCACTCTGCCTCCAGCTTGCCTTCCACCTGTGCAACCTGGGGATTACAAGTGAGCTTGCTTCAGAGGAGTTGCAGGGACTGGATTATGTTATGCAGACAAAGCACTTAGCACAGGGCCTGGTATATGCTGGGAAATTAACACCCTGTGTTTCTTATCATCGGTGAGACTAGGAGACAGGTGAGCATAAGTGTCCGGCTCTGAGTCAGCATCCATCTATGGTTGTTGAATGAATGAAAACCTTATGTATTACACCCCCACCCCACAAGACCCTAGCTGGGTCTCAACCCCAAGAACCAAGCCTGTGTTTCCACTGTCCCTCTCCCCTCCTCTCCCACATCTCCCCCAGGAGGTCCCGTGGCAGGTCCCACTCCACATTCCCAAACCTAACAAGGCACCTTCCATTCCAACAGCAGCATCTGCTTTTATCTCATTGTACTTTGCTGAGTGAGGTTCTCCCCCATCCTGTCCAACCTTGAACATCTTAGGACAGAAACTTCCTCTTACCTGCACCTTCAAAACCTGGCTTGGTTAAGAATCTAATATTCCTGCGGTTGAATTCCAGAGCAGTGAGGTCATCTTTCTGTGCCTCCGGTGTTTTGTTTTAATTAAAAACATGGAGATCCATTGATTCATAACAAATATTTTCTGAGCACCTACTAAATGGCTAGGTGCCAGGAATTTGGTAGAAACAGGACCACTGCCACTCACTCACAGTCCTGCAAGGATGCAATGCTGGCACTTTCACAGCACCTACTAGGTGCCAGCCAATGTCCTAAAACTTTGTGAGTATATTAACTTACAATCTAAACACACCACAATGAAGTTAAGTAAATCAGATCCCATTTATCAAACATTTGCTATCAAAGACCCGTAAAGCCACAAACAGATGACCCTCGCAGGCGATGTGCTGGGCTTGTGCAACCATTTAAAAATACCGAATTCGCTGCCAACGTAGGAAAGCAGAGATGTTTAAGGAATTGCAGGTTTTCAGCTTCACTTGAACAACATCTGAAAACCTGGTAACATCTAGGTAGAATTCATGACTGGGGCAGACATCCTCCGTTTCCCGTAGCCCCTCCCTCCTAGATTCTTCCCAGCTCTGAGTCTGAGGGCCGTTCAGGTTGCATCGGAATTTTCCTCTTGGCCTCTCTGTCTACCTCCCGCTAATGTTTGCGCTTGGGATCCCAGTTTGATCCTGCTGAGCCGTCCGGGCTAAGCCCGCCAGTGCCCCCTCGCGGAGGAACTCGTAATCTTCATCATTAAGGGAGTTCGTGAGACCATCCCACCCCAGGGATGAGGCCCGGAAAGTAACCAATCAAAAGCAAGAGATGGACCAGAATTTGACCAGTAAGGACAGAGAGCGCTCGGAATAAAAGAAACTCTTTTATTGAAGTGGGAAACGGACACACACTGAGACTTTTTTGATGGGGTGTCGGGGCTCAGGGGGGCCCCGGCTGGGGACAGCGGAGCAGGCGGGCGGCGAAGAGGCTGGTGCCCCGACGCTGGGGCCTCGCGTACTTCAGGAAGATGGCAGCACGGCCGGGTGCGGGGCCTCGGAGCACCGCGCGGGCCATGCACGGCTCCAGCGGGCCCAACTCCGCGGGGCTGCGAGGAAAGGGAGACACTAAGGTGGATGCAGAGGGTGGCGGTGGAGATGACCTGTCCTTGGAGCTGGGGCTCGAGGCCGAGAAGACACGTTGACTTGGGTCCCGGAAACCTTCCGGGGCACGTGGCCCATCATCTGGACTAGAAAGTGACTGGGGGGCCGGCAGACCCTCGATTCTCCCCACAGGGCGCCGTTAGAGAGCGCCAGGCAGGGCGCTCGAAGAGGGAAGGACTGGGGCTGAGGACGGACTGGCATCCGGCTCTACCCCGTGGGCACGGCTGGGAACAAAGACAATTCGCCCAGCCCCTTGGTGGCACGGTTAACAGGGAGAGGGGCTCTAGCAGCTAAAGGGACACCCGTTTATGATTAGAGGCTAGCAGACTCTCATTCTCAGCAGTCCCATCTTCCGGGCTTGGGAGAGCCTATATTCCACCCTGGACAAGATTAAGGGTCCCCCAAAATGGACAATACCCCACTCTCTCAGACCCGCCCAGAGAAAAGCCAATGGGATACCCCAAGGCTAGGCAAATACCCCATTCTCTCTTATGCCCAGAAAAATCAAGTCTAGGTGTCATCGTGCCCTCCCCCCCAACAACCGTTTCTCACTCTCTGAAGCCGCCACGGGGGAGGGGGGGGGTCCCTCTGTGGCCATACCTGTAAAGTGCCGGCTCCAACCCAGAACCCGCCACGTGGAGCACACGGCGCGCCAGGCTCAGCGCCGCCGCTGCGCAGCGACTGGGCTCCCACCCAGCGGCCTCGACCTCCAGTAGAGAGAGTTCCAGGAAGTAGGCGGCAAGGAGCATCACCTGCCAGAGCATCACCTGCCAGACCATCAGGCCCACGTCTGTACCGCGCAGGCCACGCCCCTCGCCGCGCAGGCCAACCCACTGCCCCCGCCCCTCGCACCTGGGGGTTGCTCCCTGCCAGGGCAGCCAGTAGCTCCAGGCAGAGGAGTGGACCCGGGTGGTGCAGTCGGAAATCCAAGCGGCTCAGGATGCGGCGCTCGGCTCGCAGCAGCTCGGCCTGGGAGAAGGAGCCAGCGCCCAGGAGGCAGAGGGCGGCGGGCTGCAGATTGGGGAGAAAGACCTTGGCCGTTACTCCCTGCCCTGGGTTCGGGTCTGTCCGCGTTCTGGACCTCAGTTTTCTGGTCTGTAAAATGGGACCATTGCTTTGTTGTGTGGAAGTCTGGGGGAATATAGGCTTCAGAGTCAGAGAAACCTGGATTCGAGTTCAAACCCTATCACTCACACTGTGTGGCATGGACATCCAGGGCGCTGGGACGCCGTTTCTTTATCTGTAAAACGGAGATATTGCTCCTACTTCAACAGGCAGTTCTGATAATGCACTGAGTTTACACATGTTAACTGTAACCACCCATTAAGGATTATAACTACTGTAACTAAGTCCAAGTCCCAACTACTTGACTTTGGGCAAATGTCTCCCTCTCTCTGGGCCTTAGTCTCCTCCAATGTTAAAAGGACACATTGGCAGCCCCGACCTCATCAGATCTGCTGGGATTCCAAGACGATATGAAGTGTTTGCTGGGCATGGTGCTTGGCACACAGTAGGGCGTTTAACCTGTGACTGCTGCCAGGAGAAGGAGCTGCACGCTCCTGGTCCCGCCCCGGAAGTACCTCGGGAAGCACGCACTCTTCCATCTTGCACGCCACGAACAGGCAGGCCGTGCCCAGCAGCTGCAGGCGGTGTAGGCGCACCCGGCTGCAGCGCAGGTAGGAATCGAGCAGGTGCACAGCCAAGTAGAGCGTGTCCCCCGCCAGGCCCAGGAACTCCTGGGGAGGGGCGCAGGTTACAATCAGGCTGCCACGCAGGCCCAACCCCACCCCCTTCTTGGTACCTACGTCCGTACGTACGTGCACCTGGACCAGCCAGTCCACCACTAGAGCTCGCATCTCTGGGGTCACGGTGCGGGGCAGGGCCATCTGGGGCAGCGCAGGGCACACCTGGGGTTAGGGAGGGGCGGCCTAACTCTCCACACCTGTGCCTCAGCCGCTCTCCTAAACGCCAGCCCTGGGTGCGGCAGCCTCCTCGCCCGTTGGGGGCAGCATGAGTGCCAGACGAAACTGGCCTGCAGCGTCTCCCGATGTGCTCCTCTTCCATAACCACCTAGAACCCGGACTCTCTACCCCGCCTCCCAGTCGTCAGCCCCCAGGCCACAGGGCCTCCTGAGCACACACCCCCCGCCCCTGCGTCCCCAGGCAAATCCATCCTCCTCACAACACCCGTTTTCTAAAGTAGAAATCTGACCAAGGAACTCCCAGCTTCAAACACTTCCTCCGCTTCCAGGACCCCCCGGAGAAAATCTAATTCCTCTCAGACTCTCCCAGGCTGTCCTTGCTCCAACTCACCTCTTCCCTCTCTCTCCTCACACTCCAGCTGCCCAGCCTTCTTTTGGCCCGAGGCTATGCCAGCCGTATCCCTACCTCAGTACCCATGCGTATGTGTCCTATTCCCTCCACCTGAAGTGGTCCATCCCCAGCTCCTTGCATTGCTGACTTCTAGTCATTCATGTCTCAGCTAAACCGTCCCTGACTCTCCATGCTCCTCCCTATCACATCACTTTATTTCCCTCATATTATTTCCACTCTGGAGATGGCTGCTTCATTGTGTATTTTGTGTGTCCAACGAGGCTGCGGGCACCACAAGGATAGGGATTTCTGTCCAAATCCCACTGTGTCTCAGCTCCTAACAGAGACCCTGGCCCAGAAGAGATGTTCACAAGATGCGTGTCACATTAATTCATCCCTGGAGTGTTTCTCTGCCAGCGTCTGTCACAGCCTGTGTTTGGGTCTTCGTGGCCCTTCTGACGTGTTCACCTACACTTGCTTGCTTGCTTGCCAATGAAGACAGACTGCGCTGTTCGTCCCCAGTGCCTAGAGCATGCTCCAAAACATCTTACATTTACTTTGAAACTCTGTAACGTTTGTAAGGCACAGGGAGGATAGAAAAAAACATTTGTTGATAAATTGCTAAATATTTGTTAAACGAATAAGTGTGAGGGATGCGTAAGAGGGGTCTGATGTACAAAGGAGGAACTGCAAACGGCCTGGGAGGGTGGGAGCAGTCATTCAAAGATAACTGTGCAGGAAAAACCGGCCGGGAACTGGGGTGGGGTTGGGAAGGGGCAGACAGGCTGGCGGGGGCGGGGTCAGAAATGCCCATCACACGGACTCTAGGCGAGCCCGGCAGCTCTGGCCTGGGCCAACCCACCCCCTGGGCTGTCCTCGGGGCTTGGGGGCTCCCAGGGAGTCTCCCCGTCCGCCTCACCATGACCTCGGCGAAGATGTCCCCCGCGTACTCGCGTTCTCCCTGCAGCCCCAGCGCGCTCAGCGCCTCCTGCAGCCCCAGCGGCGCGCACCGTCCCGGGGGCCTTTCCGGGGGTCCTGGGGAGGCGCTCCTGCCCCC
>NW_006290668.1:89389-95726 GCF_000327345.1 Myotis davidii | reverse complement strand
TGCAGGACTCTGCAGGGGAGGATTGGGTCAGCGCCTGGAGCGTCCGCTGGGAGGGGACCCAGGCTCCTGTAGCTCACCAGCATCTTTTAGGCTGGCGTCGAGGGCGAAACCAAGAGCCCACCTCTTCCTACTGGAGCGAGGACCCGCGGCCGCCGGCGCTTTAAACAAGGCTGGGCGCATGCGCGCGGTGCGGGCTTCACCTGGGCAGGTGGGCAGGTGGGCAGGTGCGTGGTCAATGGCGAATTCGACTACTGCTCTAAGGTCAGGCAGCTGGAGCCAAGCTCTCATCCTCCACTTACCACGTGGCGAGGAGCAGTCCCTTGGAGCCTCACGATCTTCGGCTATGAAGTAGGGATTGTTTCAATTGATAGTCGTCCCGAGGATTTTCTAAGATTGTGTGTTAAGTGGCCAGCTCGGGCTTAACAGAATCAAAGCTTAGTACATAGGAGCTACAAGTCGCTTCACCCCCATTTAGAGGCCTCTGTGCTCTGGGCAGTGGGAGCTCAGGGGTGAGCAAATCCCCGCAGCCGCAGCCTTAGGCCCAGAGCGCGGGTGATGGGGAGAAGTCGCCAGCGATGGGCTGAGCCTGGACTAGTGCGGAGCTGCCCTCCCTGTGCCCGGACATGCCCCAGGGATCCTGTGCACAAGTCAGGTCGGTCTCACTTGGCCTCTGCTCGGAACTCCATTGCAGCTCCCATCCCCTCAAAGTGAAAGTCCATGCGGTTCTACATTATCTTCCCACAGGTGAGCACACACCTGTGAGCTCATCTCCTAACCCAACTCCCTCCTTCCTCCCTCTCCCGCCACACTGGCCTGGCTCATCCTCTGGCTCATCCTCAGCCTCACCTCGGCCTTTGCGCTGGCTGTTCCTCGGCCTGAAGTTCTCTTACCTCAGATGCCTCTCACTCCCTTTAAGGCAGAGTCTCAACCTTCTGGCCCTTTAAATACAATTCCCCATGTTGTGACCCAACCATAAAATTATTTTTGTTGCTACTTCATAACTGTAACATTGCTGTTATGAATCGTAATGTAAATGTCTGATATGCAGGATGGTCTTAGGCGACCCCTGTGAAAGGGTCGTTCGACCGCCAAAGGGGTCGCGACCCACAGGTTGAGAACCAGTTTTAAGGTGATTACTCAAATGTCCCCCTCTCTATGAAAAGCATCGTCCTGAACACTTCCGGTCCCCATCTCTATACTTATTCTCCCCTCAGCACGAACTGCCTTACTGTCTCCCTCCTCACTAGAACGTGAACCCATGAGCGCAGGGCGGGTCTGTTTTCATCGCCGTTCCCAGTGCCTAGAACACAGCTGGGCACATAGTACTCAGTAAATATGTTAATGATGAGTGGAAAGGCTGCGTTTGTCATTTAGAGATAGCTGTCCGGAAGGACCTCTTTGAGGTGACGTTGGAGCTGAAACCTGGGAGGAGGAGGAGCCAGGAAAGCAGACAGGGGAGCTACCCCACGTGGAGGGAACAGCCTGAGCAGAGGCCCTGCGGTAGCAAAGAGCCTGCTATTTGGAGGCACTGAGAAGTCAGAGAGGCTGGCAACGCAGACAGATAGAAGCGTGAGATGCTGGACCAATGGCTTCCCGTCAAACATGCAGTAAACCCAGCTCCTTCACAAGATCCCGCTGTTACCTCTCTAGCCTCATTTCCTTCCGCCCTCCATCTCCTTCACTCCACTGGACACACCTGTCCTCTTTATGGTTCTTAAACACATCAGGCACCTGCCTGGCTCAGGGCTTTTGTGAGCTTGTGGTGAGAACCTGCATATTTACATTCTCCGTGTATCTCTATACAAGACACTAACTACACAGAGGACGCTGTAACTTGATAGCGGAGACACCTGACAAACGCTCCCTTAACCATGGGATTAGTCACCACCGCAATGGGATGTTCAGATTCCTCCTGGAAAGTTGCACTGAGAAGGGCACATCATTCCTGGGAATTCCTGTACAACATAGCTTGAATATAGCCACAAGGAAACAGGCAGTAACCCCTCATTGAGGGATATTCTGCAAAATAATTGCCCATAAGCTTCAAACCTGACAACTGGATTCAGCAGCGAGCCTGGATTGAGTCACTAGCCAGGAAATAGTTTCCTTTTCGGTGCACAAGGACATTAGTGTGACCATCACAAAATCTAAGGTCTGAGGAGAACATTGTTTCACTGTTAACTTCCTGACCTTGATCACCGGATTGTGGTTAAGACAAAGTTCTCATTATAGGATAGATACGTAAATGTGGAGGGGGGAGGGAACAGAGTAAATGTAAAACACGGGGGAATCACGTGAAGGGGAGACGAGAATTACTTGTACTTTTTAAAATAAAAATAAAAAGATTTATGGAAAGTGGCAGACACAGTAGAGTTCCCAAGTACCTGCACCCAATTTCCCCTATTAACACCTCATCCATCACTGGTGTGGTAATCTGCCACAATTTAATGAGCCACAGAAATTCATTCAGAAATGAAATTCATTCATTCAGGTCCATGCCTTATTCAAATTTCCCATTTACCTAATGTCCGTTCTCTGTTCCGGGACCTCATTCAGGATACATTACACTTGGTCTCCTTGTCTCCTAAAGCTTTTCTTGGCTGTTCTCAGGCTTTTCTTGTTTTGAACCTCGACAGCGTTGAGAACTAGTGGCCAGGTCTTTTGTAAAACATCCCTCAGTTGGGATTTGCCCGGTGTTTTCTTTTAGACTGGGGCATCTGTTCTAGAGCAGAAGGCCACAGACACAGGGTACCATCCTCACTGCATATCAGACTCACTGCCAACATGACTCATCACTGCTGATGCTGACTCATCACCGGCTGCTGTGGTCGCCGGTCTTTGCCCCTCCTCTACTGTCCTCTTTGGAAGGAAGCCACTTGGCAGCCACCGAAGGAGGGGATGTGCTTCCCTGAAGGCAGAGCATCTACGGAAACTATTGGACTTCTGTACACGTGTGTCTGTTCTCGCCATTTTGGGTATAACCAATGCTGCACTGTTTTATTGCTCAGATTGGTGCTCAAACTGCGTTCGGCTTTGGCCACTACTAGAGGCTCATCCCATTGGCTCCTGTGTCCCTTTACATGCCATTAGTGAGGTTTCTTTTCTTCTAGGTCCTTCATTCTGGACACGACTGGATGCTGCAGGTTCATCTTGTGTACTTCCTGCTCTAATCCTAGAATCACTTTAGCACTATTTTTTAAAGTTTCAAAGTTTCCTACCGGTCTGAAATTATTTCTAGTCAACGTCAAAAATACGCGAATCGCCCTAACCGGTTTGGCTCGGTGGGTAGAGCGTCGGCCTGTGGACTGAAAGGTCCCAGGTTCGATTCCGGCCAAGGCGATGTGCCTTGGTTGCGGGCACATCCCCGGTGGGGGGTGTGCAGGAGGCAGCTGATTGATGTTCCTCTCTCATTGATGTTTCTAGCTCTCTATCCCTCTCCCTTCCGCTCTGTGAAAAATCAATAAAATATATTTTAAAAAAAATACGCGAATCACATTTTTTTGGAAAGCTGTCTGACACATATCAAAACGCAGCGACCCTGGAATGTCGGCCACAGAAATGCAAGCACAAGCAGAGTGAGAGTGGATGTTACGGTTACTTCCGTGCTGCGGGCGGCAGCGAAAAGCAAACAGAAAAGCTGGGAACAAGTAAACCCTTGTCCACGGGGGTGGCAGCATCAGCGGAGGTGTGTCCACCCTGAAGGACCTTGTGAAGCACCTGGGTAGCATCACAGCAATTCCACCAGGAGTTCCTCCAAGTGAAGGGACTAAAAAACCTCATTTTCACCAGTGACCCCACAGGCCTCTGAGCACACACGGTGGTGGGAGTGCGGGTTCCATGCGGCAGCACACAGCCCAGGGTGCGGCCTGGTGACCTGGGAGGAGAGGGGTACAGGAAGGGAGGAGCCAGCCCTTCGCGATGCCACGCCCATCTGTGCAGGGGGTAACGTGAGACCCATAGTCAGGGCCCCAGGTCTGGGATCCCGTGACTCACTTCCTTCTGCACACTTTTGTTTTGTTGCATTTTTCTTTACACACACACACAAAACTTGTGACATTTTCAACATGCACATGACAAAAAACAGATGACTCAAAATTTAATTTTTCTAATTGTTAAAATTTTATTGAAATTCTTTCACCTAAAATTCCCAGTTTGGGAAAAGTCCTACAGGAATGAGAAGCACCACTGCATCTAAGGACATTAAGTTCAACGGAGGAAGCAGCTGATTGACCTATATAGGAGCCCGTCCCTGTGACAGGTCCCCAGAGACGGACCACATGCAGAGCTGAGTGAGTTCCTGAAAGGACTCTCTAGCACCGGCCCCTCAGACTGTGACTAGAGGGGAGAAGTAAAGGCTTTTCTTCATAAGCCTGTTTATCTGATTACCACCAAGGCATACTTTTATAATTTAAAAAATGTCCATAAGAAATAAGGAAAAAAATCCAAAAAATTCGAGTCTTGGTTGCAGGTAACAGACTTCCTGGACTCAACTTTTCTGCTCCCCGCACTTAAGATCTCAAAAACTCCCTGTGTGGGAAGCCCTAATAGCTTCTGGCAAAATCGGATTGAAGTTCGCAGGTGTGCAGCCTGGCAGCCCTGGCCCCAAGGTCTGGGAAGAGTGACTCAGCATGGGCACCAGCTGTCAGGACTCCCAGACGGAGGGGCTGTGACCCAATCGGAGGTGCTCCCCACTGACAGCCACCACAAACCCCGTTATACCAGGGAATCCGTGGGGGAACTAGGGGCCTCGAGGCTCCCCAGTTTAGCATCAGTGGAGGCTGGGGGATGCAGATGCACGGGCAATGCCTGCTCTAAGGCTCAAGCACCTCAGGAAGTGAACATGCTCCCCCTCACACTCCTGACAGGGCTCAGTGACCCCTCACATATCCGCCCGGCTCTCCCGCCCCTGGCCCTCCCCCGCTTTCTGCCTAAGCAGTTTCCGAGCGCCTGGGATGACCTCTGTCCACCCCCACCCCACCACAGGCCCCGTTTCCTAAACTCAACAGCTTCCCTCCCAGCAGTGCCCTCCCTCTCCAGCCTGAGCTTGACACCACCTCCCCGCAGGACGCCTTCTCTGCCTGCACAACCTAACAGCAATGGGAGCGGAGGCAGCGGGCACTTGGGGCCACTCCATAAGCAAGGAAAGGCCCAGGGTGGTGGGCCCGGTCTGAAAAGAGTCTTTATTGCTTGTACCGTACAAATATGAGGAACAGGGAAAGGCCAGTGGGGAAGACGGAGAACTGTCAGATAAATGACATACACACACAAAAAGAAGAGACCTCCCACCCCCAAACCAGCCCCACCCACCCCACGTCTCTCGGTGAACTACCTAGTACCGGAGGTGAGAAGATCAAAACCACAAAGTTACATTCCAAACACCCGGAGATGTTGGTGGGGAAGGGGGAGAGACAGGGCAGCAAGTGGACCTCACGTGTGGCTCTCACACTAGGCCAGAACCCCT
Organism: Myotis davidii; assembly: GCF_000327345.1. Lineage (NCBI taxonomy): Eukaryota > Metazoa > Chordata > Mammalia > Chiroptera > Vespertilionidae > Myotis > Myotis davidii. Next base: position 90,265 of record NW_006290668.1, on the reverse strand, counting down.
CCCCCTGGGAAGAAATGCTGGGGTCAGGGCCAGGGGCCCGAGTCCACACACATATGCACACACACCACACACTTGAGGCCGGGACACGCTTGCTCTCACACACACACCCAGCACACATGCACACACACACCACACACTTGAGGCCAGGACTCGCTTGCTCTCACACACACACACACACACCCAGCACACATGCACACACACACCCCATGTGCACTGTCTCAGATGCACAAGGACACCAACAGCACACAATCCAAGGCACGCACGCACACGAGTGCCCATAGCACTGACACGTTCACCTTAAGGCTGCAGAACGTGGGGCTGGGGGAGGGGGGTGGCCTGGAGCCTCCTTCTCAGAGGCCCCCACCCCAGTATGTACCAGAGACACCCATCCCTGCCCCCTCCTCAACCAAGTTCATGGGGCCCAATACTGTCTCGGTGCGAGATGTGTAACAGCCGAGGCTGGCACCCCTCTACCCCAGGCAGAGAGAAGGGGCAATCCTGGCCCCCATTCCGGGAGGGGCCAGGCCCAGGTCCAGCAGGAGGTAAGGCTGGCTGGAAGGAAGCCCTGGTAAGGCACGGGGCTTGGGGTGGGAAGGCTGGGCCCCAAATGTTCCTCCTACTTCGTCCACAGGGTCAGGAGAGCAGCGTGGGGCGCAGGGAGGCAGCGTCCATCCCCTTGGCCGCTCTGGGTTCCCCACCAGGTAATCGACCCCAGCTCAAGAGAGCCCTGGACCTCTGCTCCGGCAGCTCTCAAAGGCCCCAGCCTGGGCCTGGGCTGTTCCCTTGCCAGGCCACTCGGAGCCTAACGACAGGCATGGAAGGCAGCCCGAGTGCTGTCCGCACCTCTGAGGGCGGCACAGCACAGAAGGCAGCCGT
>NW_006290668.1:84105-89359 GCF_000327345.1 Myotis davidii | reverse complement strand
CCCCCCCCCCCCCCCCCCCGGCTTTCGCTCCTCACTGGGGCTTGTGTTGACCAAAATCCAAATTCTTCCCAACTGCCCAAAGGCCAGGTCCTGGGGCAGCGGCAGTCTCCCCAGTCCTGATCTGGGCGCAAAAGTGAGGGCAGGACAGGATCCTGGAGGCAGGGCCACTGGGTCCACTGAGAGGAGTCTGGCAGAGGGCTGAAAACTAGAAATGGGGGTAAGGGGTGAGGGACGGAGAGGCAAACAAAAAAGACCAATAAAACAAGAAGACAAACCCCCCCTGCCCCAGCGGCAACAGCAGCCGTGCATGTCCGTGGTGGTGGTGGTGGGGGTGGTGGCAGCAGCAGCGGCGGCGGCGGGCAGGCGGGCGGCACTGCTCACTCGCGGATGCTGGCCGAGTAGGAGAACTGGGGGAAGTGAGTCCGCTGGTCCAGGTCCAGAGAGCCCAGGCTGTCATCTGCAGGGGTCAGTGGAGGTGGATTGGGAAGACGGGCTTTCAGAGGGCCCAGCACCCGGCCAGACTCCCGAGGAGGGGGACAGAGGGGAATCAACCTCAGGAAGGACTACAGACAGAAACTCCACCAGACTTCCTCCCTGACAGACACCCTTTGGTCATAGCCCTGGCTCCAGGGTCTCGGAGCTGCTCACTCAGCCACCTCAGCATCCCACCAGCTCCCTGCTCTCCTCCTCCTCCCCTTCCACACCTCAATCTACCTCGAGGTCTGCCCATACCTCTTTTAGCAGCTCCTGCCCTGGCCACCACTCCCACCCACAACAAACCCTCCACATGCAGCCAAAGGTCTTTCTAAAGCCCTGATGCAACTCTGTTCCTCTTCCTAAAAAAGCCCTTCCATAGCCCCCGTACAATCTCCACTCCTCCCAGGGGCCAAGGCCCTCCTGCTCACCCACCCCCTCGCCTCACCCCTCCCCATCTACTCTGACCTCTGCAACACTCATTTCTAGACGTCCCACAGCCATTCCTTCTGCCAGGACTGAGTCTCAGCTGCCATGTCTCCCCCTCCAGGAAGCCCTCCTTGACCCGCAGCCAGGCGTTTCCTCTGGGCTTCCCCAGTCCCTGTGCTCCTACACACTGTCCTGACCACTCTGGGCTGGCACCCCACCTGGACTGAGCACTCCCCGAAGGCAAGGCCAAGGGCTGACTCCATCACTGCCTTGTCTCCAGCAGAGCCTAGCACTGGGCGGGTGAGAGTAAGAACTTCAACAGCTACAGAGTCAATGAATAATCCGGCTTCAAAGACCTGGGTGGTCTGGGAATACAACTACGGATCTGCCATCTCCTACCCAGGCCTCTGCCTGGACAACTGGAACGGGGGGGACCCAGAGGCTGTGGTGAGCCTCACTGGGCCCACAGACGACTAACAGCAAAAACCCTGAGAGCTTCCCCCAGGAGAACTGGGTCTGCAGCAGACGCCCTCCACCGCCCGGCCAGCCCACGGGGTGCGGGGCTCAGACACTCACAGCGGTCCGGGGGTGTGATTGTGATGGACTGGGCAGTGAACTCATCATCGAAGTACCTGGTGTCGACCTCGGATGTGACCTGAGGTTTGAAGGGTGGTGGGAGCTGCGGAGGAGAGGAGCCCAGGCTCAGGACCCCGAGGCCAGGCGGCTTCGGCCAAGGTCCCCCACAGGGGCCGCGCTCCTGCTGGCAGCAGTGGGCGGTGGCACTCACCTTCTTCTGTACCACATCCTGCCAGTTGATGCTGAGGAAGAACCTGTGCTCCATGACCTCCTTGGCATCGCTGGGCCCCCCGCCGAGCCTGGGCAGAGACGGCCATGAGCACCCGCCTCCCGGGGCCACCAGGTTCTGGGAGACGCTTTCGGTGCTGGCCTGGGCCTGTGACATGCAGGCCCTGAACAACCTTAAGAAGCCTGTCCCGGCCACAGACCTCCCCCTCACAGAGGAGGAAAGTGAGGCCAGGTGGAACTCGTGCCTAGGGCCAGAGCCAGGAGACTGCAACTTGGGCCAAGACCAGAATGTGAACTGAGAGGGCATTTGGCCACCTCGCATCCCGGCTTTGCCACGTGTGACTGGGCCACCCAAGGCCAGATCAGGGTTGCTCTGCTCCTCAGCATCCCCATGAAACAAGGTAGCGCGGGCAGAGAACTAGAGAGGGGCCTGACCCCAGGGAGTGCTCCGAGTGCCAGCTGTGGGGACTATCAGAGGCTGTGGGGACCACACAGCACACCCACCAGTGCGTGTGCCTGTGGACACTGCCCCTTTGGGCTGGGGGGGACGGTGGCAGCAGGTGGTGCTGGGCAGCGCAGGGCAGTCACCAGCCCTCACCTCTGCTTGGGGTCCTTCTTAAGCAGCCCAGCCAGCAGGGACTTGGCCTCGGGGCTGAGCGTGCGCGGGAAGCGGATCTCCTCCATGAGGATGAGCTCGAAGAGGCGCTCGTGGTCCTGGTTGTAGAAGGGCAGGCGGCCGCACATCATCTCGTACATGACCACGCCCAGCCCCCACCAGTCCACAGCCCGGCCGTAGTCGTTGTCCTCCAGGACCTGATGGGGAGGGGCAATGAGGGGCCAGGACCATACTCTGGGGCCTAGGAGCTGACTGGTCCAGTGGGGACAAGGCCCTGCCTGGGGCTGGGGAGGGCAATCTAAGGAACTGGAGCCCGGCCCTCAGAGCGTCTAGGTGGGGGAAGCATCCGGTCCCGGGGCCCCGCCTCCCTCGGCATCACAGCCCCAGACACCTCGGGTGCCAGATACTCGGGGGTCCCGCAGAAGGTCTTCATGGTGGCCCCATCACTGATGCCCTCTTTGCACAGGCCAAAGTCAGTGATCTTGATGTGGCCGTCTTTGTCCAGCATGAGGTTTTCCAGCTGTAGGAAAAGTCAGTGTATCAGGAACATGTCTTCCCAGGCTTCCTGCCACCTCCCCGAAACCCCAGGTGCCCAGCCCTGCCCTGGAGGGGGCTGTCACATCATGGGCTCCAGGCTGAGCTTTGGGGTACACCCCAGCACAGGGTTAAGCCCTCACCCTCTGAGGCTCACACCTCCCCAGTCCCTGGCCAACCCCCAGGGGAGCTGGAAAAAAAACAGGGCTGGGTCCTGCCCCACCCTGCCTCCCCTCCCCCACTTTGGATGTGAGGGACAGTATCGCTCTCCTTTTTCCTAAGCTTCACACAGTGGGCCATTCAGTGGGCCTTTGTGCAAACCCCCCAAGTCAAACAGATCACTTCCAGTCTCTTAGGCACCCCATGTGCCTCCTCCCTATTACTAACCATCCCCTGCTCCGGACAGAGAAGTAATTTTACTTCTTTGCTCTCTTTTGCAGTTTCTCCTGCCTATACATATGCCTGTCATCAACACAGATTTGTCCCGTCTGTCCTGGCTTTCCCAACATCAGTTTGTGAGACGCGTCCACGCTGCTGTGTGTGGCTGAAGTGTGGTCTCTTTAACTGCTGTGGAGCCCGTGTGCGAACACACCACCCAGACTTTATCCATTTTCCAACAGCGGACACCTGGGATTAGTATGACTAGTGCTGCTAGGAGTGTGTCCACATTTTGAGGTGCACACAGGTACCTGTTCCTGTGTGCATATGCCTAGGGCACAATGGCTGGCTCACAGGGTGTGCACATGTCCACTGCTGGTGGATTCTGCAAACTGCCTTCTAAAGTGCCTGTACCAATTTACACCGTCCACTGCTCAGCAGCCTGTGCTCACAAGGGGCTCAGAGGGACTTCATGCAGGGCTGCCTGCTGTGGAATCACTACTAGGGGCCACAGCGGAAGGGTTTGAGCCCCAGAGGGAGCTAGACACAGGCACATGGACAAGACAGACCCTCCCTGGGGGGAAGCTCAGCCTCCCTGGCTCCCTGGCGTGGGTCCTGCATGTGTGCCCGGGCCAGCCTGGGCCCTCCATAGGAGGCGACCACACACTCACCTTGATGTCGCGGTACACCACATCCCTCGAGTGCAGGTACTCCAGGGCCGAGACGATCTCTGCACCATAAAAGCGGGCCCGCTCCTCCGTGAAGACGCGCTCCCGGGACAGGTGGAAGAACAGCTGCCGGAGGAGGGAAGGGGGGCAGGACATCAGGCCCCTGGCCCAGAAGAGGGAAGAATGGAACCCTGCCTGGAGGGCCAGTGAAAACGTCACATCTACTCCATGAACCGGCAAGTGACAACCAAAAAGAACCAACTGAGAGAAGAGTTCACGTGAAGGATGACACCGCAGGGAAAGCAGGGGACAGTCCTGGGCCATCCTGCATGAAGGGGATAGTGAATGAGGGAGTGACAGCGAGGAAGCAGAGGACACGAGTCATGAGCAAGTGGCCGCAGCTGTGAGACCACAAGGGACAGATGAAGCCCAGGATCATGAGCCAGGGAGTCACCGTGTGAGAGGAGTAAGGTCAGGGAGTGGGGCCAGCAAGGGGCCGATGCTCTGCAACAGAACCGGGAAAGCAGAAGGCCTCGGACGCTTTCTCTGGAGGTCGTCCTCCAAGAACATCCTCTACACTGTCACCCCACCTCCCTCACAGCCCTGCCACAGCACGGGACTCGGTTTGTACCCTACCCACCAGCTGTGTGAATCTGGGCAAGCCGCTAACCTCTAGGTTTCCCCGCCTGAAAAATGAGGATGACGACGCCTTCCTCAGGGAGCGAGGACGGGACCGGCTGACCCCCGGGAAGTCTCCCTCCGCCCTCCATCGCCCTCCCCCCGCACTTGGGAACGAGACACCCAGAAACCCAGGCGGCAGCACGCTCACCTCCCCACCGTTGGCGTACTCCATCACGAAGCACAGGCGGTCGTGGGTCTGGAAGGCGTACTTCAGCGCCTGCGGGAGGGAGAGTGGCTGGGGCTCTGCCGATTCAGCCTAGACCCCCCCCCCTCGCCCCCTGCCATGGGAGTCGGCAGTCGGGGGGTTCAACCCTCAGCTCCGCCTTTTGGGCTGTGTGAGGGGCTCATGGCTCTGAGGGCGGGAGAGGTTACTGTGCTGAACGATCCGTCCTCTGCCTGCCACTGAGCTTCCAAGAGGCAAGGTCAGGAGGGGGACTATTTTGGGCAAGCAGAGCCATTTCACCTTGGAGCTGACCCTGAGCTTGGACAGGAGATCTGCGAACAGAGTGGTTCTCACACTGCTCTCAGGCGCTCTAAAGAGGGCTCTCTCTCTCTCTCACACACACACACACACACACACACACACCCCAGGTCTGCTGGCTGGGAGCTGGAGCTGACCCTGAGCTTGGACAGGAGATCTGCAAACAGAGTGGTTCTCACACTGCTCTCA
>NW_006290668.1:83700-84058 GCF_000327345.1 Myotis davidii | reverse complement strand
GACAGGCAGCACAATGATACATCTGTATTACATTGTAAATAAAAACAAAAAATAAGGTTCCCACTTTGACCAGCTGGGCTCAGGGCCTCACACTCATAGAGACGGCAGTCACGCTCTCCTGGGCCCCTGCAATGTCACTTCACCTGTCGTCTGAGGTGCTGACAGGACGCCATTGTCTAGGAAGCAGCTGCCACCTCGGGGTTCTGGTTCAGGCCACCTGGGGAGCCCAGCAACACCTGGCCCAGTACCCTGCCGACACTAAGCTGTGCTCCCCAGCAGCAGGGCTGGGCCGGTTCCCTGAGTCTGTCCAAGGGGCTGGCCTGGAGGCTCCCGCGTGCACGGCCTGAGGGAGTCCCAC
>NW_006290668.1:67848-81997 GCF_000327345.1 Myotis davidii | reverse complement strand
GAGCTGGAGCTGACCCTCTGCGAACAGAGTGGTTCTCACACTGCTCTCAGGCGCTCTAAAGAGGGCGGCCCAGAACCCCTGGTTGAACTCCACTGTTTTCTGTCTTCTGCCTGGAAGTACCTCGTAAGATCTTATGTGAACAAGTATTGTGGCTTAACGGAACACCTAGACAGCAACCGAGGTACAGAAACAACCCACAAGCCATCCTCAACCTGGTCCATTTAACTAATAGCTGCAGCCCAAAGAGGCGTCTGCTCAGCGCAAGTTGACAGGCAGCACAATGATACATCTGTATTACATTGTAAATAAAAACAAAAAATAAGGTTCCCACTTTGACCAGCTGGGCTCAGGGCCTCACACTCATAGAGACGGCAGCCACGCTCTCCTGGGCCCCTGCAATGTCACTTCACCTGGCGTCTGCACGCCATTGTCTAGGAAGCAGCTGCCACCTCGGGGTTCTGGTTCAGGCCACCTGGGGAGCCCAGCAACCCCTGGCCCAGTACCCTGCCGACACTAAGCTGTGCTCCCCAGCAGCTCCCCAGCTGGGCCGGTTCCCTGAGTCTGTCCAAGGGGCTGGCCTGGAGGCTCTCGCGTGCACGGCCTGAGGGAGTCCCACTCACAGTGAGGAAGGGGTGCCTGGTGTTCTGGAGGACCCGGCTCTCGGTGACTGTGTGGGCGACTTCGTCCTGCAGACAGACAGAGGCCAGGTGAGGGGCTGGTGGGCGACAGCATGCATGCCCCCAGCCTAAGGGGTGGGTGAACGACAACCCCATTCCTTGCCATTATGCAGAGCGAGAAGGGCAGGAGCGGCACATTACCATCCACAAGCCCGAAGGAACGAGGGACCAAGGCAAGGACATTCAGTGGTTTGCTCTCCAAACCCCAAGGGGAGAGGGTGGTGGGGACTTTACAATGAAGGGATCAGGCTGTCACCTCCCGAGCCCACAGAACAATTCTAACCTCCCTAAGAGGGAACAAGCAGACATTATGAGACCCCTGAGGTGATGTCACAGGCCGTGGGAATCACCACCTATAAATGTTCTTGCCAGAAAAACTGGATCTAGAATTAGGACTCCAGGCTGTGGAGTAACGGTTCTGTGTGGTCCCCACAGGGGCAGCGTCAGCGTTGCCTTGGAACTTGGAGAAAAGCAGACTCTTGGGCCCCTCCTCGGACCCACCAGAACAGAGTGGGCCCGGCTGTGGTGGGACAAGCCCTCCCGCTGACTGAACACAGGCTCCGCATCACCAAGAGCTGCTCACAGGCCTGAACCACCTCTGGGAAAGTCTACGCCCGGGGCGTAATTGGTAACCATGTCTGAAGGCATCTTTGACTGTTACAACCCAGGGGGAAGGGCGGAAGGGAGCCTCCGCTTTCCTGGTGGAGACAGGTCACTGCTCCACGCCCACAGTACAAAGCAGGGCCCCAGAGCAGAGGAGTCAGCCAGTGTCTGAGGCTGAGAAACCCTGCCTTGGACCAATGACACTGGGTTTGTTCATCTTGGTGAACATGGTCACAGTACCACAATTACAGTATTTCACATCTTCACCTGTTGAAGACACATCTCTAAGTGCGTATGGGTAAATTCTACGCTGTATAAAACATGCCTTAAAATACTCCGGGAGAAAGAAGGGGGAGGGCAGAGCTAACAAAACAAGATTGGCCAAATGTTGATAATTGTTGATGCTGAATGAAGGCTACATGGGAGTCCCTGTATTTATTTTTCTTTTAAAAATTTTGTGTATGTTAGGAATTTTCCATTTAAAGGAAAAAAAAGGAATAGAATTCCATTCCTGGCCCAGGCTCCTACTGAGACACCCTGAGCCAAGCCCCCACCCTCACGGCCTACAGGGACACCTCCTTTCAGGCCCTGACAGTGCCTGCTGGATGAGACCAGACTCTCCACGTCCCTTCCCAGGCGCCCAGAGTGTGGGGTGGGGGCTCAGCAGGCAGGCCAGCCTGGAGATTTGCAGGCCCGAACCCAGAGGAATAGGTTGGCGGAGAAATGAGACGTTGGCAGCAGAAGGCACAAGTAAGTGTTGTGTGTGTGTGTGGTGTGTGTGTGTGTGTGTGTGTGTGTGGTGCGTGCGTGTGATATGTGTGTGTGTGTGGTGTGTATATTTGATTGTGTGTGTGTGTGTGTGTATGTGTGTGTGTGTGTGTGTTTGGTGTGTGGGTGTTGTGTGTGTGTATGGGTGTGTGTATGGTGTGTGTATGTCTGTGTGTGTGGTGCGTGTATGGGTGTGTGTGTATGGTGTGTGGGTGTGTGTATGTGTGTGTATATGTGGTGTGTGTGTCTATGTGTGTGTGTCTATGTGTGGTGTGTGCAATGTGTGTGTGTGTCTGTGTGGTATGTATATGTGTGTGTGTGTCTGTGTGGTGTGTGTGTGTGGTGTGTGTGTATGGGTGTGTGTATGGTGTGTGTATGTCTGTGTGTGTGGTGCGTGTATGGGTGTGTGTGTATGGTGTGTGGGTGTGTGTATGTGTGTGTATATGTGTGTGCGTGTCTGTGTGTGGTGTGTGTGTGTGGTGTGTGTATGGGTGTGTGGTGTGTGTGTGTGTGTGTGTGTGTCCCAGGCCAGCCACGGGCAGCCTGGCGAGCACCCACCTTGGCGATGATCACCTCCTTCCGTAGGATCTTCATGGCGTAGTAGCGGCCGGTGGCCTTCTCCCGCACCAGGATGACTTTGCCGAAGGTGCCCTTGCCGAGGAGCTTGAGATAGTCAAAGTCATTCATGGTCTGCCAGGGGTGGGGAGAGAGCAGGCCCATCAGTGCAACTTGGCACACGGCCCGTGGGAGAAAATTTTCACAAAAGAAAAGGAAAATCAAAGGACACTGCTGCCAAAATGCTCCAGCAGGAGCAGGAAGGGAGGCTCTGGGCAGCAACTGCTGGTTCTGAAGTGGCCTTCAGACCAGGGCTCTCTCCCAGCACTCAACTCTCCCAGACATGAGGCCCTGGGAGGGTTCTGATGTGGGTGGGTGGGTCTTTTCTTGTTAATCCTCATCTGAGGATACAGATATATATATATATATATATATATATATTTAGAGAGAGTGGAAGGGAGGGGGAGAGACAAAGAGAGAAACATCTCTGTGAGAGAGACACATCAACTGGTTACTTCCCACACAGCCTTAACCAGGGCCAGGGATAGAGCCTGCAACCAAGATACGTGCTCTTGACCAGAATCGAGCCCAGGACCTTTCAGTCCAAGAGCCAACGCTCTATCCACTAAATTAAACTGGCTAGGGCGAGGGGTGGACAAGTTGTAATGACTTCTCAGAAGGACGTGGGCACAGAGCAGCCCTGGGGCATCTACACCGTGAGATCACCCATGCTACAGGGCAGTCATGGCAGGGCCGGGGCCCCTCACACTCTGCATGGTGACAGGGCCAACACTGTGGGGGAGGCCTGCTCACTTACTGGAAGCTCTGCCCCCCAAGCACTTACCACCTTGGCCCGTGCCTTGCTAACGGCCACTTCCATCTCTTCAGCCGCAGAAGAATCACTAGGGGAGCCACACTTGTATTCCATGGGGTCCTCACCTGGGCCCCGCTGCTTGAGGCTATTGGCGACCATCTGGATGGCCCGCATCCACTCTTCCCTGTGTGGGGACAGGTCAGGGGAGCAGTGAGTCCTGGGCAGGAAGGCCTGAGTCCCACCCTCTCCAACCACCTTCGGGCATTTTGGCACAATGTGTCTGAGCTGGGGAGAGCTGACAGGACCTCTGGGTGGGAGAGAGCAAGAACGCAATAAGGACAGAGACCATCTATTCCCAGGAATGGCCACCTGAAGTCAGGCAGCAATTAATTGATCAAAGAGGGGCAGCTGCCTTTTTTCTCAGCCCCCTGAGCCTCGAATGAGGAAGAGACAGTGCTAAATTTCTCCGGCACAAATGACAAGCTCAAGTGTACAAGTGACCAATGTTTTGTTAAAGAAAATCAAGAGTAAAAGGAAGCATTCATTAGCCAGAGAAGCTAAAGATCTTAAAAGGCAAGAGCCACCGACCTAACTCCTTGGTGGGGGCTTGCCAGGACTGGTCAGGGACAGAGGTTCCCACCGGGGCAGGGGCGTGGAGGAGAAGGAAGCAGCCCCAGCAAGAGGGAGCCTGGCTTCAGAGCCATTAGCTAGTCTGTTGATCATGATTAGGATTCACTGGGGGAGCGTGTGCTTCAGGTCTCTGCAAACTGTTCTGTCTGGAAGGAGGGAAAAGTAAGTAAAAGTAACCAGAGACCAAAAAGAAAAAAAGGAGGTTGAATGAAAGTGTCCACACCCCCCATTTTTACCCTCCCCACAGAAGTGGCAGTACCTGTTGAAACCCCTATGGATTTTGCTTATGTCTATAAAACAGCCACATGAACAGTTGGAAAAACAAAACATTTGCTCGGAATACAAGAATTCAGGGAGCAGGCAACCTCCACAATCACAGCGATGTAAATAAGCCCGAGAATTGCCTTCCCCACTCCCACCCCCTCACCCTCCTACCTCCATCCCCCGCTACCAGGCAGCGTGTGTTCCAGTTCTGCACTCCTGAGGCCCCTGCCCAAGGTCATGCAAGGCCAAGCCTGGGCCACCCTGCTGTGCTGCTCGCCTGGGAGTCTCCATTTCCACACACACCAAACAGCACTGCAGCTGATCTTTGACTAACCTCTACTTACTTTTTTTTAATCCTCACCCAACAGTATGTTTTTACTGATTTTTAGAGAGAGAGAAAAGGAGATGGGGAGAGAGAAAGAGAGAAAAACATCCATCAGTTGCCTGAGCCCTAACCAGGGATCAAACTGCAACCTAGATATGTGCCCTGAGGGGAACTGATCTGCAAAGCGAACTGCAAACCTTCAGTGTCCGCAAACCTTCAGCGTCCGGGATGACACACCAACCAACCGAGCCTCCCGGAGACGGCCACGTATTAACTATTAACTCCCCCAACATTTAATACTAATACGAGCCCATTGTTGACTGGAAGCTTTCCTGACAACATGGTTAATTAAAACCTATTCTGTACACTCTCTGTATTATATACTACACTCTTACAATAAAGTAAACCAGAGAGAAGGAAATGTTAGGAAAGTCATAAGGAATATTGGCAACAGCACTGAGCTCACAGGGCTCTGTCAGGTGGAGCGGGAACGCCCTGCAGCTGAGAGACCGAGGCCGATCTAGTTGTGGACGTGGAATGACTTAAGAGACCTTAAGTGAAAACAGGGAGGTGCAGACAGCACGGTATCATGCTGGTGGAGCTCTAAACAAAACAAACGGAATTCATGCACACACCTCATAAGCACAAACACCTCTGAAAAGGATGGTCTTGATACAGGGCCCTGGTTGCCTCTGGGGAGAGCGCTCACCCTTCCTCCTGCATTACACATGGGGGGTACACTGAGGCCCAATGCACAATCAGAGGGAGCACCCCAAGGACCAGTGCACACCCCTATGGAGCACACCGAGGCCTGTGCACACCCCATGGAGCACACCGAGGCCCGTGCACACCCTGATGGAGCACACTGAGGCCCAATGCACAATCAGAGGGAGCACCCCAAGGACCAGTGCACACCCCTATGGAGCACACCAAGGCCCGTGCACATCCCAATGGAGCACACCGAGGCCCGTGCACACCCCTATGGAGCACACCGAGGCCCGTGCATGCCCTGATGGAGCACATTGAGGCCCGTGCACACCCTGATGGAGCACACTGAGGCCCGTGCACACCCTGATGGAGCACACTGAGGCCCATGCACAATTAGAGAGAGCAGTACTAACTTTGTTTCCTGACCCAATGCCTCAGGCAGGCATTTCTCAACTTGTTTTACCCTGTGCCCTCTTTGGAACCAATTATAATATAAAATTCCTGTGCCTACATTAATATTTCTGTATTTTGAAAAATAATTTACTTTATCAGATCATAACTGTTTTCTTAGAAAATTAACAATGGATTTTTAAAAATCACCAATCTCCTAAGAGATATGTTGATATATTTTTTAAAAAATGTATATATCTCATACACAGAGACTGTCACATGAAAAGCTGCAAGTTGCAGACTAAGATACATGGCGTACTCTTGTCTTTGTTTATAAGGGAGAACACTGACAGTCCATCAACAGTAGCCTGAATAGCCCTAACCGGTTTGGCTCAGTAGATAGAGCGTCAGCCTTTGGACCGAAGGGTCCCAGGTTCGATTCCCATCAAGGGCATGTACCTTGGTTGCGGGCACACCCCCAGTGGGAGGTGTGCAGGAGGCAGCTGATCAATGTTTCTCTCTCATCAATGTTTCAAACTCTCTATCCCTCTCCCTTCCTCTCTGTAAAAAAAAAATCAATAAAATATATTTTTAAAAAATCAATAAAGTATATTTTTAAAAATAAAGAATCCCTTGCCTAGTTTAAAAACAAACAAATAAACAAACAAACAGTAGCCTGAATAAATAAACACACATCCACACCACAGGAGCTCTGGAAGCAGCTCCACGGGACTCCTCTGGAGCTACCTCTCGGGGCTGCAGGGTTGCTGATCAGGAGGATGGGACCCAGAGCCATACAGGCCGGGGCTCAGCGGTAACTGCCACCAGGCAAGCTCGCCCTCCCAGTCCGCCTCCCCCTGCGGTAGGCTGGGGACACTGAGGTACTGGTGAGCTGCATGTGCAAAGCACCGCATACACAGAACGTGCTCACCTCAAGAAATGTTAACTATACTGGGTGGGACCTGGACCTAGCCCATCCATCCTGACTCAGCTGCCCAGCCCCCCAGGGATCCTAGGAACCCTCAGGGATACAGAAGGTTGGATGGGGGTAACTGGGGCTCTCCCACCGCCTGACAAGCTCCCCATCCTGTTCCAACTGGACTGAGGTTGCAAGGTTGCAGCACTCAGAATTCAGAGAAAAAGCAAGGGCCTTGGTCCAGGATATTCCTCAAGGGTTTGCAACATGGTGTCTGGGGCAGAGGGGAGCTCCCACCCAGAGTTGAAGCTGACGTGCCTTCCACGCCTCAAAAGGAAGCTCCCAGGGGAACCAGCCTCCTTCCCGCCAAGAGACATGAGAACTATAGCAGCGCCACAGAAACCACCTCATTCCATCTCTCTTAAGAGCAGTGGAGGAATGGGCATGTTTCTGATGTGGAAACTGAGGTGCACAGTCACCTTGGAGGTCACACAGCCAGGCTGTGGTGAAGCCACCTGGCTCCTGGCACCACACCACTGCTCCCTGATGAGAGCTACAGCTTCCTAGGGGAGGCCCCGGGGAATGGCGCAGGGCACGCTCCCACGCGCTCAAGGAATAAGGAACAGCAAGAGACAGAACTCAGGAGCCAAGGGAAGGAAAGCCACGCCTTGGGAGTTGATCTTTTCGAGAGGGACTCTCCCACAAAGGTCTTCCACTCACACAGGTGCACTCTATTTCTTTAATCCACACCCCAAGATATATGGGTTGGTTTTTTTCTGGCCTGAAATTCACCAAGCCATGTTTTTGTTTGTTGTTTTTTTTAGAGAGAGAGGAACGGAGAGGGAGAGAAACATCAATGTGAGAGCACTACATTTAATGGCTGCCTCCTGCACGCCCCTCACGGGGATCAAACCAGCACAGTATGATGCTCAACCAACTGAGCCACACCGGCCAGGCAAGATGTTTTTATTTTTATTTTTTTCCAGAGACAGAAAGGGAGAGGGAGGGAGAGAAAGAGGGAGAGATGGTGGGAGGGAGGGAGAGAGAGAAACATCATTGGCTGCCTCCCTTACACACCTAAACCAGGCGTCACACCTACAACCTGAGTGTGTGCCCTAAGTGGGAATCGAACCTGCCAACTTTCAGTGTACAGGACAATGCCCAATCAACGGTGCCACCTGGCCAGGGCTTCACTGTTTCTTTAATCCATGGTTGTACACACATAGTGAGCGTTTTAAAATTAGTAAAAGGACACTTTACCTGACATACAGTGACTGGACACGTGACCTGAGGTAACCCCATGGTCCTCCTGACAACCTTATGAAGAGGGTAAGATGAACATCCTCCTATGAACGAGGAGGCTGAGACACAGAGAGGCTGACAGGCTCAGTTACACAGCCAGCAAGCAGAGGCCCAGGGACCCAGGGGGCCCTACCACCCCCAAAGCACTTCTCCCCTCAGGGGAACTTTCAGGAGCCTTCCTATCCCTCACTTGGGCTCTGAGGCCAGGAAGACACATTTGGGGGAGCCAAGCTCCCCCAGGCAGCACCAGTTGTGTGCAGCACAGGCTCAGGAGCCGGGAGCCAGAGCCTGGAGCTCAGCTCTGCTGCAAACCAGCTGTGAGGGGGCCCTGAGTGGCCTCACTTCTCCAGCCTCTGTCTGCCTCCCACATATACTGGGCACCACACAGTGGCTGAGCACACAAACTCGGGAGCCGGGTGGCCTGGCATGATCTTAGCTCTGATCCTCCCAGAGGCAACACTGGGGAGACGATTTAACTTTCCTGTGCCTCAGCTGCTGCCACGTAGAGCAAGGACCAGAGGCTTGTGTAAAGGTGAAATGCCACTAGACAGAAATCATTAAGGCAGTGCCTAGCACAGCAAGTACCTCACGGAGTGGTTGTAGGAATTGGCCCAGCCAGCCAGCCAGCAATACTTCCTGCCTTCTGGGCGCCAGCCTGGTTCTGGGCACTGAGGCTGCAGCAGAAAACAAGCCCCATGGAACTCCTAGCCTGATGGAGCAGATAAGTGTATCATGGTTCCAAGGCAGGGACTAGAACAGGAAGCTCCTTCTCAGAGGGTGGTCTGGGAAGGCCTCTCCAAGGAGGTGGCATCTAAGACAGGGCTTGAAAGATGTTCCTGGAACATGGGCAATCCCAGCACCGAGAACAGGCGCCTGGCACCTGGCTATGAAATGAAATGGAGGGAAGGAGGCAGCCATGCAAAGTGTCAGGACGGAAAGGAATCCGTGTGGCCCTGAGCAGGAGGGAGCCTGGGTGTCTAAATAAGGCCCAGCAGGTGTACTGGAGCTGAAACTGACAGAGAGAGGGGGATAGAGCAAATGAGGGTCGGAGGGAGGACAGGCCCAGATCCCACTGGGCTACTGGTACTGCTGTATTAAGATTTACATCTTAACATCAGGGGAAGTCACTGAAGGTTTACTTAGGGATGACAGGACCCAATTTGTTTTAAATTAGCAGCTTTTGTGTAGGACACAGACTGGGGGCAGAGACAGGGTATGAGTAGACTACAGCAGTGCTCCGGGCAGAGGAGATGGAGAAGAGAAAAGGTGCCAACAAGCAGGATTCCATGGGGCAGCCCCAGGCCAGCTTTCACATTTACTTCCTCCTTTGTTCTTCATGACAGTCAGGGAACTAGCCCCACTGAGAAAGTGGCACAGTGCTGGTCTGACTCCAGAGCCTGGGCCCCAACCCCGAGATCCCCAGCTGAGCAGGAGTAAGTGCACCCCAGAGGGAAGCCCAGTAAACTGGAAGTGGAAGGTCTACCCTCAGCACACAGGTCTGTCCTCTTCACGGCGTCAGGAGTAACAACTCAACTCACTGCTGGTCTGATGACAAATGGGGGGCCTCTCTCCCTACCAGGGCCGTCCTCTGACCCAGAGGGGTATTTACAGCTGGAGGATATCTGAAGTCCTCTGTTCACAGATACCCTGAGATGCCCCACCCCCGTCTTTCTTTTATTCTAATTCCCTGTGCCTCCATTTCACTACCATTATCCCTATTTAACAGGGAACTGCCTCCTAGAATTTTTTTGAAAATATATTTTATTGATTTTTTACAGAGAGGAAGGGAGAGGGACAGAGAGTTAGAAACATCGATCAGCTGCCTCCTGCACACCTCCTACTGGGGATGTGCCCACAACCAAGGCACATGCCCTTGACCGGAATCGAACCCGGGACCTTTCAGTCCGCAGGCCGACGCTCTATCCACTGAGCCAAACCGGTTAGGGCTCCTAAAAATGTTTTGAGGATGAGTTAATATATGTAAAGATCTTAGAACAGGGTGTGGCCAACAGAGAATTAGTTTTAGTTATCCTTTTACTTATTCAACAAGCATTTACTGAATGCTCCCAGCACATATAAATACACAGGTGCTATGGAGGAAAAATAGCAGGGTAAGGGTAACAGAGATATGGGGCCAAGGCAGAGCACTCTGAGAAGGTGACATCTGAGCAGAGACCTCGTGGAGTCAAGGAGAGAATCATAATGATATCTGGGAGAAGAAGATTCTAAGCAAAGGGAACAACAAGTGCAAAGGTCCTCAAGTAGCAAGTGTGTTTGGCCTATTTAAGGAACAGTGAGGAGACCAGTGTGGCTAAAGTGAGGACCCTAGTGGTAGGAAATGATTCTGGAGAGGGGGCCAGACCATGTAGGGCTTTGTAGAATGTAGCACTGACTTTGTGGTTTATTCCAAGTGGGACTAAAAGCCACTCACTTTCAAGAAGAGAAATTACATTATAAGATTTACATTTAAAAGATCACACTAATGTAATACACTATTAAGTATACCTGCCAAGACCAGGGTCTACAAACTTCTGTATATCGCCAAACAGTAAATATTTTAGGCTTTGCAGGCCACATGGTCTCTATCACAACTACTCAACTATACCACAGTAGGGAAAAAGCAGCCATGGGTATGGTTGTGTTCCAATAAAACTTTATTTACAAAACAGGAGGCTGAGCTATAGTTTGCCAATCCTGCTCCAGACTTAATTCCCGGTTTACAGGAAATATGGGTACAGAAGACCAAAGTAAACAGTGCCAAAAGTCAGTAAGATAACATGTCCATAGTGTGGGATTCTACAAGACAACTAGCCTGGTTTACCTAAAAAAATTCAATGTCATGTGGGGGGAAAGGGAAAGGTCTGAACTACATTAAAATAAGCCAAAAAGACAACATGTACCTTGAATAAATCCTGCTTTACAAAATAGCATTTTGAGGACAACTGGGGAAATTCAAGTATGGCGTGGCTATGGGGAGGATGTAAGAAAAGGCTAATATGCAAATCAACCACAGTGGACTGACCAGTTGCTATGACACACACTGATCACCAGGGGGCAGATGCTCAACACAGGAACTGCCCCCTGGTGGTCAGTGCGCTCCCATAGGGGGAGCACTGCTCAGCCAGAAGCTGGGCTCCCACCTCTAGGGCAGTGCTAAGGATGTCCCACTAACGGCTTAAGCCATCAGTCGGACATCCCCCGAAGGTTCCCGGACTGCTAGAGGGCACAGGCCAGGCTGAGACCCCTCAACCCCCGTGCACAAATTTTGTGTTCCGGGCTTCTAGTATATTATAAAGAATCACCTCAGATGTGATAATGATACCACAATTCTGTAGGAGAATGTCCTTATTCTTAGGAGATGCCTGCTGAGGTATTAAGGAGGTAAGTGTCACATAGATTCAGCATGAGGCAAACATGGCAAATGCTGAATTGCTGACTCAGGGCACAGGAATCTGAGCCTTTTAAAAAATATCTTTATTGTTGGTAGTATTACATATGCCCCCCTTTATCACCCTGGACCCTCATTTATTATACTAAATGTGCACTGGAAATAAGTTGGCAGGGCGGGGCTCAGGGAACCCCTCTAGCTGCCCAGGAGAGCCAACTGGGGAGCAGGAGAGGCTACCAGGAGCAGTGAGCAGGCCACTGCAGCATCTAGGCAAGGACCAGCCACCAGTGTGGCCCCTGTCAGCTCTCTGCTGCCACCCCCCACCTCTCTCCAGGCTTGGGCCTATGTGGCTGGGGCAGTGAGGACAGCCATAGCAGAGCAGACTGCCTTTCACTGGGTTTCTGGCTCACGCCTCACTGGGATAAAGGTCAGGAAGCTGGGGTTTGCTCTCAGAGTAGCCCCAGCCCCACGGCCCTATCTCCCAGTCTTCAGAAAGGGACTTCCCCACACTGAAGGGCATAGTATCTTATTAAAATGAAAACCAGAGCAGGTCTCTTGCCTACAAAAACACTTCGCCAGCTCCCCACTGCTCCTTTTCCCGGCTTGCACACTGTGTGCCAGGTACCGCTGAATCAAGGGCTTCCTGTTTGTCAGCCCCTTGAACCTTTTAGCCACCTGTGACAAACCCCAACTGAGTCACCACCTGCCAAGCCCCGGGGGATCTCCACCGGGAGTCCAGGCCCTGGCTGAACTCACCAGCTTGAAGGTTCTCCACTCCTCCCCTCCCAAAACCCCTGGTGCTTGATTCTTTGGTGACACAAAACCCTCGATGTTCCTGAAATGACAAGCTATCTCACCTCCAGGCCTCTACATATGCTGGTCCCTCTTCCTGGAGTCACCTTCTCCTTCCTATCTCTGTGGCCAACTCCTTCCTACCTATACTTCCAAAACTCAGCCAACACGCAGGTCCTATGCATTTATTGGTCTTAATCGGCTTTTACTGACAGCCTATGTTTGTTTTTTTTGTTTTTTTTTTTTATGGGTATACCAGATGACAGCCTATGTTTTGGTTCAGTTTTCAGCTGAGTAACCTCAGCTGGCTTGAGATGGTAATTCTGTCCCCCTTGAAGGGACAAATATATTTTTGATCTTGGGAAGGTATGCAATAATAATTACAGTATAGATTGTGGTAATATGTCTTGTGATACTGTTTTGTGTATGCTCTAGAAATACACTGTCTATGAGTATAGCCACTAGTCATATGTGGCTATTTAAATTTAAATTACTTAAATAAAAGAATTTTATTCCTCAGTTGCACCAACCACATTTCAGATGCACCACGGGCACCTGCTTGGGCACTGCAAGTATAGAACATTCTATCACAGCAGAAAATTCTCTTGGATGGCACTGTTTTGGGTTCTCCAGAGGGTCAGCTGAATCCTTACCCCAGAGACAAGTTAAAGGAGTATTTCTCAAAGAGAGGCTCAAAGGGATAAAGTAGGGGCAGGGGGAATATTTGCCACTCATTACAAAGGGGTAAGCTTCCTAAAGCATAAAGAGCTTTCAGAAATAATAAAAAAGGCTACCCAATAGAAAAACAGGCAAAGGCTATGAACAGGCAATTCAGAAAGAGAAATTCACATGGCCCTTGAATATATGAAAGGAACTCTAACCCAGAGGAAAGGTCAATGAAAACCACCCTGAGGTGCCAGTTCTCACTGATCAGATTGGTAAAAACCCAAACATCTGAAAACACAAAGTTGTGTGGACTCTTAGACACAGACTAATAGAAACATTTCTCAACATTACAAATCCATATCCCCTATGACCCAGCAAGCCTCCATCTAAGAATTCATCTTACAAATTTAGCAGCACATATGCCAACAAGACAAACACAGGTACTGCACTGTGGCATTGCTTGTAATGAGCCAAAGGTTGGAAACAAGCCCAGTCACCATCCATAAAGAATTGCTCTATGAACTAGGGAGCATACAAGTGCAGCTGTTTAAAAAAAACAAAAATGCAGCAGCAGCTCACTACAGACTGAAGCAAGAGCATTCCCCAAGACAAATCAAGTAAAAGAGCTCGAGTACATGTACAGTGCTACCTTCTGTGCAACAAGGAAAAACCAGGGGAGTCGGGCGTGAAAGGCCCTCCCGGAGTGAGCGAGCCGTCACCTCCGTAAGAAGCTCTTGGAGGGCACATAAGGAGAGTAGTTAACTTGGGGGTGGGACAGAAGGGAGAGGGGAGCTAGACACCTTCCTTATACTGTATGATTTTTAAACTAGGTAAACCTGCATCATCTCTTCTGATTAAGTCTCTGACCGCCTGCCTCAAAAGCAATGGAGATGCGCATTAGCAATGCAGCTCCCTGACCCTCCACCCATCTCCAGATAATCAGAGGCCCTGATGTGGCCTGAGCTCCACCTGTTAAAAACTGGGGTATAGGGGAGTCTGCCCATCTGCACCCCTTCCCCTCATCTGGCCTGCCACTCTCAAAGGTCAGCCACACAGAGGCCCAGACTCGCCTCTCATCGGGAGAGTCTACGTGGAAGGTCCTCTCGATGACTGTGGTCCACTGCAAGCAGCGTATGACGAATGTGTTGGGCCGCGGTCTCTCGGTCTTCATCAGCTGGCATTCTGTAGGCAGAGGAAGGACAGAGACAGGAGGGTAAGGGGACAGCCCTGCTGGTCGACAGCCCACATCCCCTAAGTCACATCCTGTGTGCCAACCGCATGCCAGATGGTGTTAAGGACACCTTAGTGACAGATAGCTCTGGACTTGCCCCCGTGGGGCACAAGATCGTGT
>NW_006290668.1:64953-67785 GCF_000327345.1 Myotis davidii | reverse complement strand
GGCTCAGTGGTCAGAACTGTGATGGGGGGAACCTAGGGCATCTTCTGGAGGAAGGGGCATCTCTACACTGAACCCTGAAGGAAGAGGGATCATGGGTCAGTCAGACATAAGGGTACGTCTTGTACACAGCCCGGAGGTGCCAGAGGGCCAGCACCCTTAGGGAATGACAAATTCTGCTCATGGTATGAGGAGCAGGGAAGTGAGACCGGCTGGAGAGGTGGGTGGAGCCCGCCTGCGGGACTCAGGAGAATGGTGAGGAATCTGGACTTTGTCCTGAGAGCAATAGGGAGCTATGGGAGGCTTAAATAGGGAATGGGCATGGACAGATTTAAACAGATCCCTCTAGCAGCCATGTAGAGGATGACAGAGAACGGAGGCTGGGAGCCCAGGGAGAGGGGAGGAAAAGGCAGGTAGACAGGCCAGAGGGAGGCAGAGAGAGGCACCTAGGATGAGGCCGAGGCCTGTGGCCTGAGGACTAGAAGACAACAGGGCCCTCCCTCAATGGAGATAGGGAGCGGGAGGTTGGGGGAGGAAAGGGGAGACTAGATGGCCAGTTTGGGACATGGTGGGTATGAGGGACCTAGGTTGCCTACAGGAAGAAATGAGGAGGAAGCTGCTCAAGACAGGCTGGCAGTCCAGGTGAGAAGCCAGGACTGGCAGCAGCCACGTCAGAGTCACCAGCATACGGGAAAGCAACCAGGACAAGGCTAAGCAGGACAGAGGGGACCAGGACTGGGTTAAAGAGACAGTGGGTAGGGTGAGACTTGGTAAGAGGCCGGAGCAGGGAACTAGATGGGAAAGAATGGTGGCCTGTGCTAAGGATTGATAGTGGAGATGGGGGTGTCTTTGAAATGTGCTTAGGATGTGGTAACCAATCACGTCAGCAGGGAAGGAAGCAGAATGGGGGGAGCAGGGGGGGGCCCGGGGGCAGGGGGCAGAGAGATGGAGGCAGGACTGTGGTTATGCAAGATCCAGGCAAGGGCTTTGGGCCTGCCAAGCTTTCACTGGCCAGGGTCCAGCTGGTAGGCATCATTTCGGATACCACAGAGGGGATGGGGATGCGAGGTTAGCCCTGTGATCAGCTGAAAGGGAGGCCATGGATGCCTCTAGCTTAGAGGGACAGAGAAACAGGCTGCTACCAGAATGCAGAGGTACATGACACCAGCCGGACCCCAGGGCCTGACCAGCAGCAGCTGGAACCACAGAGGCAGTGCTGCCTGGGGGAGAGGCTGGGAAAAATGTCTGGCTTCTTTCCTCTTCCCACTTTACCTCACCCAACTGACACGTAGGTGGAGCAGGGGAAGGGTAAGAAATAGGGCAAACAGGCCCTGGTCAGGCCCACAGTCCAAGAACAGCCGATCCCCATGTGCCCACAAGACCAGCCAGTCATCCTTGGAGCACCCAAACTTTGGCCCAGCCACTTGCCCTAAGACGTACCCGCAACGGAGAAGTTGTTTAAAGGGGGCAGCGTCTGGTCAGGGGCCTCAGGCCGCTCCTTATAGCCAATGAAGGAACCATCACTCTTCATCAGGAAGTACCGGGGCCTCCACGTCTTGATGTATTCACCTGAACGAAGGCAGAGGAGAGGGAGAGAGGTCAGGGCAGACAACCCGGTGTAACCGTGCCTCACAAGGAGCACCGAGGTGGGAGGAGGGTGGATGAGGGTAGGCAGGAGAGTGCCTCTCCAAGAGAAACCCTTGAGGTCGCCCCTGCCGATGAGGGCTGGTGCCGGGCTGGGCCCAGTGATTCAGAGGTCATGCCTGGCAGGAAGGTGCCTGCTGCAGTGGCCCAGGGCACCAGCTGCTCAGCGTGTGGCCAACAGCAAGCCATCCTTGCCAGCACGTGGCCCAGTCCCAGGAGAGGCCCAAGCTTCCAAACACACATGCCCTGTGGCCCTGTAAGGCCAAATCCCATGGGCTGGTATTCACCAGTACAGCCGTGCAGTTGGATCAAATGTCAAAACACTGTGCCAGTCCGGGTATAACTGTTGCTGTGCCCTCCAAGTGTCCCTTGACCCATTCTATTTGTTCTGTGAATATCCAAGCACCCTGTGTAAATACGCACGCGCGCGCGCGCACACACACACACACACACACGCACTTACAAGAACCCACTCCTCACAAGTCTGCTGAAGAAAATGAGATGGGCTGTGAAATAGGTGAAGGAAATTAAGAGGCACAAACTTCCAGTTATAAAATAAATAAATCATGGGGATATAAAGTACAGCATAGGCGATACAGTCAATAAATATTGTAATTACTTTGTAAGGTGAGAAATGATAATGACTTATCATGGGGATCATTTCATAATGTATATAGTAGGTGTACTGGTTAATAATGGAGGATTTTGTAATCAAAGAAAACACTATAATTTCAAGAGAAACATCAAAAGTGCTTAATTCAAAGTAATTTCCATCGCTAACTACACATTTCTCTCATCTTTCAGGTAATTTGTGGATACTGTCCCAATAGAACTTTTCTTGTTCTGAGGCAAACCATTCAGAGACCCAATTTTCCACTTTGTATGTTTTGAAGTGCTGCTCAGAAAGTGCGTGTGCCATCGATCGGAACAGTGGTCATCTGAAGGAGCAAGGTCTGGTGAATACGGCAGGTAAGTTAATACTTCCCAGGCAAGATCTCAACGGGTCTTTAACTGGCTTTGAAGTGTGTGATGGTGCGTCATCATGAAGCAAAATTACTTTGCCATGTCTTCTGGCACATTCTGGTCATTTCATGATGAAAGAGTGGTTCAAATTGATTATTCGTTGTCAGTGGTGATCAGTATTAATGGTTTCACCTGGTTTTAGAAGCTCATAATACACCACACCTTCCT
>NW_006290668.1:48807-64851 GCF_000327345.1 Myotis davidii | reverse complement strand
TTCGGTTGACCTGGACATTCTTTGTCTTTCACACCGAAATAATCTCTTTTAAAGTGTTTAAACCAACGTTCACAAGTATCTTGAAATGGAGCATGTTCACCATAAGCTTCCCGAAGTATTCAGCAGCACTTTTCTTCAAAATAATGAATTAAAACTTCCCACAAATGCTTTTTTTGGCATGAAAATCTACAATTTTAAGTGTAAAAATATCTATGATGTTAACACCTTCTGAAAATTTGTCATATGAAGTTTTGAAGCCTGTTGTCAATACAACAAAACAGCATACATATCAAATTGCATATATATCAACAAATGTGTAACTCCATCTAGTGAAAAAAATCCGCATTATTAACCAGTACACCTGGTAAATATCAAATTCCTGAGGTACAACTGAAACAAACAGGATAGTGTACATCAATTTTATTTCAATAAAATAAAAGTTTTCAATAAAATAAAATGCTATTTAAGTCCTCAAAAGATAAAAATAGAGATGGTGAAACAAAACTTGTATATAAATGCCCATAGCAACATTATTCATAATAGTAAAAAGTGAAAATGACCCCGAAGTCCATCAACTAATGAATGGATAAACAAAGTATGGCATATCCACATAATATAATACTATTCAATCATAAAAAGAAACAAAATATGAACACACGCTACAACACAGATGAACCGTAACTAAAAGAACCACAAATTAGAAGAGCATATTTACATAAAATGTCCAGATTAGGCAAATCCGTAGACATGAACAGCAGTGTGTGAGACTGTGCACCACAAGAGGCACCTAGGTGGGAGGAGGGAAGACAGGAAAGCAGGCAGGAGCACGGTAATAAAATGCGATAATATTAATTGTGGAGATGGCTGCACACTCTGGGTACTAAAAGCCACTGAACTGTACAGTTTAAAAGGCTGAACTGCACCCGGCTGGCATGGCTCAGTGGTTGAACATAAACCTATGAACCAGGAGGTCACGGTTCAATTCCCGGGCAGAGCACATTCCCAGGCTGTGGGCTCAATCCCCAGTGTGGGGTGTGCAGGAGGCAGCAGATCGATGACTCTCTCTCATCATTGATGTTTCTACCTCTCTCTCCCTCTCTCTTACTTTCTGAAATCAATACAAATATATTTTTAAATAAGTAAATAAAAGGCTGAATTGTATAGTATGCAAATTATATCTTAAACTGTTAAAAACTACGCGATCACAAGCATACAGCCTCCAGCTTAGGGCCGAGCACACACTGTAGGCGCTCAACAAATGCTCTTATCATCAGCTTACTTTGCAAAGAGTGTCTAAGCCCTCAGCTCACATGGCACATGTGAAATAGGATGGCAAGGTGAGCTCTGGGCTATATTTGCTGTGCGGCCGCCAGTAAGTCATTTCACTTCTGAATCCCTGTTTCCTCTTAAGGGGCTATCCATTAAATCAGCAGTTCTCAACCTGTGGGTCGCGACCCCTTTGGGGGTCGAACGACCCTTTCACAGGGGTCGCCTAAGACCATTGGAAAACACATATATAATTACATATTGTTTTTGTGATTAATCACTATGCTTGAATTATGTTCAATTTGTAACAATGAAAATACATCCTGCATATCAGATATTTACATTACGATTCATAACAATAGCAAAATTACAGTTATGAAGTAGCAACAAAAATAATTTTATGGTTGGGAACTGTATTAAAGGGTCGCAGCATTAGGAGGGTTGAGAACCACTGCATTAAATGATACTGATGATGATATAACATTATAGTGGTACTTTGTGCCACATACTGTCCTAAGTATATCTTATAGGTTTTAACTTACTAAATTCTTCCAATTTTAGATACTAAATAATTTCATGTATATAAAGTTCAAAAACTAGCAAAACCCCAAGTTTAACAACAGATTAAAAGGATTACACACCATGACCAAGTGGGTTTTATCCCAGAAATGCAAGGGTGGTTCAATATATGAAAATCATTCAATTTAATATTAAATGAAGGAAAAAAGACACATGATCATTTCGATTGAGGCAGAAATAGCATTTGACAAAATCCTACATCCTTTCATGATAAAAATACTCAGCAAACTAGGAATAGAAGGGAAGTTCCTCCACATGATAGAGAGCATCTATGAAAAACCCACAGCTAACATCATACTCAGTGATGAAAGACCAAAAGGATCCCCTAAGATCAGAAACAAGACAACAATGTCCACTTTCACCACTATTAAACATGTTATTGGACATTTTAGTTAGAGAAAAATAAAATGATAAAAGGCATCCGATGTGAAAGAATAAGTATAACTATCTATATTTGAAGACTAGAGGCCTGGTGCACGAATTCATACTCCAGTGGGGTTCCTCGGCCTGGCATATGGGATCGGGCCGAAACCAGCTCTCTGATATCCATTGAGGGGTCTTGGATTGCGAGAGGGCACCGGCCAGCCCTAGTGATCCCACCGGTGCACGATCGGGGCCAGGGAGGGATGGAGGAGGTTGGTCCACAGGGGAGGGACCGCAGGAGGGCTCCAGGGCATGTCCAGCCCCTCTCACTCAGTCGCGACTGGCCAGACCCCAGCAGCAAGCTAACATACTGAATGGAGCATCTGCCCCTGGTGGTCAGTGCATGTCATAGCGGTTGAGCAGCCTCAGCATATCATCCTGTTACGCTTTTATTGGTTGAACGGCCAACTGGTTGACCGAACACTTAGCATATTAGGCTTTTATTATATAGGATGACATGATCCTGTATATTTAGAAAATCACAAAGAATCCATGAAACAATTACTAGAACTAATAAACAAATTCAGCAAAAGAACAGGCTAATCAGTTGTGTTTCTATACACCAGCAGTAAACAATCCAAAAAAAGATTAAGAAAACAATTCCACTTACAATAGCATATGGAGGTAAAAGATTTATGCACTAAAAACTATAAAACATTGCTGAAAGAAATGAAATACCTAAATAATTCAAAGACATCTTGTGTTCACAAATTGAAAGATTTGATATATTTAAGATGAAAACACTACCAAAGCAATCTAGAGTCAGCACATCCCCTAACGATATTCCAACATCCTCTTCTACAGAAATGAAAAAGCCAATCCTCAAATTTACATGGAATTCAAATTCACATGGCAAGGGACCCCAAACAGCCAAACAATATTGAAAAAGAACAACAAAGTAAAAGTACTCACACTTTCTGATTTTACTACAAAGCTAAAATAATTGAATCAGTGTGGCATAAGGATTGACATATAGGCCAATGGAATAGAATTGTCAAAAACAAGCAAACAAACAAAAAAACCCATGGTCAACTGATTTTCAACAGGAGTGTCAAGACCATTCAACAAATGGTACTGGGACAACTGAATATTCACATGCAAAAAACAAAAAACAAAACCAGAGTTGGATGCTTACCTCACACCGTATCACACATACAAAAATTAACTCAAAAGGATCTAGTTAAATATAAGAAAACTATAAAACTCTTAGAAGAATACATAGGGGTAGATCTTCCTGACCTTGGATCTGGTAAGGTAGCTAAGTGGGTAAGTGTGTTGTCCTGATACGCCAAGGTTGAGGGTTTGTTTTCCAGTCAGGGCACATACAAGAATCAACCAATGAACGCATCAATAAGTGGAACAACAAATCAATGTTTCTCTCTCCCTCAGGCTCTCTTAAAAATAAAAAAAAAAATCAAGAATATTTTTTTTTTTAATTCTCATCTGAGGATATGTTCTTCATTGATTCTAGAGAGAGGAAGAGGGGGGGGGGAAGCGGGGGAAGGAGAAACATCAATGTGAAAAAGCATCCATCAGTTGTCTAGTTGCCTCCCATACCAGGGATGGAAGCCACCAGCAACTTAGGTATCGAACTTGTGACCATTTGCTTCATGGGACGACACTCTAACCAACTGAGCCACACTTGCAGGGCTATAAAAAAATTTTCTTGACCTTGGATTTGACAATGGATTTTTAGATATGACACCCAAAATACAAGCAACAAAAGAAAAAATTAAGTAGATTCACTGAAATTAAAAACTTTTATGCAAAGAACATTATCAAGAAACTAAAAAGACAAACAAAAAATGGGCAAAAATATTTGCAAATCATATATCTGATAAGAGTTTAGTATCTAGAATACATAAAGAATTCTTACAACTCAACAACAAAAAGACAAATAGCCTGATTATACAATGGGCAAAGAACCTGACTAGACAGTTCTCCAAAGGATAAAAATGGGCAACAAGCATATGAAAAGATGCTCAACATCATTAGTGATTAGGGAAATGCAAATCAAAGCCATGAGATAACACTTCACACCCACTAGGATGGCTGCAATTAAAAAAGGAAAAGAACAATGTTGGTGAGGATGTGGAGAAACTCAAACCTGGTGGAAATGTAAAATGGTGCAGCCATATGGAAAAGTTTGGCACTTCTTCTAAAAGTTAAATATAGAATACACTGAAGATTATAAATATAGAATATATAACCCAGATTATTTACATCTATGTGTTATCTAATTATATAGACTTTTAGCATATAAATATAGGATATTTGATCTAATTTGTGTAATTTACATAAATACAGATTATAAATATAGAAGTACTCAAATACTTGTACACAAATATTCACTGCGGTACTATTCACAATAGCCAAAAGGAAGAAATAACTCAAATGTCCATCAACAGATATGGATAAACAAAATGTGGTATATTCGCACAATGGAATATTATTTGGACATAAAAAGGAATGAAGTGCTGATCCATGCTACAGCATGGATGAACCTCAAAAACATTATGCTAAGTGAAAAACGCCAGACACAAAAGACCACAAATAGTTTGATTCATTTATATGAAATATCCAGAACAAGTCAATCCATAAAGACGAAACAAACTGGTGGCTGCAGGGATAGGAGGGGGAAAGGGAACTGAGTGCTTAATGAGTACAGGGCCTTCTTTTAGGGTGATGAAATGTTTTGGAACTAGACAGAGGTAGTGGTTACACAACACTGTGAATGTACTTAACAGCCACTGAATTGTACACTTGAAAATACAGTAGGTCCTCGGGTTACTTCGGAGATCCGTTCCTACAGTGCAACATAATGCGATTTTCGCCGTAAGTCGGAACCCACCTACATAAGCACCCACATCACTCACATGGAGCACATACACAGCAGTAATGAAGTGAAAGAAATAAAAAAAAAAATGTAAAAGAAAAATAACAATTCCTGGCCTTTACTTGTGATAAATAAATAATAAAAAACATAAAGCACATATATACATACGTCGAAATGACGGAATTTTTTTTTAAATATATACTGTAAATGGGAGATGGCAACGTAACCACGAAACTATGTAGTATCGAGTCCGATGTAACCTGAGGACTGCCTGTAGTTAATATTGTGTTATGTAAATTTCACCTCAATTTTTAAAAAAAATAAAACAAAACTCGGAAAAACTCACTTATGCTATTGGAAATTAGGAGAGTTACTGCTCGGGAGTGGCAGGGGGCTTCTGGAGACTGTCTTGTTCTATTTCTTAATCTGAAACTAGTTTGGGGATGAGCTTATGATCCAGGCACTTAACCTATAGTGTTTTATACTAAGAACAAGCTAAGAAGACAAAAGAAACCTAGAAGGAAAGAAAAAACATCCCCACAATAATCCCAGTTTACAAATGAGGAAACTGAGGCACAGAGAGGTCCCATTACTTGCCCAAGGCTCATAGCTGTTGACCAGAATAGCTAGGATGGAGCTGGGTTTGCTTTGTCCACGCTCTTGACCACGACACTTTCTGCCTCTAAACTGGCAGATAGGACCAGCCTGGGGGGGCCTGGCAGAGGCTGTTCTGGAAAGGGAACCAGCACATAGCATGAGCCACTCCAATAACGGTGCTCTCACTTCAGCCATTCTTTGAACAGACCTTACCAGGCAAGAAGCAGCCTGTGGACCAGGCCTTGGAAGCACTGGTTCAAAGTCAGAGGATGCAGTGCTGCCACCTTCTCAAAGGAACCCCGAGTCAGTCTTCCTGCTTAGCCTCCGTGTCCTGATCTGTAAGATGCCCGCCTCACAAGACAGCTAAGAAAATGCAACAAAACTGAGCTTGCCTCCAGCACAGCCCATGCCTAGCACAGAATGGGCACAAAGTAAACTGGGACTGCTATTATTGTAAACACCAGGGGTGGGTTAGTGCAGGTGCCAAAACAGTTGCAGTCAGCAGAAGCCACCTTGCCTTGCCCATCTCTGCCAGCTGCTGCTCAGAACAACGGGCACTGAGAGGCCCAGGAGTGAAACAAATACGTGTGTGTGGTGCAAACCCAAGGCAAGTGTGTCCCAGGTAGGCCATCTCAACAGCTCATCTGGTCTCCCTGTAGCACAAATGAAGACAGTGAAGGCCTGAGAGGGGCTGAGATTCACTTAATGCTCTCAGCAGACCTGGACTAGAGACAAACCCCCATCCCTGCCACAGTCCTCCAGCCACCTCCAGGGCACCCACCCCAGCCCACACCCATGGGCCTTGGGAAAATCAGGAGCTTGAGACTCTGGCCCACAGACCACACTGGTCTCTGCCCGCCCCCCGCCCCACCCCTGCCCACCACACACACACACACACACAATCTCAACCATTCATTCAACAATTGGTTACTGAGCACCTACTGCATGCCATGTGTTTTCTAGGCACTGGGGCTACCGCAGCAAACAAACTGGATCAAACCCCTGCCCTCAAGGAGCTCACAGTGTCAGAGGCCTGTGTTGTTAACCCATTTTACAAATGTGCAACCAAGGCTCAGAGAGGTGACAGCTTACTCACAGTCACACCAAGAGGAAGTGGCAGAGCCAGGGTTAGAACCTTGACATCTGCCCAGGTTCAGAAAGTTCCATCGATGGCCCCAAACACAAGGCCCAATCTGAGAGGTAGACTGACATGTCCTGAATGATACCCCTGTCTTTTGAGGGCAACAGGAATAGATCTCCCTGCCCAGTCTGATGGGGGAGGCCTGGCCTGGGGAACTGTCTCTGCCCCTCATCACTGCTGTCTGCAGCCTAGGACAGGGCAGGACGGGTGGGCACTTCTCCCTGTTCCCTAAAGGCCAGCCCCATCAGCCTCCCTGCCCTCTTCAAACATGCCTGTCCACTCCCCTCTCCAGACTCGTGGGCTGTCCCCTTCACCCTCATGCTCTTGCCTCAGTTAGCCATGGGACTCACTCCCTTCCCTCCCTCGGGTCTTTATTCAAATGGGCCCCTCTCAGCGAGGCTCTCTCTGACCACCCTGTTTATGGCAGTGCCCCCTGCCTGTTTTACAGCCCCTCCTGTACATGATGCTTGGTTTTTCTCCATGGCACTTACCACCAGGGCCACTGCCCTCCCCATTAAATGTAAGACATGAACATGAAGACGGGGATTTTGCCTGTTTGGTTCACTGCTATATCCCCAGTGCCCAGATAAGTGCCTGGAACACAGCAGCTGCTCAATAAATGTCTGCTGAATGAATGAAAGCACACAAAGAGCAGCTATCACAGGCCTGAAACCCTCCCTCCCTAGAGGAAGGTCCAGGAGGCCAGGACAGCCTGCCTCCTTCCCCCTCAGCCTGGACAAGCCAGCTCTCAGCTTGTGCTCCTTCCCAGCTGCATGCAGCAGCAGAGCCGGTAAGTGCCACAGTTTTATGGACAGGCAGCCTGGGACCTAGAGGTCTGTCTCTTAGTCTTTACCCTGTAAATACCTTCAGTCACTGGCTGCTCACCAGTACAACCAGATCGGTCACACCACGATTCACAACCTCCTCGGCTTCCAATCACCTAGAGAGTTCCACTATGCCACTTCCTCCTGCTCTCCCTCCCTCACTCCCTGCTCCAGCCACACTTCCACTTTTGTCCTTGTGTCACCTTTACCCCGCTCCCTTACCTGCTCCAGCCTCTATTCATCTCCTCAGAAGGACTTCCCCTGACCACCCATCTCTCTCCAGCCCCTTCCCTCTCAGAGTTCCTATTTTCACAACAGTACTTATCACCACTACCATCACATGTCTGCATATTTGTTTGTTTGTCCCCACCTCCCAATGGAATGAAAACTCTGTAAGGGCACCACACTGTCCCCAGAGCTTGGGACACCCTGGCATATACCACACATTCGATGAGTATTTGCTGAATGAGTGTGTTATTTCAATTAATGACTTCCCTTCTCTGAGCCTCAGTTTCTTTACCTATAAAATGGGGCTATGAATGAAGTCACTAGTGCAGAAGCAGAGCTCAAAGCTTGGCCTGCGGGCTCATGCAAAGTATCTAGGTAGACCCGGAGACTTGACCCCAGGCAGAGCCACAGCTCCTCTGCCCAGACTACTGCTGAAGGATTTCATGAAATGAGTGGTAAGGAGCTACTGGCTGGGATGCTGTGAAGACCCTGCACCTCTGCTTCTCACAACATCAGCTGCCAGGACGAGCGGGGAGGGGAGGGGATGGGGGGGGGAGGAAGAGAGAGAGAGATGCACAGTCCCACAGGCATAAGTGGTCCCTTACCACGCTTGTGGAGCCAGCCTTCTTTGATGACAGACACCTCGTTCATGGTGGCAGCGTGATACGCTGTCACCTAGCTCAGGACAGTTCAGGGCAGCAGGACATGCAGGAACAGAGCACAATCTGCAAGACAAGAGAGGAGCTCATCAGAGTTGGAGGGAGACTGGGCCCCAGCCCCTTCCCAGGGGACCTCCAGGCTCTGTGGCCCCTGTGAATGCTGTTTGTTCTGTACATGGTGGAGCCAATGAGAGTGGGAGAACTAGTGGGTGGGAGTAAGGGGGGATGTGGCTGCGTCTCCAGGGACCCCAATCTAGAGGTGGGGGAGCAGGAAGGACACAACCCTGGCCACAGAGCCCTACTCTGCAGGGATCAGAGCTCCATGGCCTATGTGCAGGCCAGACCCTGTGTTCAACACCCACAACACCCACACTGAGCAGAGGCAGCCCATCCACCCACCCTCACTCCAGGCTGGGAGGGTGGTAAGGGAGCTATGGCCCCACCCCCAGCGTCACTCCCATGCCCCAACACTGAGGTAACCTAGATGAATCAGACAGCCCTGGGCACCTGAGGGAGTGCTCAAAGCCAACAGCATCTGCCTGCCACCCCCCAGCACACACACACTCTCACTCACTCTCTCCTTTCCAAACCAGGCCAACAACCTGCCATCTTTAGCAAACCAAGTACTCCCACTCCCCTGCCTCAGGCCACCCCACTTCGCTCCCCAGCCTCAGGTCCCTCCTTGCCCCATTAAAAAAAAAAGAGGGCCTCAGGTGCTCCAGGAAAGCAACCTACTGTGCAGACACCTGTCTGGGGCCCAGGAGCCAGTCCCGGGGGCTTGATCAAGGCCCTGGTTCCTTCCCTAAGACCTCCCTTTCTGTCCTCAGGGACCAGCAGCTGATAGACTGACAGACGCCGAGGCTGCTGATTCTGTCTCAGGTTCCCAGGCGGGAGGGTGGAGGGGAGAACGACAGGAGGCAGCCACCAGCCAGGCCCCTACCTGGGGCCGCAGGCCTGGGCAGGAGCCACGAGCCACAGAGCCCAAGGCGCCTTTCGCCTTTCCTCGCCTAGGGTTATTTGCGGACAGCAGGTCAGGAGCTACTGCGGCCCCAGAGAAGTGGCAGCTGCCTCTAGGGACACTGTGGGCATCAGCTTTCTCCCGTGCCCCAGGGGAGCTGGTAGGCTGGACACACTACTGCCTGGCATGTGACCGTGGCAAGCTGCCGGGCTGGGCAGAGGGAAGGAGGTAAGTGGGAGGAAGCAGGGGAGAGACAAGATGAACTGTGACAGGGAAGTAAACAGCGGGCTGAGAAATCATGTTCTGAACTCCAACCTGCAAAGACAGGGCCAGAAGCAGCAACAGGGGCTCCCCTCACCAGTAGGCATGGCAGGCACCCCGAAGGACTCACACCCCATGAACCCAATACCCAGGACTGTCAGACCTTCAATCCTCAATATCCCACCTGTCTGTTTTAATCACTAATGTGACCAGTTTCTCCATCCAGCCCTCCCTGAGTCTGGCTCAGGGCCAGCGCTATCCTTTCCCAGCAGGGTCCCGCTATACCTGCTCCCTAGACTCCTCCCCTTCTAGCTTTCCCCCATTCCACAGCCAGAAGGACCTCAAACCTAACCATGTCCTTCCCCTACTCAAAACCCTCCCATGGCTTCCCACTGCCCTCGGGAAAGTGACAAGCTCCTAGGCTTGGGATTCAAGGCCCTTCAGGACCCGGGCTCCGCCCGCCTGTACTCCTCTGTCTCCTACCCAGCTGACCAGGTGGTCCCAGCCACCCAGCTTCCTAACCACTGCTCCCACCGGGCCCCACCTTCCCTCACCTCCCATCATCTCCTCTCCTCTCCCCTAACCAGTCTTCTCCCTGGGTTCTCAACCTCTGCACTCAGCTCCTACATCCCACCTAAATCTGGCCTTCTCTCCCTGTAAGCCAAGAGGCACCTAGAAAGCCCTCAATAAAGGCTATGACCATGACAATGATTACAGCCGGCACCACCTCCCCAATCCCTCTTCCCCCATCCTACTCTCTGCCTGCTTGTCACTTAGGCCTTCCCTCTGGCCTCCATTCCCCACACCTTCGTGAGTTCTCTCTCCTGGAGGTCTCAGCTGAACCGACTCCTCCTCCAAGGAGCCCTCCTGACCTCAGAGGCTTCACTGGGTGCCCTCTGTGCACTTCCTCAACCAATTCTCCCCACACCTGCTAGTGCTCACAGTGAGCCAGCACAACGTCTGGGTATCGGCTGAGTACACAGTGAATGAATCCAAGTCTCCCCAGTAGACACCCCCGCTCCCCAGCCCAGGAACAGGCACAGCCACAGAAACACTTCCAGAGTCCAATCATGCCACCCATTTGTGTGAGGGTGTCCTAAGCTCTAGAGACTATCCTGGGTGCCAGACACAGAGCATCACTAAGACACAGCCTCTGCCTCCGTGCAGCTCGCATTTCCGGTGGGGAAGCAGACAGTAACAATGGCAGGTGGTGGCGACCCCGCTGAGAATAAAAACAAAGCAAGAGAAAAGGACGGCAGGGGAAGGAGCTATGTCAGCCACATGCCGTGGGGGACATGTGAGCAGGGTGAGTCCTGAAATGTAGGCAAAAGAATTTCAGGCAGGGGAACAGCAAGTGCAAAGCCTCTGAAGCAGAAAGGAGCTTGTGAGCAGGGAGAACTGCCAAGGGTCCACGTGGCTGCAGGTCAGAAGCCAGGAGAGGTGGCTGGGAGCACACGGAGGGCCCGGCAGCTGTGGTGGGAGCTTAGGGAATTCCTCCCCAACACACGGGCCAATATGGCACTTTCCCAGGAGGGAGTTCAGTCTGGAATAGTTCCCAAAGGGCTGGGATGGACCCAGAGTCCAAAGGAAGGGTGCTGTGGATGGAAAGGACAGAGCCTGGTATCCAATCTCAGCGCTCCTCTCCCCTCCCCTTCCCAACCCAGCAACTTCATTTCACCTCAAGGAGCCTCCGTGATTCAGCACTGACGCGCCCAGTGTGTACAAAGGTTTAGCCCACAGCCTAGCCCCTAAGAACCCGCAAACACATGGCTGCCGTGATAGGAAGAGAGAAGCGAAGGCAGCCACGTGTGACCTGGAGTGGTCAGGGTTGCAGAGTCCGGAGTCACTGCCAGCTGGGTAGCTGTGAGCAGGGTGACAGCGTTCCCATGGAGTCTCTCTTAACACGGTAAGCGCCCAGCCCGTTTTGTCGTCCGGACGGAAAGATAGTGTCAGTCACCAGTGATGGACAGGGCGCTTAATGTGTCAAATGCTCCCAACCACCCACTAGAGAGGCAGTGACCACACCTAGGGTAGGCAGAGGCACAGCAAGGCAAAGCCGGTTACCTTGGGTCTCCCAGCTAAGCAGTGGTGGAGGCCCCGGCACACCAGTCACTTTTTACATTCCCATCTCAGCGACTAAGAAGCCAGCAATAGCTTGGGCTAAGGCAGGGGGAGGAACTGGAAGATCCCTAGTTTTCCCGCCTGGATCCTGCCCTGTCCTCCCACTGAGGGTGGCGCCTCTGCTGAGGTGTTTGTGACGCAGTCCTGCGGTGATGAAACACCAGGCACCTCAGCCAAGAGGATGGCCTGCTCCCTGGGGAGCTGCGATGGAGGTCAGAGACCAGCCTCTAGAGGCCAAGTGTCCGCACACAGGGGGCCTGCCCTGGCCAGTGGCCTGAAAGCAGCATGCCCCACAGTGGAGAGCACCTGCATGGCCCCACCCCCACTCCCTGCTGCTCCCTAGGCTGTCCGGATCTGAGTCTGCTGAAGGCCTGGGCCGGAGCTATAGCTGTCAGCTAGAGAACCACCAGGGTGAAAAGAACAAGGCACCTCACAGGAAAAGACACCACACAACCAAGAACACGTAATCTCATTAGTTACAGGGAAATGCAAGTTAAACCCACTCACCAGATGGCTGACAGCCAAGTGTTGACAATGATGTTAAGGAATAGCTGCTAGTCGGAGTATCAAATGGTCAACCATTATGGAAAACTGCTTTGCAGTAAAAACTAAAATTCAACATATGCCTACACCAGCCATGGGCAAACTACGGCCCGCGGGCCGGATCGGGCCCTTTGAAATGAATAAAACTAAAAAAAAAAAAAAAGACCGTGCCCTTTTATGTAATGATGTTTACTTTGAATTTATATTAGTTCACACAATCACTCCATCTGTGCTTTTGTTCCGGCCCTCCGGTCCAGTTTAAGAACCCATTGTGGCCCTCGAGTCAAAAAGTTTGCCCACCCCTGGCCTACACCATAACCCAGCAATTCCACAACCCCCAATAGAGATGAGTGTATTTGTTTACCAAAAAAAGATGCACTAGACCAGTGATCAGCAAACCGCGGCTCGCGAGCCACATGTGGCTCTTTGGCCCCTTGAGTGTGGCTCTTCCACAAAATACCACATGCGTACACTGCAATTGAAACTCCGTGGCCCATGCGCAGAAGTCGGTTTTTGGCCTAGGCGAGTCTATTTGGAAGATGTGGCGTAAGAAGAAGTGGGGGGTGTCAGTGGGTCGGACGACAGGAGACCCGCGGGCCGCGGGATATGCAGCGCGGGGGAGGTGCGCGCGATTCATGCACGAGCTGAGTGAGCCAGTCAGTCAGCAGTCTCACTGTGCATGGTTAGCGCTAGTCGCATCTGCAAATTGTGTGCGGGTGACAAAAGTACCTACTCGAAAAAATTATTAAACTGTATATGCCATAATGTGGTTATAACCATATCTACACTAATAAAAAAGAAAAGTACCTACTCGAAGCATAAAGTTACCTGTATTTTTCCAATCAGCTGCAAATCCTACAGGTATTTTATTTTTTAATATAAGAATTGTAATTATTTTGTGTTGGTGGCTTTATTATTATAAAATGAAACATTTTTTTAGGTGCCCTGTTTGACATGGCTACAAAGAAAAAGCAAAGAAAAAGGGAAGACGAAAACCGTGAATTTAAAGTTGAATGGACCGAGACTTTCGCGTTTATTCAAATTTTTAGCAAAGGCCAGCTTAGGAGTACCCTAATTAAGTTAATAACAATGTACCTACCTATATAGTTTAAGTTTAAAAAATCAGGCTCTCAAAAGAAATTTCAATCGTTGTACTGTTGGTATTTGGCTCTGTTGACTAATGAGTTTGCCGACCACTGCACTAGACTGTTCATAGCAGCATACAGTAACCCCCAAACTGGAAACAGATTGGGTGTTCACCCACAAAAGAAAGGATCAACAAAATGAGGTTAATTCATACAACAATAAAAAGGACCAAATTACTGACACATACAACGGGGATGAAGTGTAAGAATGTGATGCTGAATGACAGAAGCCAGACACAAAATAACAATCAAGTAAGGCTCCATTCATATAAGTGCAGAACAGGCAACATGACACTACTTGTTCAGGGATGCCGTTCTAGCTTGTAAGCTAGGCATAAAGAAAATCAAGACAACAACTATCCAAAAGTCAGGAGAATGGTTACATTTGGGAGTAACTGAGAGGGGGCGCTATTGCTGGGAGCTGATGATGTTCTAGGGCAGGGGTGGGCAAACTTTTTGACTCGAGGGCCACAATGGGTTCTTAAACTGGACCGGAGGGCCAGAACAAAAGCATGGACGGAGTGTTTGTGTGAACTAATATACATTCAAAGTAAACATCATTACATAAAAGGGTACGGTCTTTTTTTTTTTAATTTTATTCATTTCAAATGGGCCAGATCCGGTTCTATGGTGATCACATCAGGCTCTGCTTTGCAGTTGTTATATCATACTGCATAAAATGGATTTAACGTATTTTTCTGTATTTCCTTGGGGATCCAGAAGATACAGGGGAGCCAAAATTGGGCCTCCTGGCTTCCAGGACTCCCCTGACTCCAAGGCAGGTCTGCTTGGATTTTCGCCTCAAGAAGGCTGGATTACCAATGAGTAAGGAGGGGGAATCTGGAGTCAAGGGTCCAAATTTCAACCCCGGGCTCTGCAGCTTTTTGGCTATGTGGTTGTAGGCAAGTGCACCACAGTGCACCCATCTATACAATGACCCAGACTCTGCTGGAGGAGGGACAGGCACTCCAGGAGGGAACAGGGAAGCCTGGAAAATTAAGGGGGGGGGGGGGGTTGGAGTTTTAGGGAGTACATTTTGCACAGAAAACTGAATGGGAACGGACTCACCGCACTCTATGCTCAGCTCTGAGCAGGGAGGAGGACGTGACTGAATAGGGGGTTCTGGCTGCACTGGCAGGGTTTGAGAATCACTGATCAGCTGCCCCCTGCACACCCCACTGGGGACTGAGCCCGCAAGCCGAGCATGTGCCCCGACCTAGAACCAAACCGAGACATCCTGGTTCATAGGCTGACGCTCAACCACTGAGCCACACTGGCTGGGCAGGTTTTATTTTTTAAAACAGTCACTGAGTACATGGGTATCATTCACTTACTCTATCATTATGTCTCAAACACTGTATAATTATTTTAAAATTTCTTTAAGACATTTTTACTTTTACTTTCATCTGTCTTATTTCTCAATGGTTTCCAAACCGTAGCTCCTGCAGAAGCTGCATCTCACAGTGCTGGGGGTCAGATGCACGAGAGGCGTTCTATAGGGTGGTGCAGGGCCAAGCGGAGAGAGGCCCTGGATGACGGCCTCGTCCTGGCTGGCAGTCTTGGGAAGGGTCCGTCCAAACCTGTTTCCTTATCTGCAAAACTAGCTGGGTGGTTCCTGCCGCTTAGTAAGGTTGTGAGGCCTAGATGCTTCTGTCCTCACTCCTCTAGTCTGGGACCCTGGGACCACCTGAGTCAGAGCCCATCCCTCCTCTGCTCAAACCTTCTGGTGTGCCCAGGTAACCCAGCGTAAAAGCCGAAGTCCTTAACAGGAGCCCCAGGACCCTATGAGGTCTGCACTGTCACCCCCTTGCTTCTCCAAACACACTCCATTTCAGTGGTACCTGCTCACACCCCTACTTCTGGGCCCTGACACATGCTGCCTCTGTCAGGAGGCTCCTCTCCAGGTATCCACATAGCCCCAGCCACTTTCTTCAATCTCTGCTCACTTTCTTTGAGAAGCCTTCCTAACATCCTTAGACAAAAGTACATCCATCCTACCTCCCCATAACCTTTATTTTTCTCCATAAGCACTTATCATCACTCACGTGATTGTACATATTTACCAGCTTATCAGTTTATTGTCAACCTCTCCCCACTGTGAGGTCAGCATGGTAAGGGCAGGAGCTTTGGCCTATCTGGGGCAGCAGTGGATCTCAAAGCCTTGCACAGTAGAATGCAGGGTACACAGTGACCGCTTAATATATATTTGTGGAATGAATATGTACCAAGTAAAGCTCTGTGCCTAGGACAGGCTCAAAATAAATTAAATTTTCATTTCTTTGCCATTTGTCAGATCCTTTTTCTCCCGCCTCCTCTTCCTGACCTGGTTTCTACACCAGGCAAGACAGATGGGATGAGGGAGGCAGAAGAGGAGGCTGAGGCCCCGCGTCTCGAGGCACCTGCAAGAGTAGGGTGAGGTCTCCTTCCTGGCGCTGGGATGCCCTTGGGGTTCTTTCCCTGCCT
>NW_006290668.1:45434-48787 GCF_000327345.1 Myotis davidii | reverse complement strand
TGCCTCTAATCTGCGCCTCACCTACAGCTCTCAGAGGACTTGCTCAGGAAATAACTTCAAGGATCAGCATCTGCTTGCGGGAATGGGGACGAAAGGCACGCGGTGGGCAGAGGGAAACGACTCTCTCACTCTCCATCCGCAGCTCTGCAAACTGCTACCGTGTTTATAAGAGCACTTTAGCAAAACTGATCATGTGGAAAACACACATGTCCTTGGAGGAACTTCTGCAGAAAATGCTTATGACAGAGCACAGAGGTGTTTCTCAACCCCAGCAATAGTCCTGTTGGGAGCTGAATAATTCTGGCTGTGGGGATGGCTCTGTGCACAGTAGGAGCCTTAGCAGCAGCCCGGGTCTCTACTTGCTGAAGCCAATAGCACACCCTCCCCCAAACTGGGACCATCAAAAATGTCCTTAGACATTACCAAACGCTCCCCGAACAAGCCACCCCTTTGGAGAACAGCTCCTCTGAGTATTT
Organism: Myotis davidii; assembly: GCF_000327345.1. Classification (NCBI taxonomy): domain Eukaryota; kingdom Metazoa; phylum Chordata; class Mammalia; order Chiroptera; family Vespertilionidae; genus Myotis; species Myotis davidii. The sequence continues at coordinate 48,311 of NW_006290668.1, read as the reverse complement.
TAGCTGGACTCGTAAAACCCTGGAAGCAACCTAATGTCCACAACAGGGATCGAGTATTGTCATAATGGCCCATATGATGTTAATACTAAAAAGAGGGAAGGCCTATATAGCATTTACCACATGCCAGGCTCACCGAAGTGCTTTGTACATGCAAATTCAACCCTCACAGCAACCCTGTGTTCACCCCCTGGCAGACACTTACACTATTACCTCCATTTTAATGAAAAAAACTAAGTCACAGATGTGAAATGATTTGCTCCCATCACTGGATCAAAATGTATGGAGCTGGACTGGGACCCCAGGCAGCCTGGCTTCCCCACCACAATGCACCACATCATGGCCTTTGGAGTTAGGCAGACTCAGACCCAAGTCCCTGCTCCCTGACTTTATAGCCTTCCCAAGTCTCAGTTTCCTCCTCTGTGCAATGGGGCTGCGGGCAGTGGCTCCTTCAAAGGCTCATTCATGGAAAGCGCTCAGCACAGCACCCAGCCCTTAAAGAGGGTCCAACTGACAGGACACACCATAGCATCTCATGCACAAGAACCACTTGATGGACCGACACTGACCATCACCATTCAATGTGCTTATGAAGCAACAGAATATCCAACCTGATCTCTTTTCTGAAACAAATGTCGCCTCAACTCTGACACACTTATTTTTTCACCTGCTGACATTACTGAGATTGACATGCATCTGACAATTCATGTATAAATTTCATCTAAAGCATCCTTTTCAGAAAAGCAGTTACACGATCAACAACGGAACTTATGGGAAAAAGTATCACAGACTGGGGGGCAGAGGAGGTCTATGTTTAACTGTCACATGTGTAGAAGGAATTGTGCCCAAGAGCCAATAGAGGAAGAATAATAGGTACAGCAGTCAGGGTGGCCTCGGAAGCCAAATGCATTTCAACCTCAGTTGTGAGGTTGGGCTGTGTGACTTTGGGCAAATCACTTCCCTTTTCTTTGCCTCAGTTTCCTCATCTTTATATTCGATATAATAATAGTACACACTGCCAAGGCTGTTGTGAGGATTAAATGAGTTAATTCACATTAAGTTCTTCAAACAGAGGCCAATACAGCAACTGCTCAACACCTTTCCAGTATCACTATTTCTTCTGATGGGTGGAGACATGGGGACCTTCACTTCCTATATTACATATTTCTATAATACGTGTATTTTTTACCTATTCCACATCTTTGGTAAGAAGGCAGCATTAAAGATACTTTTTTTCCCTCTTAAACACCACACTTTCCCCAGCTGCCCCATCTGTTTACTTGGAGCAGGTAGGACTGTAGGCAGACTGAAGATGTGGGTGGGCTGCAAATGACACCGGGACAAGAATAAGTACCACAGCAGATTTCTTCTCTTCCCTGCCACCCGCCCCAACACCTACCCCCTCACCCTGCCACCCAGGGCCTTACAGCACCCACAGAAATCATGTCAATTATTTGAGTCTGCCTAGCCGTGGGCTCTAAACATGCTGAGAGCACCATACCAGAGCCAGAGGGGCCCTACAAACACAGCTCAGACCCTGCCCCTCCCCTGCTCAGGGATCACATCCAAGGCCTTTATGGAGGCTACAAGAGCCCATCTGAGCCGAAACCGGTTTGGCTCAGTGGATAGAGCGTCGGCCTGCGGACTGAAAGGTCCCAGGTTCGATTCCGGTCAAGGGCATGTACCTGGGTTGTGGGCACATCCCCAGTGGGGGATGTGCAGGAGGCGGCTGATCGATGTCTCTCTCTCATCGATGTTTCTGACTCTATCTCTCTCCCTTCCTCTCTGTAAAAAATCAATAAAATATATTTAAAAAAAAAAAAAAGCCCATCTGAAAGTGGCCCCTGCCTGTTCTCCAGCCTCATGGATCACTGTGCTCCCCGCAAACACACACTTTACCCTCTCAGTCCCTTGAACACTCCTTGCTCTTGCTCACCTGAGGGCCTTTGCACGTACTATCGATCCTCCCCCTGGCACACTGCTCACTCATCTTTACCTGCCAAATCCTCATTTCCTCAGGGAAGCCTCCCAACAGCCCCCTGGCCTACAACGGTTCAGACTCTCAGAGTTCAGCCTTCCCGCCCCTCACGGCACTTACCTCTACTGTGCTCAGTCACATGTATGATCATCTGAGTATCAGTGCCCTCCCCTCCACCACACGGGAATGAGAGCTCCACAAAGTAGGGACAGGGTCTGTCCTGGTCCCCACTGTGTCCCTAGCCACATCCAGCACAGGGCCAGGCCCAGAGCATTCATTAATGCAAGGGAAGGGTGGCAAACAGAACCACAGCTTTTGAGCTCAAAATTCTGCCAAGTGAAGGTGAAGCAAAAAATCCTGCATTCATTTATTTCACAAATAGGGCACCCATGCTGTGTCAGTACTGCTTGGGTCACCAGGAAGGCAGCCCTGACCAAAAGAGAACTCTCTTCCCTGGGGGAGCTTACAGGGCTGGGGATGGGGATGGGGATGGGGCTGGAGGGTGGACAGGCATTAAAATAAGTAGGCAAATTATACAGTACTAGAGGCACGGTGCACAGATTCATGCACCGGTGGAGTCCCGCAGCCCGGCCTGCGCCCTCCCAATCCGGGACCCCTCGGGAGATGTCGGACTGCCAGTTTCGGCGCTATCCACGCAGGCCAGCCCAAGAGATGTAGTAGCACTGCTGTGGAGGCGCTTGCCAGCGTGAGCCCAGTGTCTGGCACCCATTGGTCAGCTGAGTGGCGCTCCCACTGTGGGAGCACACTGACCACCAGGAGGCAGCTCCTGCACTGAACGTCTGCCTCCTGGTGGTCAGTGCATGTCATAGCGGTCGTTTGGTTGCTTATAGGCTTTTCTTTCAGTCATTTTACTTCTTAGTTCTTTATATAATTATATGATT
>NW_006290668.1:44261-45371 GCF_000327345.1 Myotis davidii | reverse complement strand
CTGTGCGGCGCTACCCCCCCGCCCCCCCGCCACCTGCCACTGGTTGCCTCCCTCTGCAGGCGACAGGCATGGGGTGCGATCACTTGGCTGGCCTGGGCCTCCCTCTGTGGGGCGATTGATTGAGGGGCCCCCAGATTGATTGTCCTGCAGAGGAGGCCCCACCCATCTGCTGCAGTGCCGCCAGCCGGGTGGCCTGGGTCTCTCTCTGTGGCTGCCAGCCGGGTGGCCTGGGCCTCCCTCTTTGGGGCAGTTGATCAGGGAGACCCCCATTGATCGCCCTGCAGAGAGTGGCCTGGACTTGCCTCTGCGGGGTGATTGTGGGGCAATGGCGGGGGCTTCCCCAACTAATCACATCGCACCCGCCTTGGCTGGCCCGGTGCCAGTGTGTGTCATAGCAAGGTCGTCTGGAAGGTGGTCCGGAAGGTCATCAGATGGTCATTCTGCTGTTTGGTCATTCAGGCAATTGGCATTTTATGCTTTTATTATTAGACTAGAGGCGGGTCCGGCTGGCTTGCCCTGAAGGGTGTTCCGGAACAGGGTGGGGTTCCTGCTGGAGTGCCTGGCCAGCCTGGGTGAGGGGCTGAGGGTGGTTTTCAGGTTGGTCACAGCCCCTTCAGGGTGGGGGTCCCTGCTGGGGTGCCTGCCAGACTGGGTGAGAAGCTGAGGGCCATTTCCAGGCTGGCCACACCCCCTTCAGGGTGGGGGTCCTGCTGGGGTGCCTGGCCAGCCTGGGTGAGGGGCTGATGGCTGTTTGCAGGCTGGCCACAGCCCCCAGCCAGCCAAGCTCCCAGTGGAGGCTGGCTGGCAACAGGTATCTGGGATTTATTTATCTTCTATAATTGAAACTTCGTTGCCTTGATTGGAGGTCACAGTCAGCCAGGGCAGGTGGGCATGGCTTGGGGCGTAGCAGAGGTGCAGTCAATTTGCATGTTTCTCTTTTATAAGATTAGATATCAGAAGTTGACAAATGCTATGGAGAAAAGCAGCACATAGAGGACTAGGGGTTGGGAAGGGGGCGAGGGTTTCTTATTTTGTATACAGTTATAAGGAAAGTCTCACTGAGATGGTGAAATCTAAGCAGAAACCTGCAAGAGACTGGGGCCATGTGGA
>NW_006290668.1:37003-44218 GCF_000327345.1 Myotis davidii | reverse complement strand
AGGAGGAGCAGTGCCGAGGTGTGGCCTGCGTGAGACAGTCAGGAGGTGGTGGAGGGGAGTGAGGCACATATGGCTACAGAGGAAGCTAGGGGCCTGGCTGGGCAGGAACTGGGAAGCCACTGTAGGGCTGTGGCTATTTCTGGTAGAGAGATGGGGAACTGTTGGCTTGAGGAGGAGCCGCATATGGAATCCCCTGACCCCAGGGAGGCAGGGGCTGTATCACAGCCTTCTTCTTAGGAGTTGACCCCAGAAGAAGCCCTGTGCACTGGCCTGACACTCCCACCACCTGGCTCACTTGGTGACCATGAGGACATACACTCTACAGATGGGGAAACTGAGGCTGGGAAGGATTCAGTGAGTACCCAAGGCCAGGCAGCCATCACACAACCAAGAAGACTGGATCATACTGTCCTAGCTGAGACTCTTCTACCTCCCTCTGCTCTCACACCCAAGACACCAAGCCCTCCCACCTCCTTACCATCCCCGACACCCTGAAGACCTGGGCTGTCCCTGACAAACACATGTACATATGTACTTACGCACGTACGCACACACCGACCTTGTTCCAAACACATGCGCGCACACACACACACACACACAGCCCCCAGCCTGGCTGAGGGGGTTCCTCCCTCACAGGCACTGCACCACAGCATCACCTGCTGCCTCCCTGGCCAGCAGCTCTGAGGCAGGGTCTGGTGGCCTGTGTCCCATCCCATCAACAGGACACCTGGGAGCAAACAAGCAGGGTTCCATCCTCGCCTAGCATTTGCTGAGTACTCACAACAGGCCTGGTCTGGATTAATACCAACCCTCACAGCAACCCTGAGAGGTACATGCTGTTACTATCCCCATCCTTCAGAAGAGGAAACTGAGACCCAGAGAGAACAAATCACATGCCCAAGATCACGGGCGAGTGCAGGAGATGGCTGATTTAGCCAACAAAACTTTCTGTAATATGGCTGCTACGGAGCAGATGTTTGCAGGTGACCTGCTGCTCTCCCATACTGCCAGCAGTATTGGAATAAATACTCATATATGATTTTTTTTAAATGTGGCTAGTACAACCAAAGAATTGAATTTTCACTTTTACTTAATTTTAACTTTTTAAACTTTAAGTGGCCACACATGGCTAGTGGCTAACAGGTTAGAGATCATCTCTACAGAACCTCTGCTAATGAGGCAACAGAGCCTGAGGGCAGGAGTGAGGGTGAGGTGAGGACCATGACACTCACAGGCTGGAGGGGCCGAGGAGAAGGACCCACGCAACGGCATCCCTCTTGAGTCCTGACACACTCAGCCCAGAGAGGGGAACAGGGCGCAGAGGCCCAAACCCATACCTGGGTCCGGCTGACTCACATCCTGACCACTACTTCCAGGCTGCATGAGTCACTCTGGACCTTAGCATCCTCATCTATGAAATGGGATCTTAATACAACCTGACCGAAGAGATGCATATGTTATTTCAAAAGATGTTTTTTCTTGCCTGGCCGGTATGGCTCAGTGACTGAGCGTCGACCTATGAACCAGGAGGTCATGGTTTGATTGCTGGTCAGGGCACATGCCTGGATTTCAGTCGCGATCCCCAACAGGGGGCGTGCAGGAAGCAGCCAATCAATGATTCTCTTTCATCATTGATGTTTCTCCCTTCCTTTCTCTGAAATCAATAAAAACTTTTTTTTAAGATGGTTTTTCTTAACAACCTAGGATCACCATGGGGACCCAATGAGTCATGCTTCACCCACAGCTGGGGATGAGGCCAGCATTTTGGAAGACAGGCAGCAATTACACAAAGGCGAACTCCAGAGTCAAGGGACTGCCTGAGCCTCAGTTAGTGAGAACTATGGAAGTGGCAGCTAGTGAATACTGTCACTGGTTGACTAGAAGAAATCGTCCAGATAATTCACAACATGCCTATATTAACTCGCTGAAAATATCATCTAAATCAGTGGTTCTCAAACTTGGCTGCACATTAGAATCACCTGGGAATCTTTTTAAAATCCTGATTTCTGGGCCTCATCCTCCAGAAAGTCTGTTTCTTTGTTACTAATGTTGTGGCCCCACCCCATACCAAAGAAACAGAATTTCTGGAGAATGATGCCCAGAAATCAGGATTTTCAAAAGATTCCCAGGTGATTCTAATGTGCAGCCAAGGTTGAGAGCCACTGATCTAAATGAAAACACAGTTTAAAAAGTAGACAACCTGCAAACACTATCCCAAATCACATGCCGAACACCTGCCGCAGCCGCCCCCAGGTCTTCAGAAACCAGTTTGAGAAGCTTGGCCCTAGGGGACCCTAGACTGCACGCAGGACCTGTGCCCTGCCACCCTCCTCTCTTCTGCTCCAGCCACAGTAGCCTATGCTAAGTTTTACCACCACATCGAGGTACCTTTCCCGTGCTGTCTCCTTGCCTGGCCCACTCCTTTGGGCTTTTATGTTCATGTCCTGATGCCTCCCCTCAGGAGCTTTCTCCAAGCTCCCCTCCTGCCAACCAAGGCCAGCTAGATCTCTGTTTCCTTCCTCAGCCATACCCACACTGAGCACTCGAAAGGCAAATGCTACTTCTCTGCTCCCTCCACTAGACTATGTGCCACTCCCTGGCATTCAAAACTATACAGGGCACATAGCGGGGACTCATAAACTATATGGTGAGAGAATGGAATATACAAATGACCAAAAACAGCCAAGGGCTGACACCAGAGGCCATTCAGGAATCAGACGCCAAGGCAGGGGGTGGGGAGTGCCTCCCACCCTCACCCCTTCCCCCTCACTCTGGGGAAAGAAGGGACTGGCCGAGGCCAGGGCTCCATGAGCGTAGGGGGTGGAGAGAGGCAGTCGCATCCATCTCCTAAGCAAGCATCAAATGGAGCAAATTCAGTCATTTCTGGGACAACTGAGGCCTACTTTGTGCCAGTTCCACCTAGGAGAAAAGAAAGCAAGAAGATCACTAAAATGACAGAAACAACCCCAGAAACGGTGATCATGACATTGGTAAGAGGCAGAAGAGTCAGTCAGTCTTACTAAGGCAGACTTGACCCCAGCCAGAGAGAGCTGGGTTCAAATTTTATGTCTGTCACCTACGAACATGTTGGGCAAATTCCATCACCTCCCTGGGCCCTCGTGTCCTCACCGGTGAAAAGGGGAGAACACTGTGCTGAGCTCCCTGGTTGTGGCGAGTACCGGTGAGGGCACCACATAAAACCCTGGAGCAGTGCCTGGCCTAGAGGGCCGCTCTGCTGGCTCTCAAAACGCAGGCATCCTGGGTAGTTTTCTGGGCCACAGATTCCCACCTACAAAATGGAGGTGACTGCTGCCCACCTCACAGGTTACTGTGTCTGAGCTAACATGTCCGGAGTGCTCGGAGCCATGTCCGGCTGAGCAGGGGCTCAGCAATGGGTGTGATTAATTTTCCTGTACGGAGCCCTCCCCAGCAGGGAACCTCCGCTAACTGGCCTGCCATCCCCGCCCAAGGCTCCAAGCACAAACCACTCTGCCCACCAGCAAGCCCAGGCTGGTGCATCCAGAGCCCCCGCCTCACAATCTCCACCAGCGGAGGCAGCAGCAGTCGGATCCATCACGCGCCTTCCCAGGAGGCCCGTGACAGGCACGCTAACACATGAGCTCCGACTCCTCCCTACAGCCCTGACAGGAAGGGTCTCGTTTCAGCGGAGCAAAATACACCTTAGAGCAGTGGTTCCCAACCTTTTCTCTGACCACGCCCCACCTACGCATCTCTAAAACCCTGATGCCCCCTGTGACACACAATTCTTATTCAAAAACTGAACTATTCACATGGAGGAAGCCTAAAAGGCCGTTAACTTGGTCTAAACAAACTTCGAAAGAACATGGCATCCATGAAAGAGAAAAGTAAAAAAAGGAAGGATAGTTGAAGTACTGAGGAAGAAATCACTAAGAAATTGTTTAAAAAAGAATATAAAGTGATATGAAAAATAGCAAATAAAGTTTCAAAACACATAATAGAGAACTGAAATGCATAAATATGACACAATATATATTTATATAATGTACATGAGGCCCCTAGAACCATGAGAAATGCAAAAAGTTCACTGTTAATAACTTGTTCTTGAATTGCCCCCTGGGGGGTGCCCCACTGCTTAGCGAGATGAAATGTCTCCATGGATCCCCATCAGCCAAGGGGGAGCAGGAGTAGAGCGCACGCCCAGGCTGGCTGCCCCAGCCCAGAACACTTCTCAGTGAGCCACCAGATGAAGGCGGCCCGAAACCAGGCTGGGAGAGGTTGGGGAGGGGGCAAGGGAGTGGCAGCCACGCCAGTCCATTCGGAAAGGGCCATGAGGTGACAGACCAAGACAGGCTTAGATTTCTGGCCTCACCCTTACAGCATCTGTGGACGAGCTTCCTGGGAGGACAGCTTCCTGCAGGGACCTCTGACATGTCGTCTCCCCTCAGCCCTGGCTCGCTGTTCCCTGCTCCACGAGCCCAGCACAGCTGGGCCTTGCTGTGGGTGCCGAGTTGGCAGTGGGTCCTGCCCCCGAGGGGGCCAGGCTGAGGTCCCACCCCACCGCCCCTCCCACACCCGTTCCCTCTCTCCCTCCCTCCTGGTCCTGCTCCGAGGGCTGTCTCCCCAAGCTGGGCCTCTCGCTGCTTGGCTGGTTGTCCAGAAGAGCCTGCCACGGAACCACCCCACCGTGCAGCCCAGAGGCCTGGTGGTTGGGAAGTCAAAGAGAGGCCCAGGAAGGGGTGTCCCTGGGTCCCCCAGAGGCTTGGAGACCAACTGCAGAGGACATACTTTCTCCATCCTCCCAATCCAAGGGAATTCTGAGACCCCAAGCATGTGCTCTGAGGGGCTCTACTCCTTCCGGGAAGACACTGCAGAACGAGCCTGGGGAAAACAACAGCACGGCTCTTGCTCACTGTGCTAAACCTTAGGTTTGAGGCTCAGGTGCAGAATTAGAAGCTCTCCTCGCCCACCGTTACCAAGAGCCTTCCTGGGCTGGGGGCACATGTCCAAATTCAGAGCTTGGCCCCGATATTGCCACGTTGGGGGACCCAGCACAAGTTACCGAGACTTTCCAGGCCTCAGTTCTCACCACTGTGAAGTAAGAATCATAGCTAATTCTTTTTTGGTCTGAGGGGTCCTCATTTAAGTCCTCCCATGGCTCCTTCACCACACACCAGTCCCTACCTACACGTCACCTCCTCCGGGAGGTCTTCCTTGATCATCCCAGCTAAAACATACTATCAAAGAATAATAAAGAAAAAGTTAAAAATGGAATCAATAACCAATACATACCAATATCCCCACACTCTCCTTCCCCTGACCCCCATTCTCTCTGCTTTCCTAACACTGATGGCCACTTAAGGTCCTATCACAGACTGGTCTGCTGGGCACCCGTCTCCACCAGAAGATAGACCCACAAGGCCTGGTCTTCCAAGCTCTAGAGCAGCGCCAGGAAGGGTGCGGACCTCAAGCACAAGCTGAGTGGACGGCAGTCAGCAGGTGTGGTTTCATCAGGTATTACTATAGCTCTGCACTGTTACTTGATGTTAGCCCAGCTATCTGGGCTGGGCAGGGGTGGGCAGCAAATCAGCCCATTGAGCCTCCCCCCATCTGTCCCTAAAGGGAACAGCCATGGGCCTTGGGGAACAGTGTGAAAACCACAGAGGAGGGAGGCGACCGTCAGGCCTTCAGCATTTCTAAGGCTATGATTCTACTCAAGGGGGAAGTAGGAGGCATGTGAAACTCCCTGACTGGCTCTAAAATCTATCCCTACCTCAGCCAGAGCCTGAGAACCTCTCTTGTGACAAAAGGCACCTGGTAACACCCTAAATCTGACCAAGTTGCTCCTTAGGGCGGGCTGCAAGGCTCCAAATACCCCAGCCCCTGACCTCCCCTCCCAATACCCTCCCTCACTCACCCTGCCTGCACCTCACCAAGCTTGACCACCCTGGGACTGTTGCACTGTTGTCCCCCGCATAACAGCCTTGAGTTATGTCTGTCTCCTGTCAATCTCAGAGGTCTTCCTGACAGCCCATCTAAAGCACCAGTCACACCTGATTTTAATTCACTGCCTAGCCCAGCCGTGGGCAAACTACGGCCCGTTTAAAATGAATAAAACTAAAAAAAAAAAAAAGACCGTACCCTTTCATGTAATGATGTTTACTTTGAATTTATATTAGTTCACACAAACACTCCACCCATGCTTTTGTTCCGGCCCTCCGGTCCAGTTTAAGAACCCACTGTGGCCCTCGAGTCAAAAAGTTTGTCCACCCCTTAGCCCCACTCTTTACCCTGCCCCTTGTTTAATTCACCAAGGGTTGTCTCCCCTGACTCCATGGGGGTAGGGCCTTTGTCAAGTACACCCTGTATCTCCAACACCTGAAGCAATGCCTTTCCTCAGCTCCGCAATGCCTTCAGGATCAAATCCACGCTTCTCAACTAGACCTACCAGGCTCTACGAAGCCTGGCCCAAATCCATGAACACTTCTCCAACTCTCCCTACCCAACCTTCCACCTTACAGCCTTCAAAAAGCCTATTCCTCATCTGGGCCAAGGCCATTCCCACCACTCCTGATGGCTGTGGTGAAGATTCAATAAAAAACACATGTATGAAAGAAGAGGCCTTAGCAGAGGCCGACATCTGAAGAGAAGCTGGAATTTTTACTTCGAAGGAGCTCTGGGCAGCAACTGTGTGGAAGACAGATGGGCCCAGGGCACTGCATTTACCAGTTTTTATTTGATTGTATGTCCCTCCCGCTCCCAACCCTCATCTTGAAACCGAAGATGCTCATTTTGGCCAAGTCCTCCTCCTGATGTTATCTGACAAGGCTCTGTGACCTGAAAAGGGCCTTCAAAATTCCAGCAGAAATAGTAAGACTTACAATTGCTAAGATATTCTAGGGCTCACCATGTGTCATATATGTTATTTGTAGGTTCACTGTTATGCCTTCCCAATTATAAATGCTTTCCACAAATTAACCCATTAAACCTTCCCAACAACCGATCAGGGGAGAGTTTTCATCATCTTATGACACAGATGATGAAAAGGGTCAGAAGGGTTGAGAACCCGCTCAAGGTCACACAACCAGCAAGTGAAAGGGCTGGATTTGAACCCTGTGCTCTGATTCACTTCAATGCAGCTCTTTATAGAGGTTACAGATCAAGACACCAGATTCCCGGATCCTAGCTGGGCCAAGCTGAAAGGCTGGCTAGCAGAGTGCCAGAAAAATGAGAATG
>NW_006290668.1:33919-36937 GCF_000327345.1 Myotis davidii | reverse complement strand
GGGGGTGCCCTCAGTACTGCTGACGAAGCATTTACACAGTGCCAGGCACCCTTGGAGGAGCTTCTCATGAACTAACTTATTTAACCCTCACAATAGCCTGAGGTGGTTGCTGTTTTGAGCCCACTGCACAGAGATGAGCACTGTGGCCCAAAGTCACACAGCCAGAACATCAAAGTGCCCGAACTTGCATACATGGCCACTACACCATCCTGTTAGAGACCTCTAACAAGGTCCCCTGGTAGCTGGGTCACCCCCTGCATGCATATCACTCTGTCTTTCCCCAGTTCCCAGCACATACTCTGCTCTGGGTTAATAAATGCCCTGGCTCAAATCTGAAGATGGACCAACTTCTACCACCAAGCCAGGACTGCTGGACTGGCTGCCAACCGAGGTGTTCACAGTAGCCCTAGGCTCTGCAGATGAGAGGAAGGAAATACCCACAGGTGCAGCTGGCAGGGTCCAGGGCAGGAGCTTTGAGGTGACAGAGACCCATTCCAGCTTGGGACCCAGTGAGCTAGGAGTACATGACACCAAGGACAAGCCGACAGGCATTCAAACCCCGGCTTGACCCCCTAGGTCTGATGGACCTAGGGCAAGGTAATTCCTCTCCTCTGAGCCCCAATTTCTGACTCTGCAAAATGGACAGAAACACCATATTCACCCCTGGGCGCAAATAAACCAATGTTCCAGTTACTTGTTGACAAGAGGTTCACTCTGAGGCCAAACGGCCAGGGATTCACATCCCAACTCTACCACTTCTGGCTGTGAGACCTGGGGCAAATCATTTCACTTCAGACCAAGTGTCTCAGTTTCCTCACCTGTAACGCAGGTATCACACTTCTCCTTACCTATAAGGATCTATAAAATGGGCACAACCAATACCCAGCCATAGAAGTATTTTGAGATTTAAATTAGATCATGTGTGTAAAAGTCCTGTCACATGCCAGACATACAGTGAATGTTCAATAAACACGGCTATTCACTAGCTCTGGAAATTATCTGCCTCTCTGTGCCTCAGTTTCCCCTTCTAAAATAGATCATAACAACAGTACCTGTAGTTCTAGGATGTGAATATTCAGCCAGTTGACCCATGTGAAACATTTTGAACAGCATGTGGCACACAGAATGCTCTCAATAAATGTCAGCCGTCAATCTCATGGTTATTGTTTTTATTGCTGCTGTTATTCCCATCAGGCAAACCCTCTACAACAGTGGTTCTCAACCTTCTGGCCCTTTAAATACAGTTGCTTGTGTTGTGACCCAACCATAAAATTATTTTCGTTGCTACTTCATAACTGTCATGGTGCCACTGTTATGAATCGTCATGTAAATATCTGATATGCAGGATGGTCTTAGGCGACCCCTGTGAAAGGGTCGTTCGACCGCCAAAGGGGTCGCGACCCACAGGTTGAGAACCGCTGCTCTAAAATTAGCAGAAGGAAACCAGAGAAACTAACTCCTAGAAAAGAAAATTCTAGAGCCCCCACGGCCTTGAGGCCTTGAACAGACTCAGCAACCATTCTCTCCCCAGAAACCACAATCCAGGAAAGCGCACCAGTTAGGAAGCTGATGCTGTGGACCTTCTGACCACATCACCAGCTCATATTTGCTGGGCTGGTCAGGGACTGTAGCCTGCCTTCGGGAGCTCCAGACCCAAGTGCAAAGGTTACCAGGCAAGCCAAGGTCACAAGCTGGCCTGGAGAGAAGGGGCAGTGGCCTCTCATCTGGAGTTGGCTGCTCCAAGCACCCACCCAGCAGCCACAGTGAGAAAGCAGAGCTGTGGGCGTTTAGCTGTCCCAAGTCCTTCAAAAGAGCAGTCTTCCTCCCTGGCTCGGGCTGGGCCAGGGGCACCCCAACACAAGTCCCGTTGGCTGTGCAAAGAGGAACAGCTGGGAAAACAGCGCTCAGCCTCACTGCCATCTAATGGCGAGGCCAACTGTTATCACCTGGTGGGGAGCGTAAACATGATGGGCGCCTGGAATGCCAACCAGGGAGACAGCCTCACTGAGGGCAGAGGGGCCGCTGTCTGGTTGGTGCCTGGTTCCTTTACATCCACCATCAACCAAGGTCAGGCCCTAACGAAACCCCCCATGCTTGTGTGAGGCAGGAAAAGGGGACAAGGTTGAATGGCAGCCCATGGAGGACCCAAGTACTCCAGTCCCCGCCTCTTGCTGAGCCCAAGCGGCCTCCAGATCAGAGGAAGGGGGTCCTCAGAATCCCAAGGAGCAAGATGCTCCCAGCCACCTTGCCCTGGGAGAAGGGTGTCCCACCAAACACTCCTTCCTCCCGTCTTAAGCAAGTCCAGGAGTACAGCTCCTGAAATCCAAGCTCGGTACCCCTTCTGCTCCCTAAATGGAGCCAAAAGCTCAGAAAACTTCCAACAGTGGCTTCTAAGCCATCTCCCCACAACCACGGAAAGATCGCACTTGCCACAGGGGTGTCTGTCCCACACACCGTACCAGTAAAACAGCGTAATAATATGAAAGGGTTCTGGGTAGACAGCAGTGTGTCCATCCAGTTCCCCACAAAAGTTAAGTTCAATAAAGGAGGATCCTCCTCCAGCTCAGGGTAAACCCCAAGCCCCACCCACCAAACACAGGAGGTAGCAGCCCCTCCTGATCACTAGCGTTACTATCCTCCCAAAACTCTCCCCTAACACCCACTGAGCCTGCCCTGCCCCGCACTCAAAGCCTCCACACATCACAGTCCTCCTCCTTTCATGGACGGCTATGTTCTCAGGATGGCTCCCCCGCAGCACCCAGTGGTATAACCCAGACGGCACTACCTGGACCACACTTGGTACAGCTCCCTCCCCAAAAGCCCCCACCTCTCCCAACGCGTAATTGGAACTGTTCCCACGTCCCCCGAGTAGGTACAGCCTCCTACGCTGGGTAAGGCGCGCCCCTTCGATGGCTTAGCGCTCGCCCACCAGGCACGCTCTCACTTCACACCCCACGAGTTCTACCCCAAGCCCGTGTACACATGCTAGGGCGCGCGTCCCTAGCCCTTCAGTGGTTC
>NW_006290668.1:9129-33664 GCF_000327345.1 Myotis davidii | reverse complement strand
CCGCCCCGTCCCACCCACTGGCCGGAAATACCGCCTTCTCCCGCCACAACAGGAACTGACGTAAAAGCGAGACCTAGACTCGGAGAGCGCTAGAGCGCAAGCGCAAGGAAAGGGAAGAGGCGGACTCAGAGCTGAGCGCCTTCGTACAATAGGCGAGTTTGGGCCGGTGTGCGTTAGGGATGTGCCTCGCGCAGGCGCCAGACGGAAAGAACGGGTAGGAACGAGCAGGCGCTGTAGCTCCGACTGACGCCCGCTTTCCCCAGAGGCTAGCCGCAGCGATGTTTCCCGGCAGCCCCTGCTCCCTATTTGCATAGGCTTTGATCTCGTTTTACGCGGCTCTCGCTTTTCTTCCTGGGTCCAAGGCTCTTAAAGAGCCCTCGACTTGGGGCCAGGAGAGGTTGTCTTTTCAGTATGCCCCTCGTGGTTGAGCTCAGGCTCTGAAACCACACAAACCCAGCTTTGCATTTTCTTGCTGGGCAGAAGGCTGCACTGTTTTTATCTGTGCCTCAGTATCCTCATCTGCAAAATGGAGACAATCATATCTGCGTAACTGGGTATTAGACTATTTTATGTAAACAGAATAGTTTATATCAATTAGACATTCTAGGACACCAAAATATTCTTATCTGCTCATCACATATGCAATTAAATATGGGATATAACTTTTTTATGGGGAAACTTGAACCGACAAAGGCCTTAATCACCCTGCAAGAGAAGCGTTTTGCACAAAATTCTGACCCATTTATTAGCTGATGTAGCAGACACTCCCATCTCTCGTATAGGCTGAATGGAGCATGTTAGATCGTGAATTTGTGTTCTAGTATACCACACTGCTTGGCAAGTATACATTGGTTAGGGCATACTTCTCCTAGGAGGCCTGGTTGGGATTGAAGAATCCTGGGTTCACCTAAGTGTGAGAGTGTCTTGCACAAATCCTGCTCAGGGGTGAGCTTTAGATAAACCCAATGCTGGAACTAGGCCTTAACTATGGGTTTTCAGCTTGGAACTCACTGCTCTGTATTCCTAATTCATGGTGTTGCGCCATCACAGTGTCGATAACTCTGACCAATGCTTACACCACCACAACCCTAACCATTTCAGTCTTACTGTCTGGTGACAGGTTTCTCTCCTTCACTGCAGAGTCCCAAGACTGAAAAGACCAGGACAGTATCAGTCATCACTGTGTACTTGGCAAAGGGCCTGGCACAGAGTGGGCCCTTGGGGAATAATTGTTTCAAGAATTAGCCCTTCTGCTCCAATCTGGACTCAAGGTTACTGTGGCTTACCCTCTTTGCTCCTCTGCTCACAGCCCATCCCCCTACCTCTAAGTCTTCTTGGGCAACTCAAATCCCAGCCCCTCCTAGGGCACAGGATGGATTATCTCCCTGAAACCTCCAGTGCACTTGTGTCTAAACTGTTGGAGTCCTAGTAGTCAAAGGTAATGACTTTCAAACTATTTTAAGGCCTAATACAGACATATGTGTACTTACAGTATAATGAAACAAAAGTCACCAAATACTATTTACCCTTATGAATGATGCTCTCTGATATTTTTTTCCAGTGCTGTTTGAGACACTGCTGAACTGATTTTCTGGCCCACTATTGGCTCATGCCTTGCAGTTTGTGAAACCACTCGTCTAAAGGTGAACAGTTCCCTGGCTTTGGAGATGGACAGGCCCGAGTTCTAATCATGCCTTTCCTATGTCCTTGTCCAAATCACTTCACTTCTCTGGCCTGGCCAGTGTATCTCAGTGGATAGAGCACCGGCCTTCAATTCCTGATTGGGGCACATGCCCTGATTGCAGGCTTGATCCCCACTTAGGGGTGTGCAGGAGGCAAAGATTCAAAGATTCAAGATGCCGATCAAAGATTCTCTCTCATTATTGATGTTTCTATCTCTCTCTCTCTTCCTCCCTTCCTCTCTGAAATCAATAAAAAGTATATATTTTAAAAAAATAACTTCACTTCTCTGAGCCTACCTTTCCTCATTGCAAAATATCAACAGAATTTATTTAGTAGTTGTTATGGGCCAGGTTCTGTTCTTAACATAGTCCTGCTGGTGCTATTCTGTCCCTATCAGCATGATCTTGGAGGTTAGTGCAGCAGTACCCGTCCCAGGAGAAGTTAGGGATAGAGGTGGAATTTGAACCTGACAGTCTGATACAAGAACCTGTGATTTGCAGTTATATCATGCAGAACGCTGGGAAGTATTGGCCCTACTCTTGTCCCCTGCGTGCTTTGGGAAACCACTTAATTATCATTCTCAGCCTCACTCTCTCAATTTCCACATCAAGGGTGATTGAGGAGAAAATTCCCTAAAACCACAAATTGTTCTCTACCCTCTAATCTGTTCTGTGAACTTCCCTCCCATAGCTATAAATATGGGCTGCCTGGGCATTTTTCTGGGGAGAAGGGTCGGTAACTTCTCATCTGAAGTCTACTTAAAGGCCTCTTGATTCAGAAAAAAATGACTTAAGGATCCTGCCTTGAGGGATGAAGAAGGCATCTCCTCAAAGCCCCCTTATGTCCAGGGAGCAGACATTTCAACCCTTCTCACAAGAGACTGGGCTCCGAGTGGTGATTGGACAAGCTGCACGACCAGCTCTTAGGATCCCCAAGTGGGGAGGCTTCTACTCCATTCCCAGGAGGTCTGGTGGTCCGACCCTGGCAGTGGTGGAGGTGGCGATGAGGCAGGGAACCCTCCCTGACACGTGGACATACAGGAGATGAAAGCAGGAGAAATGAGAATGCCTCCTCTCTTCATCCTACACAGAGCTTTTTCGGGGGAGAAATCCCAAAGCATTGATCAAATTCTCAAAGTCTGGCACTGTTAAGAAAACGTTTTTATTTAAAAGCATTTCCTGCGTTATACAGAAATGTCGAAATATCTTTGACTCCCCAGCCAGAAGTTACTAAGCTCCACCCTAGATGCTACTGTTTTGGGAAGATCCTTTAAAGTCATTTTAAGTGTTTGGCACAAGTACAGATAAGGCTCAGGGATTCTGTAAATGTTGGTTCCAATTTTCTTTTTATGAAATATGCTTCTCTTTCAAAAATTGTAATAGAAGACACCATGCACATTCAATTTTTTAACACACAGGAGAGTCCCAGATCATTTTGGTGGTTGTGCTATGCTAATGCACTTTGGGGCAGACCTTAGAATAAAACTTTTTCTACCCTCAAGACTGAACACCTTATGGATCTGCTCAAACACATAGATGGTTTCCCATCCCAGGTGGAGTAAGAACTAAAGGCTTCACCAGGGCCTTCGGGCCCTATGTGATCTGTGCCTGCCTATTCTTCTAACTTCATCCTAAGCTACTCTTACCCTTGACCACTATGTTCTAGGCACACTAGCCTCTCCTATGCCCCTCTAAGAAGACAAGCTTATTCTCACCTCAGGGCCTTTGTACTTGCTGTTCCCTTTGCATGACTGGCTTCTTGTTTTTCAGAACTCAGTTCAAATCTCACCTCTTTGACTTTCCCTGGCCATCCCAAATCCAAAGAGCCAGGCTGTCACTATCTCTTTAGATTTTCTGAATTGCCTACCTAGCATTTAACAGCACATAATTTTTTTGTCTATTTTGTAATTGTCTTCCCCCAAACCAGAATATAAATTTTCCCAGGAGAACAAAGACCTTGTCTTGGGCACCACTGTCTTCCCAGCTCCTAGAACAATGCCCGGCACATAGTTAGGAATTGGGGATCCAGAAATATCTGTTGACTGACTGTGGTTTTTATTAGGAAGGTTAGAGTTCTGAACTGGGGTGATTTTTACTTCAGGTCTGAACTTGTCTACTCACAAAAAGTTGAACACATACTAATAATCTCGTAACCTTCACTGAAGAACTCCTACATATTAGGCACAATGCTGGGAACTATGCATGACCTTGTTAAATGTTCCTGCAGGTGGATGTCTCTGTAAAGCCTATTTTGCAGAAGTAAATTTAGGCCCAGGGAGGCCAGCTATCACACAGCCAGAATACTGCGGTGCCTAAATCCACTCACAGAGATGTCTCAGGCCAAGCCCACACTTTAACCCACAGCACTGGACTTGACCGGCCTGGGACCAGAGTGAGATACAGTAAAGTCTCATTTTATACTAAGATAAAGTATATAGATTTGAAACAGCAAAATACTTAAAACACAGTTTCCCAATTTATTAAGAAAAATTGAGATGATATGAATATCATCTCTTTTTTAGGCCACCAGGAAGGGCATCATCGTCATTTGGTTGGAGCATCGTCCTCATACCCCAAGATTGCCAGTTTGATCTCTGGCCAGGGTACATACAAGAGTCAACCAGTGAATGCACAAGTAAGTGAAACAACAAAACAATGTCCCTCACTCCCCCCACCCCTCTCTAAAATCAATTAATAAAAATAATGCCCAGCCGTCGTGGCTCAGTGGTTGAGCATCGACCTAGGAATCGGGTCACAGTTCAATTCTGGTCAGGGCTGTCAGGGCACATGCCTGGGTTGCAGGCTTGATCCCCAGGAGGCAGCTGATCAATGATTCTCTTATCATTAATGTTTCTCTCTCCCCTCTTCCTTCCTCTCCGAAATCAATAAAAATATATTTTAACAAACAAACAAATAAGATTATCTCATAGCTGCTCTACAAGGTGATTTATAAACTCTATTTGAGCTGTTGCCACAAGATGGCACCACATGCGCTCGTCATCCTGGCTGGGACTCCCACTGAGCTGTTGGTTGGAGTCAGCCGCAAGATGGGAGGCCTTCGTACTGTTATTTAAACATTCACTCTTTAAAAGTAAACTGAAACCACTCGTACAAGCAACACCACCACGCTTTGTTGGCGGTTTCTTTTGCTGTGCAGAAGCTTTAGTAGTCCCATTCATTTATTTTTGCCTTTAGTAGTCCCATTCATTTATTTTTGCCTTTATTTCCCTTGCCTTTGGGGTCAAGTTCATAAAATCTCTAAGGCCAAGGTCCATAAGTTTAGTTCCTATGTTTTCTTCCATGTAATTTATTGTTTCAGATCTTAGACGATCTTATATTCATCTTTGATCCATTTTGAATTAATTTTCGTACATGGAGACAAATTATAGTCTAGTTCCAACCTCTTACGTGTGGCTTTCCAGTTTTCCCAGAACCATTTATTGAAGAGGCTTTCTTTTCTCCATTGTATGCTTTTGGATCCTTTATCCAAAATTATCTACCCGTATACATGTGTTTTGGAGGTTTTTGTTGTTGTTCTTAATCCTCACCTGAGGATATTTTTCCATTGATTTTTTAAAAATTAAAATTTTTTTCCATTGGTATTTTTAAAGAGAGTGGGAGATAGGAGAGAGACACAAGAAAGAAAAACATTGATTGATTGCCTCCCACATGTGCCTGCCTGGGCCCGAGGAGACTGAGCCTGCAACTGAGGTACGTGTCCTAGACCAGAATCGAACCTGTGCCCTTGACCGGAATCGAACCCAGGACTCTTCACTCCGCAGGCTGACGCTCTATCCACTGAGCCAACCGTTGGTCTCTGTGTGTTTTCTGCCAATATCATGCTTTTCTATTACTGTTGCTCTGTAGTATAATTTGAAGCCAGGTGGTACCTTCGGCTTTGTTCTTTTTTCTCAGGATTGCTTTGGCTATTCTGGGTCTTTAGTGGTTTCATACAAATCTGATGATTTTTTTATTCTATTTCTTTAAAAAATGTCACTGGGATTTTGATGGCATTGAATTAAATCTGTATATTGCTTTGGGTAATATGAACCATATTAACTATGTTGATTCTTCCAACCCATAAACGCTGAAACAAAAAGGCAACCAACCAAATAGGAGAAGTATTTGCAAATAACAGCTCCAACAAGGGATTAATATCCAAAACATATAAAGAACTCATATCACTCAGTATCAATGGGCAGAGAAAAAAATTGGGCAGAGGGCCTGAACAGACACTTCTCCCAAGACATACAAATGGCCAATAGATACATGCTCAACTTCACTAGCTATTAGGGAAATGCAAGTCAAAATCACAATGAGATACCACGTCACACTGTCAGAATGGCTATCATCAATAAGGCAAGTAATAACAAGTGCTGGGGAGATCATGGAGAAAAAGGAACCTTCATTCACTGCTGATGGGAATGTAAACTGTATAACCACTATGGAAAACAGTATGAGGGCTCCTCAAAAAACTAAGAATAGTTACCATCTGACCCAGCAATCCCTCTTCTGGGTATCTGCCTGAAAATTTTGAAAACATTTATTCACAAAGATATATGCACCCTATGTTCACTGCAGCATTATTCACAGTGGCCAAGACATGGAAACAACCCTAGTGTCCTTCGATAGAAGATTGGATAAAGAAGATGTGGTACATGTATACAATGGAATACAACTCAGCCATAAGAAAGATGAAATATTGCCATTTGTAACAACATGGGTGAACTCTGGAAATATTATGCTCAGTGAAATAAGTCAGAAAAAGCTAAGACCCATATGATTTCAGTCACATGTGGGATATAAAACTGAAACTCATAGAAACAGACAGCAGCATGGGGTTACCAGAGGGAAGGGGGTAGTACAGGGTAAAGGGGGCTAAATATGTGGTGACAGAGATGATTTGACTTTGGCTGGTGAGCACACAATGCAATATACAGGTCATGTATCACAGAAATGTACACTTGAAACCTATGTAATTTTTTAAACCAAAATCACCCCAAGAAATTTAATTTAAAAATTAAAATAAAATTAACCAAAAAGAGCAACATGTGATCGCAATCAGATTCTGAGCCGGAGGGAAAAATGGCAATAAGGAACATTATTGGGACAATTAATGAAACTGGGGTTTAGATAGAAATATTTTATCCATGTTAAATTTCTTGGTTTTGATAGTTGTACTGTTTATCAAAGAGAATGTTTTTGTTCTTAGGAAATATGCACTGAAGTATTCTGAGGTAAAAGGGCAAGATACTCTCCAACCTAACTCTCAAATGGCTCAAAAACACAACATATGTATATGTACCTATGCATGTATGCATGCTTATAGAGAGGAGGGGAGAGGAGGGAATAAGGCAGATGAGCAAACGGGCAAATCTGAATAGAAAGTAGACAGAAAACACTTGTACTATTCTTGCTACTTTTCTATAAGTTCACAATTATAAATACACAAATCTACCAAACGGCGGAATGACCCGGTGCTAAATATGAGGAGCAGAAAGGCAAGTGCCAGCAGGCAGAGGGAGGGGACAGCGATGGAGGGGTGGGGGGTAAGTGGTGCGGCGTGGCGATGGGGGTGGGGCCGACCACTTGCTGGCCAGCGCCTTCCCCCCCATCAGCCTGTTGGTTGCCTAAGCCATCAGTCGGACATCCCCTGAGGGCTCCCAGACTACGAGAGGGCACAGGCCGGGCTGAAGGACCCCCTTGAGTGCATGAATTTTCGTGCACCAGGCCTATAGTATAAAAATAGTTACCCAGCCCTGGCCGGGTAGCTCAGTTGATTAGAGCTGAGGGTATGGGTTCGATCCCGGGTCAGGGCACACACAAGAAGCAAACAATGAATGCATAAATGGGTGGAGCAACAGGTTGATGTTTCTCTCTCTCTCTCAATCAATAAAATAAAATAAAAGTTTCCCAAAATGCTCTTTTTTTTGTAGCCCATGAGAATGTCATAAAAGGGTTTCTTAGGTGGTGGTGCTAATTATTGCTGGTCCTGAATATCTTCCCTGAAAATCATCAATTTCAGAGATAAAATTAGATAACACTGTACTAGGCACTGTTTGAAGTCCTTCACGTGAACTGACTCATGTAATCTTCACAATCACCCTGGGATGCAGGCGCTACTATTACTCCATCTTAGTGAAGCGGAAACTGAAGCAAAGATCACACAGCTGCAGAGGTCAAGCTCTTAATCCTAACAGATCATCAGGAAGGCCACACAATCTCCAGGACATGCTATGCTGATCACTTGGGAGCAAGCCCTGTGCTAAATATGAGGAGCAGAGAGGCAGCTTTAGGGGGTAATTTTGGAACAATGAATTAGGTTTATGTGCTCTGAACTCCGGCCTCAACCTGACATCAAGCCTATGCAAAAGTAACCAAAATAGCCCTAGCTGGTTTGGCTCAGTAGATAGAGCGTCAGCCTGCGGACTGAGGGGTCCCAGGTTCGATTCTGTTTGGGGGCACATGCCTGGGTTGCAGCTCGATCCCCGGTGGGGGGCGTGCTGCGGGCAGCCGATCGGTGATTCTCTCTCATCATTGATGTTTCTATCTCTTTCTCCCTCTCCCTTCCTCTCTGAAATCAATAAAAATATATTTAAAAACAAAAAAAAACCCACAAAAACAGTAACCAAAACAAAATAGAGAAATAAAGTGGCCACTGATTCTGATGTGACTGAACCTGCTAGATGTTAACACTGGAGGGAAAATTAGAATGTTCTTCAAACAAGTCTGATTATTCTCAATATTTACTTTTAAATACACAAATGGCATAAATACAAACTTATAAAACATAGGCACATTCCCTTTTACCCTGTAATTTGTTAACGCCTAGGTATTTACCCTATGGATACGTTCACACATGAGTAAAATGTGGTATACACGAGAGACACTGTTTGTTTTAGAAAAGAACTTGGGAACTACGTGTCCATAAAAAGGAACTGGTTTGATATATCAAGGTGCATACACACGAGGGAACACTACGCAATTACTTTAAAGGTCAGCTCTTTCCAAAAAGCACAGTAAAAGAAGTTTAACACGGCCTAACCTGTGTGGCTCAGTGGTTGAGCACTGACCTATGAACCAAGAGGTCACTGGTTTGATTCCCAGTCAGGACACATGCCTGCGTTTCTGGCTCAATTCCCAGTAGAGGGCGTGCAGAAGGCAGCCAATTGATGATGTTTCTCTCTCACTGATGTTTTTATCTCTCTTCCCCTCTCCCTTCCTCTCTCTCTCAAAATCAATTTTAAAAACATATTTAAGAGATGTTTAACATCATTAGCCATCAGGGAAATGCAAATCAAAACCAGAATGATGCAATATCATTTCACACCAATAGGATGGCAGTAATAAAAAAGACAGGTGGCAGGATGTGGAGAAATCAGAACCCTCATGCACTGCTGGTGGGAATGTAAAATGGTGCAAACACTTTGGAAAAAAGTCCGGCAGTTCCTCAAATGATTAAAAACAGAATTAACATATGACCCAACAACTAGACTTCTGGGTATATACCCAAAAGAATTGAAAATATGTCCACACAGAAGTTCACAAGAGGCATTATTCATAATAGCCCCAAAGTGGAACCAACCCAAATGTCCATCAACAAAATAAAAAACTATAATCTATCCACACAATGCAATATTATTCATCAATAAAATTAAATGAAGTACTGACATGCTACAACATGAATCTTGAAAACATGCTAAGAAAGAGGAGCCAGACACAAAAAGCCACATATTATGTGACTCAATTGATAGGAAACATCTAGAAAAGACAAATCTATAGAGACAGCAGATTCATGGTTGCCAAGGGCTTGAAGTGGGGGCAGAGTGTGGGGAGACTTGGGGAATGATGGTTAAGGGATGTGGAGTTTCTTTTTGGGGGTAATAAACATGCTCTAAAAGTAGTGGTGAATGCACAGGTCTGTGAATTGTGTGCTTTAAGTGGGTGAATTGTCTGGTATGTGAACTATATCTCCAGAAAGTGGGCTTTTTGTTTGTTTTTATGTGTTTTTTTTGTTTATCCTCACCTGAGAATATTTTTCCATTGATTTTGAGAGAGTGGGAGGGGAGACCGGGAGAAACATCAATGTGAGAGACGCATCAATCGGTTGCATCCCACATGAACCCAGCCAGGGCCCAGGATCAATCCTGCAACTGAGGTACGTGCCCTTGACTGGAATCCCCTCAGGCTCAGGCCAATGCTCTAACCACTGAGTACCCGGCCAGGGCTTAATAAAGTGGTGTGTATGGTTTTGTTTTTTTAAAAACTCTTTATGCCCTAATCGGTTTGGCTCAGTTCTAATTGACTAATGAAATAAAGAGACTCTCTTTGCCATGGAACCTCTATGATTTTTCTGTACACATTGTCTGGCACAATAAAATAACTTCTAGATAGCCCTGGCTGGTTTAACTCCGTGGGTAGAGCATCAGCCTGTGGACTGAAGGGACCGGGGTTTGATCCGGTCAAGGGCACATGCCCAGTTTGCAGGCTTGATCCCCAGTAGGGAGTGGGCAGGAGGCAGCCAGCCAATGATTCTCTCTCATCAATGTTTCTATCTCTCTCTCCCTCTCCCTTCCTCTCTGAAATCAATAAAAATATATTAAAATTTTAAAAAGCTCTTTATGTGCTTAATACCAACTGACATTCCTTCAGCAGTGTACACACTCCCATTACTCCACATCTTCCCCAACACTGAGACTTGGGATATCTTGCCAGTCTACTGGGCACAGAACAGTTTTATTGTATCTATCCTTTTGTACCTTTGAATTTTGTTTGCATAAATTAATTTTTAAAAGCATTTAAATGTATGCTAATAAATTACTGCTTTTCTGTTTTGTTTGTTTGTTTTTGCTTTTCTGTTTTAAACATACTTTCTATACTGGGTTTCTATATTAAATCTCATCCCTAGATCTTGGTTCCTAACACCATCTAATATAATAATAGAGGAATATGCAAATTAGCCAGGGCGCCGTACCGTCACGACAGACCTACAAGCGGCAGAGAGCTACACGAGGGCAGGCAGCGAGCTACGTGCAGGGCTACTAGTTCTACAATAAAAGGCACGAAGGCTCCTTGTAGAAATGGCTCACTCTAGGACCAGGCCAGGAAATATACAAGATGAACCTGGAGTATCTATAGTGCCAGAAAGTAAGGAAGTGCCAACAAACAACCTCACCCCCCAAAATAAATACCCACTACACAATGATGGAGGTATGTCAAAGGGACACAGGAGCTAACTGAAAGAACTCCCAGTGGCCAAAGCTGAAATAATGTAAACAATGAAATAAATAACGTAGCACTGGATTACAACCCAAAGTCTAAAATAAACATCCATAAGTCCATACTGATGAGAAAAAAAAAAGACTGAATAAGAAGAAGAGACGAGTCTCCCTGGCAGAAGAATTCCAAATAACCCATGTGGGTCTTTCCTTAAAGGAGGTAGAGCATGAGCCCCCCAACTCCTCCGTGTGGGCTGTGCGGACTGACTTCCTTTCACAGAGTCCACATGGAAGGAGAGAAAGAACAACTTTAGAGTGTACAATACAACAAAGAAATGGTCGGTAATCAAGCCAGGTGATCAGGGTTAATGGAAACAGTGATAAATCATGTTGACAGTATGCACCCTAGACATGAGGTGACAAAATGGCACTTTACCTCTGAGCTCTTCCTCTGAACAACATGTAACCTCACTATAATCAGGAGAAAAAAATCCCGATTAATATACCTGGCCAGTATTCTTCAAAATGCCAAGGTCATAAAAAATAATAATAATAAAGCAAGAAAAGATTTAAAAACAAAAAAACTAAATGTCAAGATTATAAAAAACAAGTCTGAGAAACTTCCACCACCAGGAGGAGACTGAAACATAACAACACCTTGTTTGTCAACATAAATGTAACACGGTTTCCCAGAACAGAAAAAGACGTTAAAACGAAGGAAATCTGAATAACCATGGATTCCAGTTACTATTAAGGTATCCATATTGGTTCATTAATTATAACAAATACATCATACTCATGTAAGATATTACTAATAGGGGAAACTGGGTATGGGGTACATGGGAACTTTGTACTAAGTGTACTCTATTTTTCTGTAATTCTACTAAAACTGTTCTAAAAAATCAAGTCTGTTCCTGTTTGATGAAGTTTGCAAAGCCTGGTTTGGAGTTCACAAATTAGATCAAGTTTCGGGTAGGTAATGGTCAGGCCTTCAAAGTCAGGTCTATCGGAACAGAGCTCACCAAACTAAGTCAGCTCAGATCCCAAAGGTCACTGTGACCCAACTCCTTGCACATCTCACCAAACCAGGCTCAGACACTGGAGGAAGGGTGTTGGATCTGGCCAGGACCTTGCAGCTGCCGCAGCACTGCAGGTTCCCATCTTGCTTCGCATCTACTGGCGGGAGCTGCCAGAAGAGGTAATGTGTCCAGAGGTAACCTCATCCAAAGACAATCCTCCTGCGCTGGCTCAGACCTGGCTTTGTGATTGAGCCAGAGCCATGGGCTAGCTGCCCCTCCACTTCCATGTCTGTTTACAGCATGAGAATATGAAGTCCCTGCTTTCATGGTGATCCCCTGGCCCTGAGGAGTCAACAAGCCCATCAACTTAGCAAAGCATTTTAGTACTTCCTGGAGAAGTCAATGTTGGCTCTTAGCATCTCCTGCCCCGCTTCCTCCAGCACTCTCCAATTAAATGAGTACAACGGCTCTTAATTCCTCTGGGGAGCTGGGTGATGAATGTATAAATAAATCACTTGAAGAATGCCAACAGTCTTGGGGAGAGCCTGGTTCAGATATGCTATTGACCCAATAGAGTATTTGCATTGAATTGCTACCATTAGAACTCTGCAAGTTCACCACTGAATGGACTCCACACGAGAACAAGTTATTCCCTGCAGCATTTCACGTAACAGCAAGAGACTGGACGCAACTTTAATTCCCTTCCAGAAAGAACTGGTTAAGTAGAGTAGGCCATTAAGATGTGAGCGCTTAGCCCGGCTGGTGTGGCTCAGCGCTTGAACATTGACCTATGAACCAGGAGGTCATGGTTCAATTCCCAGTCAGAGCACATGCCTGGGTTGCAGGCTTGATCCCCGGTTGCGGGTATGCAGGAGGCAGCCAATCAATGATTCTCTCTCATTATTGATGTTTCTATTTCTCCCTCTCTGAAATCAATAAAAATATATATATTTTTAAAAAGATGTGTGTACATGATCCTCTGTGTGCGCGCGCGCGTGTGTGTGTGTTGACACGCACATACAAGCATCTCTGAATGGAAGAATTACCAATACATTGGTGACAGTGGTGGCCTCTGAGGGAGGACTTGAGGGCCAGAAGACTCAAGAAGAAACTTTTCACTGTAAAGCCTTTTGTACCTTTTGCATTTTGAACCATGTGTATTATTTATACTCAAAAATATTTAAGAGAACCAGAGGAAAAAATGATGCATCCCTGTGGGTCACGGCTGTTGGGCTGGGTTGGGAGTAATCACCAAATGAAATGAGTGGGACACTGGGGCTCTAGAGAGGCTGGCAGCAGAGGAGGCACCAGCTTGGGTGCCTCTGGCCAAGGGTGGCAGGATGGGATGTGACTCTCAGGGCCCATGGCATACCAGAGCTGCAAATGCTTGAGGGCTAGTTGATCAGGCAGGGAACATAGATAACTCTAGAAAGTCC
Source organism: Myotis davidii (assembly GCF_000327345.1). NCBI lineage: Eukaryota > Metazoa > Chordata > Mammalia > Chiroptera > Vespertilionidae > Myotis > Myotis davidii. Next base: position 20,309 of record NW_006290668.1, on the reverse strand, counting down.
AAAACCATTCTCCTAGGACCACCCTTACCCTATTTAAATCTGTGCTTGAGGCAGCACGGGGTAGGGGATATGGGCCAGGATCCCGGTCAGCTCCCTGACGTCTAGCCCAGGCCTGTCACTCTGGCTGGGCGAGGCCTTCCATAGTCTAAGTAGGCCTTCCACTGTGCAGAGCACTGACATGACTTACCCACGCAGGCAAACTTGTCATGGTCAATGAGCTATACATTTGTTTACATCATTGTAGTTCCTATTACACATCAAGAAATTACCCTGTGCTCTTAAATTTAGTAACTGAAACACTTCCAATTAACCTTGGCAGTTGCTAAAATTATCCATGAAGTGGGGTGGGGGCAGGGAGGATGAAAAGCAGCAAGGCAAGTGCGTGCGCGCGCATGTGCGCACGTGCGCACGTGTGTGTGTGTGTGTGTGTGTGTGTGTGTGTGTGTGTGAGCTCTTCCTTATGGCTCGGGCATGAGAGGGAGAACCCTGGCATCACCACTACTTGCTGTCCTTCTGAGGTCCAACCTCAGCCCCATGAGGGCCAAGCCTGGGCCCTCACCGGGAGAGGGGTCTATGGCTGCTCTCTCTACCACTGTCCCTCATACTGATCCAGCCCTTCACACCCAGGCCCAGTGCTTGGGACACTGCCTGACACACAGTAGCCTCCCAGTATGACATTACCCCCCAAAAAACTAAAAATAAATGGATGATTGGTTTGGGCAAACAAAAATAGATCTGGAGATGGATGGTGGTGGTGGTGGTGGTGGTTACACAACAATGTGAATGTACTTAACACCATTGAACAGTATATTTAAAAATGGGCCGTGGCCAGTTTCTCAGTGGTTAGAGCATGGGCCTGTGGACGGAAGGGTCGCAGGATTGATTCCCAGTCATGAGCATGTATCTCAGCTGCAGGTCCCGCGCCCCGGTAGGGGTGCTCGAGCGAGGCAACCAATCCATTTGTCTCTCTCACCTCAACGTTTCTCTTTCTCTCTTGCCCTCCTCCTTCCTTCCCACTCTCTCTAGTATAATCAATTCGGGAAAATACCCTTGGGTGAGGATTTTATATATTTTTTTAAAAGGTTAAAATGATAATTTTTAAAAATATACTTATTGATTTCAGGGAGGAAGGGAGAGGGAGAAAGAGGTATAAACATAATGATGAGAGAGACTCATTGATCAGCTGCCTCCCACACGTCTGACACGGAGGATCAAGCCCGAAATCTGGGCATGTGCTCTGACCGGGAATCAAACCGTGACCTCCTGGTTCATAGATCAACATTCAACCACTGAGCCATGGTGGCTGGGCTAAAATGGTAAATTTTATGTCATGTATATTTTACCACAATAAAAAAAAAATGGATAAGGTCTAATCTCATCTTCACCTGCTCTACGTTCTCTTCCAAACTCCCCACCACTCCTTGGTGATCCCCCGTTCTCTAATTGGAAATAGGGCCCCCATGCTCCTTCTGGGTCCTCCCCTCTCGTGCTCCTTGTCAGCTGGTGTCACCAAGCCCTTGGCTTTGAACACAATGGTACCCTCAGAATTCCCTGAAGCTGCTGACCTCTAGCCCAGGTGGCCCCGAACCCCAGCAGCCTGCTCACCTGGCAGGTTGAAAGCCGAAAAGCTGAGTGCCCTCCCACCCAACCCGCTCCTCCTTCCCCGGCCTCCCGGCCTCACAGAATACCTTCCTCTAGATCAGTGGTTCTCAACCTTCCTCATGCCACGACCCTTTAATACAGTTCCTCATGGTGTGGTGACCCCAACCACAAAATTATTTTCGTTGCTACTTCATAATTGTAATTTTGCTACTGTGATGAATCGTAATGTAAATATCTGATATGCAGGATGTACTTTCATTGTTACAAATTGAACATAATTAAAGCATAGTGATTAATCACAAAAACAATATGTAATTATATATGTTTTCCTATGGTCTTAGGCGACCCCTGTGAAAGGGCTGTTCGACCCCCAAAGGGGTCGTGACCCACAGGTTGAGAACCGCTGCTCTAGATGCTCAAGTCTCCCACCCAGGCGTGATCCATGCTTCCCACCCTCCCCTAACCCCAACGCCCAGTCTCTCAGTGCACCTGCAGCATCCTGCTGTTCCTCTGAAGCACACCGAGCCCAGCCACTTCTGTCTTCCCACTACCAACCTTCCTTTCTCGACAGGCTATGGCCTCCCTGCTCCACCCTTACCCTTCCAGCAATTTATCCTCCTCCCAGGGCCACAGCCAGCTTCACAGAAGGCAACTCAGATCATCACTGCCTGCCTCCAACCCTCCCAGACTCCTCAGTGCTCCGGGGGCGGTGATGCCCAAATTCCTCCCCCAGAGTCATAGAGCCTCAGGTATCTGCTTTTGTCCACCCCGCTCACACCTGTGCTGAAGGGCAGGTCCCTCACTCTCTGCTGGCCACACAGGCCTCTCTGAGTTCCTTGTCCAAGTCAGGCCTTTGCCCAGCTGTTTCTTCTGCCTGAACACTCCTCCTGAACTTTATGTAGCTGCTTTCTCTCATTCCCAGCTCAGGCTGTCACCTCCCCCAAAAGGTCTTCTTACCCCTAACATCTAAAGAGGCCCTGGTCTGCCCTAGCTGGTTTAAGAGCATCGGCCTGTGGACTGAAGGGTCCCAGGTTTGATTCTGGTCAAGGGCACATGCCCAGGTGGCAGGCATGATCCCCAGTAGGGGGCATGCAGGAGGCAGCCGATCAATGATTCTCTCTCATCATTGATGTTTCTCTCTCTATATCCCGCTCCCTTCCTCTCTGAAATCAATAGAAATATATTTTTAAAAATAAATTAGTAAAGAGGCCCTGGTTACTTTCACTCATCCCTCAATCCCCTGTGGTCACGTCACCGCCCAACTCCCTGGCTGGAGCAGTTAGCAACGTGGGCAGGGGCTTGTCTATCTTGCTCATGGAGAGGTCCCAGCTCCCAGAACAGGCCTGGCACAGAGGAGGGGCTGTGCAGCAGCAAACAAGTGGAAATCAAACCCATGTGAACCCCTCACCTTCAAATGGACCCTGCAATTTGGAAAGCCACCAACAGAGAGAGACAGAAACAGGTGAAATCTAGGGAGGGGGAGGGCAGAGTGACAGAACCGAGGCAGCTTTCTGTTGAGGGAGGAGGAGGCCCAACTGAACGCTGACCACGGCCAGTACTCCCATGGACTTGGGGCCTGCAGCAGAGACATGGCCCACATGTGTGCAGGGAGCCTGACATTCAGAGAGAGAGCCCAACCCTTCATTCGACCCCTCCATCACATTATGCTTTGTGTGAAAAACCATCCTGCGACTCACCTTGAAGGAGGGGAGGAAAACATTTGAAAGTCAAAAATATATTAAAACAGCTATTTTCTTCTCTCTCGGCACTGGCCTCCCTTCCCAGTGCCCCTTGCCCACACCCGCCACTGCCTTTCAGAGAAAAGATGCCTGGGGCAGGAAGACGGAGGTGCCCCAGCTGCAGCCCAGGGTCTGGGGAGGTCCCTCCAGCCTGGGAGTGAGGCTGCTAACAGTCTCAACAGGCTCGACGCCACTGTCGACGAGGGGGCCGCTGGGAGGCCGGAGGTGCAGGAGGGTCAGGCAGGATGCAGCGGACAGTCGGGCCTTACCACAGGGACAGAAAACAGAAGATAAATGAATAGGGTGAAGACAGGGAGAGAAAACGAAGTTAAAGTTGGGGGGTAGGGACAGAGGAGTGATGGGAGGGAAGTCAGGAAGCGGCAGGGTGGAGGGATAAGGGAGACTGTCCGGGCAACACCTGCTCTGGGGGACCAAGAGGCCGAGAAGCTGGGGTCTGAGGCAGCAGATGCCGCTGAGAGGGAGGGAGGGGGATATAGGAGAGATAAAGGGCACTTGGCACTCAGGAGAGGTAGAAAGAGGGCCCTGCCAAGGCCACAGTCAGAGAGGACAGAACAGAGGACATGAGAGAAGGGAAAGTCCCAGAGCGGCAAGGCCAGGCCACAACGACCATCTCGGACTCAGTAAACGGGATGCAGCCCCACAGAGCTCGGGCCGGCCTGAATGCCTGAAGGAGACCGCAGTGCCACCCCAGGGTGGGCCCTGGCTGAAGACTGATGGAGTCAAGAGCCTGGAGAGGGGCCTGTGCCCCACCTGTGGGCTAGAAGGTCCTGCGGCCCAGTCTTTTGAACACGCTCACAGTGCCTGCATGGTCCATCTGGGCACCCAGGCCCTCGCTGGAGCCGCTCCCCCGGGGCCCCAGAGTCCTCTTAATGGTGACCTTGACCTCGGCTGATGACTTACTCTTGGTGCTCGTGACCTGGCTGTCCTGGGCCTCAGGCACAGGGGCAGCCTTGCCCAGTCTCTGGATGATGCTGACTTTGGACAGGGACCCCGGGCGGGAGGGAAGGGCCAGGCGCCGCAATGTAGGGGTGTTGGCCGTCATCGCTGAGCTTGTGGCCTTGGCTTTGACAGTCGGCACCGGCTGGGGACTGGCCTTGGTTGGGCCCGTGCCTAGCTTCTTCAGGACCCCGGCATATTGTAGAACAGAGCTGCTGCTGTCGTTGTCGCTGTCCCAAGCCAGATCCTCGTCCATCTCTGGGGTAGCCCCCAGTCGGCTGAAGACTCCCGTGGGCTGTGGAGGTCAGAGACAGAACAAGTGAGTCATTTAGTCATTCAAATGCATTCATGGACAGCTGCCTCATGTGCCTACTGGCCTCCTGGAGAGCGAAGTTGAGAGAAACACCCATTGGTAACACATAGATGCTGGCAAGAGCCATGACAGGGAAGTCAGGGAGCTGGGGGAGCCCAGAGGGGCTCCTGACCTTGGGTGGAGTTCAGGAAAGGCTCCCTGGAGAAGGGACATCTGAGATGGGGTCTGAGAGTTGACCAGAAGTGGGTCTTTAAGGAGGAGCAGAGAAAGCACATGCCACAAAGAGGTGTGCCCTCAGCTAAGGTTTACAGATGAACAGGAGAGAAAAGACAAATTTGGTCATGACTTGACAGATATTTTCTGAGTCCTGTCTCTGTACCTGGCCCTGTGCTGGGTGGTGCTGGGGACACAGGGGTGCCCTAGCCCTGTCCTCAGGGGGCTCACAGTCCAGAGGGAAAGACAGACCTGGCACTGGAAATGACACAAGTAATTCTCTATATTGGAGGAAGGGAGGGTGCTGGAGAGCAGGAGACAGGGAAGCCTCGCCTCTTCTCCGAGTTCAGGGAAGCTTTTGGAAGCACCAACATTTAAGCCAGACCCTCAAGGCTGAATCAGCAGCAGAAGGAGTGGGCTAAGTCCCCAAGGCCAGAGTAGGAATCACTGGAGCACTCGCTTGGGCCAAGCTCTTTTTTTTTTTTTAAAGATATATTTATTGATTTTTTACAGAGAGAAAGGGAGAGGGGTAGGGAGTTAGAAACACTGATCAGCTGCCTCCTGCACACCCCCTACTGGGGATGTGCCCACAACCAAGGTACATGCCCTTGACCGGAATTGAACCTGGGACCCTTCAGTCCGCAGGCCAACGCTCTATCCACTGAGCCAAACCAGTTAGGGCGTTGGGCCAAGCTCTTGACGTGGCTCCGTCTTTGAGCCACATGATCCTGAGTGCCATTATCATGCTCAGGCCAGAGCGGGTGAGGCCTGGGGGGTGAGGGGCTGAGGCAGGAAATGCAGCTGGTGACACTGAAGGGTGCTTACCACGCCCCAGACCCCACAGCACCATGCAGGTACCTCTCACTTAATCCGCAGGCTCACCCATGCGGTGGGTACTATACAGGAAACCACGGTAGGAAGGGCATACGTGACATGGCCAAGGCCACGCAGCCAGGCGGGGGCAGATTCACACTGTGCAGCGGGCCCAGGCTGGGTGCTCCCACGCACGCACCACGCCTGGGGTCTGCAGGCTGCAGGGCCAAGGGGAGGAGTGGGCTTCACCCTGAGCCGGTGAAAAGCCTGTGAAGGCTTACAGGGGGCGGCAGGCGGCCTGTCCTGTGCAGCACACACTGCTGCTGTGGCTGAAGGGCTGGTGGGGTTCTCAGTAGCTGCACAGCGACCAGTTAGGCGGCCACTGCCCTATCCAGACAGGGAGAGGTGGCAGAGCAGGCAAGACAGATGGCGCCATCCGTCTGGTCACTGCCTAGAATGAGGACAGTGGGGTGTCCCCGAGACAGGGCCCAGGAGAGGGGTTGCTGTGGGGGATGATGCTGAGGGCGGTTTGGGACAGGGCAGCACCCAGGAGTCAGCCAGACCCCGGGCTGGACATTTTTTTCCCGTCTTCTGCCCTGAGATGGGCCCAGGGTATGCCAGGGCTGAGATGTGGGAATTGTCAGGAACAACACCCAGGGAGGACAAGAATTTGAGAGCACCGGGTGGCTCCCCAGTCTCCAACTCACTTTATTGCCTGTCGTGGTGTCTGCCTTGGTCTCGGCACCGAGGCGGTCAAACACGGACGTCCTGTGGAGACCTGGAGGGAAGCAAGGCCATCACTGAGCACCTGGTGAGCGGCCCCGTGGCCCAGACCTGGGTGAGCATGTGCAGACAAGGGAGTCTGGACCCCAACATGGCAGCCCAGGCCCCACGCAGCGCTGGTACAATAGGCACAGACTGGGCCCAGTTCGGCTTTGTCTACACTTGTTGGTTAACACTGACCTTAACCCTCCGGCTCCTGGCTGGTGTTAACCGGGGAAAGGATGAACTAAAACTGACATATGTTCCTTGGACCTAGTGCCAGTTCCTCAGGTGTGTGTGCGGGAAGAGTTCTTGATCACTACTTGGCCCTCTCACTCTTTTGGGGGTCATAGGCCTCTGAGAAAATCTGATGAATTGGTAACACGTTCTCTCTCTCTAAATAACAACCTAAATAGCCACCAACAGAAAGCTTGATATGATGTATAAATACTGTGGAAATATTAAACCACCATCAGCAAGAATGAGCATAGCCGTCCCTCGGTATCTGAGGGGGACTGGTTCCAGTGCCCCATGAATACCAACATCCGCGAAGCTCAAGTCCCTCATATAAAATGACACAGTATCTGCACATCATCTCTATTTCCATGGTGTCAAAGCAGGGGACACCTACTTATCACTACGTCATTCACATGAATCAAGGGTAGCACTCAGCACATGGCAAATTCAAGTTTTGCTTTCTGGAAATATCTGGGCTCTTTTTCTTCCCCCTTGAATATTTTCTTTTTCTTTTTTCCCTTTTTTTGTTAATCCTCACCAGAGGGTATTTTTTCCCATTGATTTTTAGAAAGACTGGGAGGAAGGGAGAGGTAATGGGGAGGGAGAGAGAGAGAGAAACATTGATGTGAGAGAGACACATCGATCGGTTACCTCCCACATGCACCCTGATTGGGGTGGGGATCAAACCTGCAACCCAGGTACATGCCCTTGACAGGAATCAAACCCGCAACCCTTCGATGCACTGGCCGATGCTTTAATCACCGCAGACACCAGCCAGGGCTTCCCTGAATATTTTTAATCTGCAGATAGTTGAGTGCACAGATACAAAATTCAAGGATACAGAGGATGGACTGTAAATGTACATACACTAAAGTGAAAAGATCTCAATAAAAGAGTAATAGAACAATACCTACAGGGTGACGCTATACATTTAGAAGGAAAAAAACACCCATATCTGTGTGGACATGTATACAGATGCAAGTAAGTTCATGGATGTTAGTCTGGAAGTTAGCAACAGGCGGGGAGATGGGAGAGAGGGGGAGAGTCTGTTCCTACTGTATATGCTTCTGCATCATCTGCATGTTTTCCCAGTAGAACAGACTGTATTCTGAGTCCACAGAGCACCATCTCCATTCGACCAAATACAAGCCGCAGCGCTGGACTGAATCTCAACCAGACCCCTCGGGCTCATAATGACAGTTCCCACTTCTTGGGGCACCTGCCCTCAGCCAGGCACAGCACAGCTTTAGAGGCAGCCATCACCAAATCCATGCCCCTGAACCCTCCCCACACTCACCCGGTGAAGGGTGCCAGGCTGAAGGACTAAGCAGACCTGCAACACTAACCTCAGGACACAGGGCAGAGTGGTGACCTCCCCCTCCTCTATGGCTACCGTCACTGCTCCCTTGGTCCAAGGTCCCCTGGGTCCCTTTAGAGCCTGCTTCTCCGCCAGTGCCAGTGGGATGAGGCCAAAGGGAAGCACAGGCTATGCCAGCGCACACCCCGGCCACGCCAGTACCTTTCGCCGCCTGCTGCTGCTCGAGGATCTTGCGGGTCCGGGGGGTGGTGCCTTTGGGCATGTTGATGATGTATTTCCCCTCCATCTCAGCAGTGACCCTGCGTCGCTTGGTGGGAACGGTCAGGCTCTCCTCCTCCCGGCGGGCCAGGGCAGCTGGGGAAGAGGGTGTGGCTGAGCGACTTCTGGGATAGAATGTTCTCCCGGGTTAGGGACTAGATGCCCTGCATCGGGCACATATGTGCCCTTTATCTCCATGCATCCGCATGACTGGAACCCCTTATTTTCCCAACTACCCCTATCACCACTGACTCTGAACCACCGAGAAACTCAGAGGACTGAGGCAGACAGGGCAGAAGGCACTCGGAAACCCAGGTTGCAGTGGGCCTCCCATTCTCTGTGGCTCTGTACCCCCCAAACAGGCTCGCCTCCCAGCCCAGACTCCCCTCAGACCTGGGTTGGGAGGGGAGGTTACAGAGCCCCACCAGGTAGTGGTTTCACAGGTGTGCTCACCTTCCAAAAATCAATCAAGTCGTAAACTTACAATCTGTATATAACTAAATTTTAACTCCATTTTTACAAAAAAGAATCCCCTCAAAGGTGTCGAGGGGGAAGAGCGCCAGTCCTCCCAGGCTATCTTTTCAACACTTTAGAAAGTCATTTTAACTTTCTTTCTCATGGCATGCAAATCACAAGGCCAGAAGGGGGCTGGGGCACTTCCAAACGCCCCAGCAAAAGGGAGCGTGCTGGGTGCAAAAGAGGTGGACAGGGCATGATGGGCTGGGGGGCAGATTACAAAGCCCCCTCCCTGGGCCTCAGGTTCCACTTGTGCCAACATCACTGTTGTGGGATGGGTCCAACAAAGGGGGAAAGCCCTCAGGCCAGAGTCCCAATCCCAGCTTTCAAGCTGAGACCTAGAAGAGCAGAGGCCAGCCGCAGACGTCTGCAGAGGAAGCATGCTCCAGAAGGAGGGAACACGGGACAGAGGCCCCACAGGGGGAAGGAGCCTGGAGGGGGCCGGAGGCAGGAGGCAGCGAGCAAGGGGAAGAGACACAAGAGAGGAATCCACATTAGGACTGAATTTTATTGCTGGAATAATGGGAAGCCCTGGAGAGTTCTAGACAAAGGTGCGAAAAGGTCTGGCTGAGGGTTCTGAAAGATCCTCTGGCTGCTGCGAGGAAACAGTAGCTTCTTTACCTTTGACCCCAGGCATCAAGCACAGGGCGGGGCACAGAGCAGGGCTCAGTGAGCCACCTGTAGTCAACAGAACTGCTGTGTGCACTTAAACTTTGGTAAGAGGGTAGACCTCATGTTAAGTGTTCTTACCACAATAAAATAAAATTTAAAAGACTGAACCACAGTGCACCTGTGCTTACATACATCATCTCAAGTGCTTCTGACCGTCTCTGGGTAGGGTACCCCCGGCCCCATTCTACAGACGGGAGAGCAAGGCCCGCAGAGGTGCAGTGACTTGATCAATTACAAACCCATTGAACCTGGTGGCCTTCAGGCACTCACAGGCACATTCACCTCCTGCTCCTCCCACCACCTGCCCCAGTCCCCTCACCAGCGGCCTTGGCACTCTTGGCTGCCATCTTATTGGACACGGTGACGGAGATCTTAGAGGTGCTGGTATCTGGCCGTCTGGGGGGAGTTCCAGGTGGGGAGTCTCGGTTCAAGCTGTTGGCAATCATGCGGGAGGCGGCTGCAGGGAGGAAAGGGGAGAGTCCAGTTCAGTGGCCCTGGGAGGGAGGCCGGCTGGAGGCCAGCCTTGGGACTGAAAGGGGAAGGAGCAGCCAGGGTTCCTCTGTGCTGTGCTGTCCTCCTGTGGGGATGTCTGGGGACTGGGTGGGCCAGGCTTTCCAGGAACTAGCCTACCCCTCCCTGCCCTGCGGATCTTTCCTGAGACCCAAGACCAGACTGGTCCCTACCATACGTCACCCATCAGTTAGTTACGCAGCCCCGCACGGACCTCGACCCTCCCCTCCACGCTCCACTTCAACCAAGCTGTCCCCTTGGCCCGGCACGCAGCTCCCGGAGTGCCAACAGGTCTGCTCTGCCTCCTCACACAGGTCTCCTCTCAGATGGTCCCTTAGCGAGCTTTCCGGACCACCATCAACCTGTACTCCCTTCCCCTACACCACACTTTCTCTTTCTTCATAGCCTTTATCACTGCTCGACATTAACTTACATTGTTTACTGGTGGATTCTCCCAGAGCATGCAAGCTCCCTGCAGAGACACTGCCGGTTCACTGCTGTATCCCCAGTGCCCACAACATTTCTGGCACTTCACAGCCCTCGATAAGCATCTACTGAAAAAATGAACACTACCACCAACCCTCCAACAGCTGTGCTAGACAGACCCTACTGATAACCAACTTTACAGACAAGGGAATGGGATTCAGAGTGGGAATCACTCAGCCAGGCCTGGGAATGTGGGTCTGGCTCCAGCTGGTCTGGGGCAAGAAAAGAGGTGACCTCCCTTTGGGCGTGGGGGACAGTCTCTGATGGACCCTGTTTTCTGTAGAACAAGAGAGGGATGTCCTAGGGCAGTGATGGCGAACCTATGACACATGTGTCAGAGGTGACACGCGAACTCATTTTTTTTGGTTGACTTTTCTTTGTTAAATGGCATTTAAATACCGTATTTGCCGGCGTATAAGACGACTGGGCGTATAAGACGACCCCCTAACATTTCCACTCAAAATACAGAGTTTGTTATATACTCGCCGTATAAGACTACCCCCTCCTTCCGCACACCTTCCACACACCAAATAAAAGGTAAAACAATATCAGATTTGATTTTAACATTTTAATTTATATTCAAATGCTTATGACATGCAGGAAAACTGTCATAAGGCTGTATGTAATCAAACATATACATAAAACAGTGCAAGTTTATTACCGGTAAACATACCGGTAATTCACTAAAGAAAACACACTCTATAGACTGGTACCGTAGATGCTTCTCAGGAACACAGGCAAGCAGCCCACAACCTAGAGGGACTGTCAATGATAGAAGAAAGAT
>NW_006290668.1:0-7055 GCF_000327345.1 Myotis davidii | reverse complement strand
CATCCACAGACATGCATAGAATGGTGGAAAACTTGAATCGCCCAACACCCACACTCCCAACTGAGGTCCAACAAGCTACATGCTGTGTTCTTGTTTCAGCTCTCATGCTGTAAAAAGTGTTCTTTCCATGGTCTATGATTTTGCTTATTAAAACGGCCCCCTAAGCACAGCACTGAAATGCTGTCTGTGTTCCTAAATGCAAGGAGGCACTGATGTATGTGCCTTATGGAAAAAATACATGTGTAAAATTAGCTCGGTTCAGAAATGAGTTATAGTGTTATTAACCACAGTTCAATGTTAATGAATCAACAATAGCTAGGAAATAAAGTGTCTTTAAATGGAAACATGCATAAAAGAAGTTCAGTATTGATCAGCTAAGGAAAAATGTGGTGATCAAAGGTTTGCAGGAACCTAACCTTGTATTGCCCGTAGGCGCATGATTCAGTGGTCACTAATGCGGTGTTTGCAGTGACTTTACAGGACAGAACTACCACCAGCCCCTCATCACTCAGTGTATTTTTCCCTAAGAGAAGAGGGCCTCAGATGCCTTTGCTGCCACCTCTGCAGACTCCAGGTGTGTTCCCTTCACTGCAGGAGTGTAAGAATGAGCAGATGGGACTCACCACTAGGGGTGCCTCGGCGAATCTCGCTCGGGAGGGGCCTAGGGCTGCAGGGCACAGACTCAGTGGCAGCTTTGCACATGTCCTGTAAAAAAAAGTGCCTGCGTTACCGTGGGGACAGGGGCATGAGGTGAGGGAACAGGGGACTCAGAAATCTAAACCAAACTAGGGTATCAGAGCTGCTAGAGAAAAGATTTCAAGACATTTCACTCCTAACCAGGAGAAAACATCAGACAAACTCTAACTGAGGGACAGTCTACAAAACACCTGACCAGTGCTCTTCAAAACTGTCAAGGTCATGTCAAATCACTGTGTTGACCCCTAAAACTAATATAATATTGTGTGTCAACTGTAATTGAAAAATAAATTTAGCCCTGGCCCGGGAGCTTAGCTGGTTAGAGCCCTGTCCCATTAAGCTAAGGCTGTGGGTTTGATCCCCAGTTAGGGCACATCCACGAAACAACCAATGAATGCATGACTAAGTGGAACAACAAATCAATGTTTCTCTCTCTCTCTCTCTCAAATAAATTTTTGAAGAGAGAGACAAAGAAGACATCAGTCAATGCAGTGAGGCATTGAAACAGGAAAAGGGTATCAATGGAAACGAATGAAATCCAAAAAGTCTGTAGTTTAGTTAATGCTAGCATACTACTGTTCATTTCTTAGTTTGGACAAACGTACCATCACTATATAAGATGTTAACATTAGGAGAAGGTGAGTGAAGGACACACAGAAACTTTCTGTACTACTGTTGGAACATTTCTAGAGATCAAAAATTATTCCCAAATTTAAAAGTTTAAAGAAAAAGAAAGTGCTGCTCTGTGACCATCTCCGTGCTAACTCGGATAATGCCCCTGGCTGGAGAAAGCCTCACTGTAGGGGCCTGTTCTCATGTGGAACTATGAAGACCATCTCTGGGATGGAGGGAGCTGCTGGACATGAGAAAAACCCAGCAGCCGCGATGTGGAAGCTGGAGTACAGCTCTGAAGCCAGTTTCCTTCTTGGTCAAGTGGAGGGAGGAGCAAATGAATTAATAGGTATAAAGGGCAGAGATGGCAAGCACATGGTTAAGTGTGAGCCATCGTAACTTCACAAGCACTTCACTCCAAACCTGACACTCCTTGCCACATACACTAGTTGGTAGATGGCCAAAGCCACCTTATGCAGCAGGGTGTGTGAAAAACCTGTTTCAGAGAGACTCAGGGAGGTGAAATCATTAGTCTAAGGACACTGCAACCAGAGGGGCCAACCGGAGGGGCCAATAATGAAAGGAACCACCATATTGTTGGCCAAGTCACCAACTGGATCCCACATAGGAAGCTTCTGTCCTGGGGACAGAGAAGAAACCTGGTCCTGATCATATTAGTAGGATGACAACTAGCAATCCCATCGAATACAGAGGGAATATGCTGACTCTCACACCATCACAAAGATGGCAGTGCCCACAGCCAATAAGGAGGGAATACGCTAATTGACTGCCCCACCCTCAAAGATGGCGACACCCACAGCCAATAAGGAGGAAATATGCTAATTGTCTGCCCCACCCTCAAAGATGGTGGCGCCCACAGCCAATAAGGAGGGAATATGCTAATTGACTGGCCCGCCTTCAAAGATGGCGGCACCCAGAGCCACAAGATGGCTGTGCCCAGTTCCCTCAGCCCCACCGGGGCGGCAGGCATGCGGCAAGGCCAGGCACGTGCCTGCCTCCGGAGTCCCCCAGTCCCCTCAGCCCCCCAGCTGCCCAGGGCCGCCCAAGGCTCAGGTAACCAGGGCCGGCCAAGGCTTGCGCTGCTGGCAGTGGCAGTAGCAGAGGTGTGATGGGGGCGTCACCTTCCCCTGATCGCCGGTTGCCTCCCGCCCCTGAGGGCTCCCGGACTGTGCGAGGGGGCAGGCCAGGCTGAGGGACCCCCCCTTCCAGTGCATGAATTTTCATGCACCAGGCCTCTAGTAATAATAATAATACAGACAGCTTTTACTGAAGCCCTACTGTTTACACTGTACGTGGCTTTATACAATGTAATATTTACAATCATCCTGCAAAATAGGTTTGCCTATGTGCATACTACAGATAGACAAAGGCTCAGAGAGGTTAGGCAATGTGCCCAATGTCACACAGCAAATGTAGAACCAGCCGTGGATCCCAGGTCTGCCTGCCTTTGCTTCTAAGCCTCCTGTCAGCTATACCACTGCCCCGCCCCTCCCCAAACCCAGGAACAAAGTTGGCACAGAACACCCACCTGGCGGTGTACCACCTTGGCATGCTTGAGGATGGCAATGATGTCGCCCACCACAGTCACACCCAGTTCATTCATGATTTCCTTGTTAAGATCCAGCAGCATGCTCTTCTGGATCCTGCAGGGGAGGGTCAGCAGAGAGGCCACGGTGGACCAAGGAGGGTGGGCCAGCCAGTTCCCTGTCTCCTCCCACCTCTCCCCGAGTTCAGCTCATCCCCTCGATGCCCCTTACCTATTATCCACAAACATCACAGCGTAATTGACAGCGGGTCCTGGGGGAATGCCGGCTTCCTTAAAGAACTGGATCCACTCAGAGGTGGCTGGTGGGGGTGGACAGGACTCATTACTCACATTATTCTCTTTAGAGAACAGCCGCAGCAAAACCACAACAGCAACGGCTCCCACAAATTAAATGCGTATCAAATGCCAGGCCCTGGGCTGAGTGCTTTACACAGCGATGGAATTACGCCTGCCTGACAACCGTGGTTAAGCAGCATTGATTCCCCCACTTTGCCAATGAGGAAGCAGGCAGGGGGAGGGTGGGCACCTCGCCCCTGGCTTACTGTTTCTAAACATCATTCTTGTTTTCTTGGGTCTGACCTTCACATTGACCCTGCTCTGTTAGGCCCGGTGTTAGGTAAGATCACTGATTTCAAGTAAAATCTTTTTTTTCATTTTAAATATCTCTGAAACCAGGATCTACCTCACAATCAAGGGTGTGCCACCGTTGTCTTTTGTTTTGTTTTGTTTTTTTAATATATTTTTATTGATTTCAGAGAGAAAAGGAAAGGGAGAGAGAGAGAGAAGCATCAATGATGAGAGAATCATTGATTGGCTGCCTCCTGCACGCCCCCTCCTGGGGATCGAGCCCCCAACCCCGGCATGTGCCTTGACAGACCTGACAGGTAATCAAACGTGAACTCCTAATTCATAGGTCAATGCTCGACCACTGAGCCACCCCAGCCAGGCTGCCAGTTTAATTGGCAACATTCTTTTTCTTTCTCATGGTACATAATATTACATCCAACATTCCATGCTAGTTTGTTTATTTTAATCCTCACCCAAGGACATGCTTAGAGAAAGGAAGGGATAGGAAGAGAGAGCGGGGATCGGGGGGAGAGAGAGAGAGAAATATCAAATCAAACCCGAAACCCTTCAGTGCATAGGACGACACTCCAACCAACTGAGTCACACCAGTTGGGGGTTGGGCAATGCAAGTTGAGATTAGAAAAGATTTAGTATTGCTGTGCTCATTTTGCTTGAAACAACTGAGACTCAGTGCAGGAAAAAAGACACACTCCAGGTCAGATGTCTCATAGGTGGCAGTGCAGGGCTTGGCACAAACGCACAGCCACACCTCTCCCTAGGAGGCCCCTGCCCACCAGGCCATAGGCCTGTATCTCTAATTGAGAAAGGTGGGCTCCTGCCCAGAGGAAAAGCTGCCTTCTGTTCTGCTTAGCCAGGGTGCCCTGGTTTCCATCAGCCAAAAGCAGGCACTTTTGTCTAAGTATTGAAAAGCACCACGTAATGATTCCATTTACATGAAATGTCCAGAACAGAAAATGTAGAGATCCATAGAAGCAGAAAGTGGATTAGTGGGTTAGTGCAGCCAGGATCCGGGGTGGAGGGAGTGACTGCTAATGGACATTGGGTTTTTGGAGGAAGATGAAAATGTTTTGAAAGAAATCGACTGTGGTGATGGTTGCACAAATCTGTGAATAGAAAAAGATACGTAGCCCTAGCCGGTCTGGCTCAGTGGATAGAGCACTGGCCTGTGGACTCAAGGGTCCTGGGTTTGATTCCAGTCAAGGCCACATGCCCGGGTTGTGGGCTCGGTCCCCAGTGGGGGGTGTGCAGGAGGCAGCCAGTCCATGATTCTCTCTCATCATTGATGTTCTATCTCTCTCTCCCTCTCCCTTCCTCTCTGATATCAATAAAAATACATTTTTTTTAAAAAAAGATATATATATATAATATATATATAATATATATATATCACTGAATTGTAGCCTTTAAACAAGTGATTGTACAAAATATAAACTGTATACCAATCAAGCTCTTAAGGGGGAAAAAAAGTACCACATAGGTTGGGAGTAGCTAGCTGCCTAAAGCAAAAGGAACTGCAAAAAAACTATGCCCAGGATTTTACAGGCAATAACCTCCTTAATCCTCATTATATCCCAGGTTGTAGGAAGTATTAGTATCTCCATTTTACAGGCGAGAAAACTGAGGCTCTGAGAGGCCATGTGGGAGATCTGCTGGACTTCAATACCAAGTTCTTTATGGCTGACGAGGTGGCAGGAGGCAAAGATACAGAGAGGGAGCGGGTAGGCCTTGAGCAGGCCTGGCCCCACCTCCACGGACCTCCAGTACAGCTGTTCCTGCCTGTGACCGGCCCTCCCTCCCCCACCACGTCTTCCCCAACAAGGTCATACCCCAAAAAGGGCAGCGGGGAGAGGGGGCCCCGAGAGAAGTCCACAGACTCACCCATGGTCACTGAGACCATTGTCGCCCTGGCCCTCACGCAGCTCCCTGGAGCCTGGAAGAGAGAACAAGGGGAGAGGGCTCATGAGTTGCCACCGGCTGTGAGAGCTTGTCCCTCTCTCGCTGCCTGTCTATCTGCCAGAGGAGAGTTCCTGGACTGGGGGCTCAGAGCCCAGGAATAGACTGGAGCAGCTGGCAGGAAGTCAGACTGGGACAGAGCTGCCACCACAGCTATCACTTTTGCCTGGGACAAGGCCCAGGGACAGCAAATGTCCACAGCTCTATTCCACACACCTCAAAAGTTTCTAGCTAGAAAAAGACAGGAAGGGGGGGGGGAGGAAGGAAAAAGAGGGAAAAAAGACACCCCTTACCCAAGACTTTAACCATAAATACTCCATTCATTCGTTCATTCATTCATTCAAAACCTGTGTGAAGCACTGTTCAGGAGCTAGGGATACGAGGTGAACAAAAACAGAGCCTGGCATTTAGGTAAGGAAAGGGGAACAGGGGACACAGAGAGGAAAGAAGCAGAACAGTTAAGATGTGGTGTGTCAGCCTGGCCGGTGTGGCTCAGTGGTTGAGCATCAACTTATGACCAGGAGGTCACAGTTTAATTCCCAGTCAGGGCACATGCCTGGGTTAGGGGCCTGATGCCCAGAAGGGGGCCTGCAGGAGGCCGCCAATCAATGTTTTGCCGTTTCACTCTCACATTGATCTTTCTCTCTCTGTCTCACCGACACCCTTCCTCTCTCTCTAAAAATCAATAAAAATATTTTTTTAAAAAGGAAAAAAAAGGTGTGGTGTGTCAGAAAGCCTTTAGTGTCCCGGAGAAAACATGGAGGGCCTGGGAAGAAAGAGGTTGCAATCCCAAAGAGGGTGATCGGGGGGAACACTCTGAAGTGACATTCAGAGACCCAACGGTGGTGGAGGAGTGAGCCATGTGGTTTTACAGAAGAGAGCTCCAGCAGAAGGTAAGTCCAGTGCCCTGAGCCAGGAGCCCATCTGACATGTTGGAGGGGCAGCAGCAGCTGTCCTGGCTGCAGGGGAGTGAGCGAGCAGAGTGAGAGGAGACAAGGGCAGACAGGTGGGGCACCAAGTCATGAGGGGCCTCAGAGAAGAAATGAAAAGCCAATTTTCACCTAAGAGATTAGCAGGTGCTAGGAAGGTGTTAGAGACATATTAGCACCAATGAAAACTTTCTCCTGGACATTAACAGCAGCACTGAAAAGAAACTAAAGTAACTTTCTCTCCTGATGATTCGATGCTGTCTGACTCCAGGCACATCCATCCCACCCTGCCCCGGTCCAAACTTCCCACTTAGCCCCCGTCCTCTTCTCTGACCCTGCCGTACCCTCCATTTCCTCTGCCCTCATCCTTCCCTCTGCTCCCTGCCACCCACCCCAGTCCCCAACTGTGACCCTTCGCTCTCATCCCCGTCCACCTCCTCTATGGGGTGCAGAAGGCCTCTGTCCAGCACACTCAATCTGGCCTCTCCCCCCGCCCCCCTGCATTCTGATGGCTGAATAGAAGCAGTAAAAGAGTAAGAACTCTGTAACCAGACTGCAGGGCTCAAATCTGGCTCTACCACTTACTAGCTGTGTGGCCTTGGCAAATTACACGTCGAGCCTCAGTGTTCCCATCTGTAAACTGGGAAGATACAAACATTACTTACCTTACTTACCCTTGGTCGGCAAACTGCGGCGCACGAGCCACATGC
>NW_006290667.1:0-416 GCF_000327345.1 Myotis davidii | reverse complement strand
TCCCACCAGCAGTGCAAGAAGGTTCCCTTTTCTTCGCATCCTCTTCAGCATTTGTTGTTTGTTGATTTGTTGATGATAGCCATTCTGACAGGTGTGAAATGGTACCTCATTGTTGTTTTGATTTGCATCTCTCGGATGATTAGTGACTTTGAGCATGTTTTCATATGTCTTTTGGCCTTCTGTATTGTTGACTGTGTTTCCCTCCACCTTCTGCGTGGTTCAGGGTTCAGGTCTGGAAGAGGAGCTGCACACAAATGAGAGAGAAATGACACGAGATAATTTGGAAATTTTGGGGGACCAGGCGGGAAAGTCCAATCCAAGGAGAGGGACTTCCACGGATGCTCAGGCCACTCCAACCTTTTATTTGATCTGGGTTAGCCCTGAGGTAAGGAGGTTTCAATGACACACAGACTAGC
>NW_006290666.1:57731-73538 GCF_000327345.1 Myotis davidii | reverse complement strand
TCTGATAAAAACTCTCAGCAAAGTGGGAATGGACGGAGCATATCTCAACAAGATAAAGGCCATATATGACAAACCTACAGTGAACATCACACTCAATGGACAAAAACTTAAACCATTTTCCCTAAGAACAGGAACAAGACAGGGATGTCCGCTTTCACCACTCATATTCAACATAGTGCCGGAAGTCCTAGCCACAGTGATCAGACAGGAAGAAGAAATAAAAGGCATCCAAATTGGAAAGGAGGAAGTAAAACTCATTATGTACAGATGACATAATATTGTACATAGAAAACCCTAAAGTCTCCATCAAAACTACCAGATTTAATAAATGAATTTGGCAATGTAACAGGATACAAAATTAACACCCAAAAATTGATGGCTTTTTATATACCAACTGGAAGCTCAATGCACAAAATTCATGCAAGGGGCTCGGGCCCGGCTGCCTCAGCCAGCCCTCACAGCCCTGGCTGCCTTGGCCAGCCCTCGCAGCCCCTTGTAGCCTCAGCCAGCCCTCGCAGCCCTGGCTTTGTCTGGAAGGTTGTCCAGACAGTCATCTGGAAGGATGTCCAGATGGTCGTTCTGCTCTTTGGTCTAATTAGCATATTACTCTTTATTATATAGGATAATGAATTCTCAGAAAGAGAAACTAAACAGACATTTCCATTTAGCATTTCAACAAAAAATTAAGATTCTTAAGAATAAAATTAACCAAAAAGGCAAAAGACCTGTACTCAGAAAACTACAGGATGTTGAAAAATGAGAGAGAAGAATACTTTCAATAATAAGGAATTATTTGAAAAAGAAAAAATAAGAACTCAGTAAAGAAAGAGAAAAAGATACAGATTTTTAAAAATGGGTGTTGGATTTTGTTGAATAATTTTTATGCGTCTATTGATATGATCATGTGATTTTTGTCCCTCAATTTGTTTATGTGATATATCACATTTATTGATTTGTGAATATTGTACCAGCCTTGCACCCCCAGAATAATCCCCACTTGGTCATGGTGTGTGATCTTTTTAATATATTGTTGGATCCAACTTGCTAATATTTTGTTGAAGATTTCAGCATCTATATTCATCAGGGATATTGGCTTGTTATTGGCCTGGTTTTGGAATTAGGATTAATGCTGACCTCATAAAAGGAGCTTGGAAATGTTTTTTCCTCTTGGATTTTTTGGAATAGTTTGAGGAGTATGGTGTTACTTCTTTGAATGTTTGGTAAAACTCCCCTGTGCAGCCATTGGAACCTGGGCTTTTGTTTGCAGGGAGGTTTTTGTTTTTTGTTTTTTTGCTTTTTTTTTTTTTTTTACTGCTTCTATTTTCTCAGCTGTTACTGGCGTGTTCAGGTTTTCTGATTCTTCTGATTCAGTTTTGGGAGACAGGGTTTTTCTAGGAATTTGTCCATTTCATCGACATTGTCCAGCTTGTTGGCATATAGTTGTTCATAGTATTTTCTTACAATTCTTTGTATTTCTGTGGTGTCAGTGGTTACCTCTCTGCTTTCATTTCTGAATTTATTTATTTGAGTCCTCTCTCTTTGTTTCTTCATGAGTCTAGCTAATGGTTCATCAATCTTGTTTATCTTTTCAAAGAACCAGCTTTTGGTTTCATTGATTTTTTTTTCATAGTTTTTAGTCTCTATGTCATTTATTTCTACTCTAATCTTTACTATTTCCTTCCTCCTAGTTACTCTGGGTTTTTCTTGTTCTCTCTATAATACACTGAGATTTTCTTATTGTTCTCTTTCTAATTCTTTAAGTTTAGTATTAGATAGCTCATTAAAATTTTTTTTTTTTTTTTTTTTTTTTTTTTTTGCGGTAGGTCTGTTGTGCTATGAACTTCCCTCTCAGGATTGCTTTTGCTGTGTCCCAAGAGGTTTTGGGTTTTTGTGTGTTTATTTTCAATTGTTTCCAGGAAGTTTTTGATATCATTCTTGATCTCATTGGTAACCATTCATCTATATATATAAAAGGCTAAGTGACCAACCATACATCCATCTGACCAACTGACCAGCTAGTACATATGACACGCACTGGCAATTTAAAAATAAACGTTGAGAGAGCCCCAGAGTTCAGCCAGTTATGGTCCCAGGCCAGCAGTCACCCGCTTCTTCTTTTCAACATGACAGATGTCGCTGTGTCCTTTGCCAAGGACTTCCTGGCAGGTGGAGTGGCCGCAGCCACTTCCTGGCAGGTGGAGTGTCTGCAGCCATCTCCAAGACAGCGGTAGCACCCATTGAGCTGGTCAAGCTGCTGCTGCAGGTGCAGCATGCCAGCAAGCAAATCATTGCAGATAAGCAATACAAGGGCATTATAGACTGTGTGGTTTGTATCCCCAAGGAGCAGGGAGTCCTGTCCTTCTGGCGTGGGAACCTGGCCAATGTCATCAGATACTTCCCTACCCAGGCTCTCAACTTTGCCTTCAAAGATAAATACAAGCAGATCTTCCTGGGTGGTGTGGAAAAGAGAGCCCAGTTTTGGCGATACTTTAAGGGAAATCTGGCATAAGAGGTGCTGTTGGGGCCACCTACTTGTGTTTTGTGTATCCTCTTGATTTTGCCTGTACCTGTCTAGCAACTGATGTGGGCAAAGCTGGAGCTGAAAGGGCATTCAAAGGCCTCAGTGACTGCCTGATTAAGATCTACAAATCTGATGGGCTTAGAGGCTTATACCAATGCTTTACTGTGTCGGTACAGGGTATTATCATCTACCGAGCTACCTACTTTGGTGTCTATGACACTGCAAAGGGAATGCTTCCAGATACCAAGAATACTCACATCTTCATCAGCTGGATGATCGCACAGTCCGTCACAGCGGTGGCTGGGTTGACTTCCTTAGGTGTAATTTGAATTGGTTGTTCAAGGCAGCAATCTCTGGCATTAACCTATGCCGCCATCTTGGTTTCTCCTCCCCTGCAGCTTGTTGATGCAGTCAGGGCACACAGGAACTGATATTATATACAGAGTCATACTCAGTTGCTGGAGGTAGATTGCTCATGATGAAGGAGACAAAGCTTTTTTCAAGGGTGCATGGTCCCATGTTCTCAGAGGCATGGGTGGTGCTTTTGTGCTTGTCTTGTATAATGCAATCAAAAAGGTCACATGAATTGTTTCCTAGTCTTTCCTCCTCCCACCCCCATGAACAGGTATGTTGTATTATGTACATATGCGGTTCTCAACCTGTGGGTCATGACCATCAGAAAAACACATCTAGCATATCAGATATTTACATTACGATTCATAACAGTAGTAAAATTACAGTTATGAAGTAGCAACGAAAATAATTTTATGATTGGGGGTCACCACAACATGAGAAACTGTATTAAAGGGTCGCAGCATTAGGAAGGTTGAGAACTACTGATGTAGCATATCTATTTATCAATGGCAACTATTTACTGATTGAAAATGGGAAGCAATAATATTCATCTGACCAGTTTTCTCCAAAAGCCATTTCCATGATGATGATGGGACTCAATTATATTTTTTATTTCAGTCATTCCTGGTAACAAATTTCAAAAAATAAAAAATATCTGAAATATAAAAAATCATATGTATAATTGGCAATTATGTATTTACTTGCATATATAACAGCATTTTATTACAGTGCCCCTGTCACCAATATTCTCTGATGCCATAGAGGTTAATATTAAATATTTAAAAATCTAACTCTTAACAACAGTGATTGTGTATATAGCACTTTTATACTCATATGAACAACAAAGTAAGAATGTAATTTCTCTTTTTTTCTTTCTTTAGTTTTTAAATATGTTTTTATTGATTTTTTTTTAGAGAGAAACATCAACTGGCTGCCTCCTGCATGCCCCCTGCTGGAGATCAAGTCCGCAACCCATACATGAGCCCTGACTGGGAATCCCCAAGGCATGGTGCATGGGATGATGCTCAACAAAATGAGCCACACCGGCCAGGGTGTTAAGCAATTTCTTCTGGAGAAAAACAGTAAAATGTCAGTAGATGGTGAAACAAAGTATTTTAATTTATTCTAAAAGTTAAAGAGATAAAAACACAGCTCAACCATTTAAGGGTACTTCTGACTTGTAAAACATTTTTTTTTTTTTTACCAAAAACAAGACAAAACAAAACAAAAAACCAGTTCCAAATGCTTATTCACCACAATTTATATTTCAAGTTTTTAATATTTGTTCTTTCCTATAAAAGTAAATACTGTACAAGAAGAGCAATTTAGAAAAGGCCTTTTATGAATACAATGTGCCATGTTTCAACTTTCTAATTCATAACAACAAGTGCATTTTCAGAGTATAAATTGTCAGTCAAAGATCTAAGATGGCAGTGGAGTAGGTGGAAGCTACACCCACCTCCTCCCAGGACCAAACTGAAGTACAACTAATACATAGAGCAATCAATCTGAATAACCAACTGAACACTAGCTGAAGAGGAGTCTTGTAGGATTTAGACTTAAGAATTTACAGAAGCCACATTATAGGTAGGAAGTGCGGAAACGCAAGAAGGGCTGACCCCCCTACCAGGGGCCGTGGCTGAAGTTCCAGAGGGATATCTCAGCTGTAGGGTGGGGGGTGTGAGGGTTTCTCTGATAAGCAGATCTCAAGCCCAAGCCAGACTCCCAAGCCCAGAGCACCAGAGCTTGGAAGAGACACCCACATGACATTTGGCTGTGAAAATAGTGGGGTTTCTGTCTGCCAGGGAGAGATGGGAGTCTGCTAGAAACTCAGGCACCACTTAAAGGGCCAATGCACAAAATCTCTTTCACAGCCACTTACCCTGGGCTCTAGCCGAAGGAGGGTGGAGCAGACTAGACACCTGGGAGGAGAGACTGGTTTGTGGCTCTAGGGAGAGAGCTGAGGGGGCAACAGCTGGGACCCCTGTGCTGAGTCACCCTACTGCACAACAGACACCATCTTTCTTGGGTAGAGCATCCCCTTCCATGTAGCATCAGCCTGGGGAAAGGAATTGCCCCACCCTTCGGCTTCCGTGTTGACCCATCCTGCAGGGCTTCCGCCCTGGTAAGGAGTCAATGGCCTGGGCTGGGATGTAGAGGTCTGGACAGATTCAAGAGGTGTCAGTGACTGAGCTGTGTAGCTTAGGGAACCCTTCTCATGCATCATCAGGCCCAGAAGAGGCAGTCGCAAACTGTGGATCATTTTGTAGCTCCAAGTAGTTTGCCCAGGGTGAGACACAGGCAGTGTCTGGCATTGACCTGTGTAGAGGCTCTCACAAGAGTCCCCAGAACCAGCACACCCAGTGGCCAGCTCCAGACATCAGAGCAAGGTCCAATTAGCTTCACAAGTGGCATATCCAAAGAGAGCTTGGCAGGCACCAGATCCTGCTGAGGTGAATTCTGTTTTGTATGTTTAGCATATGCACAGTAGCTTGTACACTATGGTTGGGATTGATCATAAGTTAGGCAGTCTGAGGTTCATCCCACTCATGAATGGTCCAATCAAGTCTGAATGACAACAGGAGGGCCCACATAACCCACACAGGGAACATCCCTAGAGCACTTAGCAGAGGTGATCAAGGAGACTGCACCATGGAGTCCCACAGGACACCCACTATGTAAGGCCACCCTACCAAAACTGGGAGTCATAGAAGATGTAACACAGAGAAAGAAATAGAAAGAGGTAGTCAAAATGAGAAGACAAAGAAACATTCCCCAAATGAAAGAACAGGATAAATCTCCAGAAAAAGAGCTAAGTGAAATGGAGGCAAGCAATTTACAATTGTTATAAGGATGCTCAAAGAAATTAAGGGAAGAATGGATGAAATCAATGAGAACTTAACCAAAGAGATAGTAAACATAAAAAAGGACATAGAAACCATATAAAAGAACCAAATAGAATACAATATCTGAAATGAGGAATATGCTGGAAGGATAAGCATAAGGTTAGATAAAGCAGAAGATTAAATCAGCAATTTAGAAACCAGGTAGAAGAAAATACCCAATCAGAGCAGCACATAGAAAAAAGAATTAGAAGAAATAAAGGTAGTGTAAGGGACCTTTGGGATAACATGAAGCGTAACAACATCCGCATCATAGAGGGATCAGAAAGCGAGAGAGAACACAGGATTGAGAACCTATTTGAAGAAACAATGACTGAAAACTTTACCCTACCCGGGTAAAAGAAAAAGACACACTAGTCCAAGAAGCACAAAGTCCTAAACAAGATGAAGTCAAAGAGGCCCACACCTATACATCATAATTAAAATGCCCTGGCGACTTCTGCCTCTTAGAGAGAATCTTAGAAGCATCAAGAGAAAAGAAGTTAGTTACTTACAAGGTAGTACCTATACAATTTTGACAGTCGGCTGATTTCTCAACTGAAACTTTGCAGGCTAGAAAAGGAACACTCAAAGTGATGAATAGCAAGGACCTACAACCAAGATTATTCTGCCCAGCAAAGCTCTTATTTATTTATTTATTGTCACAGGGGAACTTTATTGAGAGGAAACATGGTCAATCCCAGCAGACATGTTTTCCCTCTCATTCTGCTCTCTCTCTCTCTCTCTCTCTCACCTCACTCTCATCTCCAGCCTCTGCCATGGGGTCCAGTTCTCAGCCACTGGGTGGGACACTCCTCAATTCCTAAGATCCAGAGGCAGCAGGGGCAGGAGGGAGTCAAGAAGGCGGGGAAGAGGCAGAAGTCGCCAGGTTCACAGTTCATGGGTAGGGTCTGGAGGGGGTGCAGAGCAGGGCTGGGTGTAATGACCAGTGGTTAGGAGAACCCAATAGCTACAGGAAGAGTGGGATACAATGGCTTCGGGGGCCTCAGCTCTGCTGGTCCCTCTCCATGGAGCCTCTCTGAGCTGGGGCAGAGCATTCAGGGAGAGGGTTGGGCCTCCCACCCCATTCTAGTCCTCTCTGCTGGGGGTGGGTGGGGCTGGAATGGGCAGGGCAGGGCGGGTAGCAGCGTAGCTCAACTCTGGGGCTCCTCAGGTGCCTCGCCCCCTTCGTCCCCAGCGTTGTCCGCCGCCCACAGAGTCAGGTTGTCTCACAGCAGCTGCAGAATGAGGGTGCTGTCCTTGTAGGAGTCCTCACTGAGCGTGTGCAGGTCAGCCATGGCCTCATCGAAGGTGGTCCTGGGCCGGTGAGATGGCCTTCTCAGGGTTATTTGCGATCTCATAGCGGAAAACGGAAAAGTTCAGGGCCAGGCCCAGGCGGATGGGGTTGGTGGGCGGCATCTCCTTCTTGCTGATGTCCATGGCCTCCTGGTAGGCTTCCTGGGCAGAGTCGATGATCGCTTCTTGTCATCGCCGGTGGCCACGGCGGCCAGGCAGCGGTAGTAGTCCCCCTTCATTTTCAGGTAGAAGACGTCACCGGCCTCCTTGATGTGGTGGGAGTCCAGCAGGCCCAGCACGGTGTAGCCTCCCCCACCCTCATCCCCACCCTGACCCCCACCCTTCCCAGAGCTCAGTCTCCACCTTCTGCCGGTTCTCTTTCACCGCTGGGCCCTTCTCCTCCGAGCCCGCCTCCTGGCCTTTCTGTTCCATACTGGACAGGACCCTCCAGGCAGCCCTCCGGCCACCCACCACCTTCTTGTAGGCCACGGAGAGCAGGTTTCGCTTTTCGCAGGAGAGCTCCTCCCGTTCTCCATAGCACTCTCCAGGAAGGCTGCCATGTCCTCACAGTGTTCATCCTGCTCTGCTAACTGGGCGTCTGGATCAAACTTGCTCTCTCCATAGCTCAGCTCTGGGGACGGACAGGCAGGTGGCAGGCTAAACGGCTGCCTCGGGACCAAGCAAGATTCTGTCATTTATTTTTTTAAAAATATACTGTTTTATTGATTTTAGAGAGGAAGGGACAGGGAGAGAGAGAGAGAAACGTCAATGAGGAGAGAGAACTATCTGCCTCCTGCACGCACCCCCACTGGGGATGGAGCCTTCAACCTAGGCATGTGCCGGGAGATTTGGAAAAATCTGTTCTACCGAAATGCAAGAATGATCACTTATGGAAGGACAGGGAAAGTGCTCAGACCATAGTGACTGAGGATTAATGTTGCCCAGGTAAAGGTCAGAACAAGGGGCAAATATTTTAGGAATACATCCAAGAGACTTTTGAAAGTACTTCTTAGGAGATTTACACACTAAAAACCACTCCATCGACGAGGGTGGGATTCGAACCCACGCGTGCAGAGCACAATGTTTTAGCAGTCCATCGCCTTAACCACTTGGCCATCTCGTCCCACGCAACAATAAAGATATTTTTAAAAAAGCAATGTGTAGAGAAAAATATTTTTAAAAGAGAAAAAATATGTGCCACTGTTTTATGAATGTATCACTTGCCAAGGTGAAAAGGGTGAAGGGATTAAACAAAAGAAAAAACCCACAAAAAACCACTTAGATAGACAATAGTATATTCATTACCAGAGGAAAATGGGGGTGGAGGGAGGCAGGATAGAGTAAAGGGGAAATAAGTGATGATGCAAACAGTCATGACTGCCCTAACCGGTTTGGCTCAGTGGATAGAGCGCTGGCCTGCGGACTCAAGGGTCCCAGGTTCGATTCCGGTCAAGGGCATTGTGGGCACATCCCCAGTAGGGAGTGTGCAGGAGGCAGCTGATCGATGTTTCTCTCTCATTGATGTTTCTAACTCTCTATCCCTCTCCCTTCCTCTCTGTAAAAAACCAATAAAATATATTAAAAAAAGAGAGACATGACTTAGGATGGTGAACATATAATATAATACGTACAATACAGATGATGCATTATAGAATTATATACCTTAAACCTATATAATTTTATTAATCAGTGTAATCCCAATAAATTTAAAAAAATTGTCATTCATGACAAAACCAGCATATTCTAATAGGGGGACAAGGTCAACATTACTGCCATCACAATCCTTTGGAAGTTAGACAGCCCTTGACTTCTTTTTCCTGGTTTCTCCTTTTTGCTGTGTGGAACAAGCTAGTGTCTTAGTATCTCTCAATCTCAGGTTTATCACTTATAAATGGCGAAATAGCATCTATCTCCCATGGTTGCTGGAAAGTTTAAATAAACCTTTGTAGAAAACATACTGTCTGGTACGGGGTAAGCACTTAATACCTATTACTATTGTTATCGCAAGTGTAGTACTTTATGTTTTATACTTTATGAAGTACTTTTATCCGCAGTCTCCTTATTTGAGATGATTAGCTTCTGGATGACAGTACGACTTTTATCACAGAGCCATGTGCAAGTATTTAATAAGCATGATTGCTACTGGATTTGTTCAGGTGAAAGGCAGCTGATTACATTCCCATGGCTTTGATGTCAGATCAAAACGTGTTCAAGGTATTATTTTTTTTTAACTCAAATTGTACCTGATTTCAAACCATTTAAAGATAACTTTATTTGTTCACGTTTGTCAGGCTTTCTCCCGCAAAGCTAATTTTGACCCTTACTTTATTTATGGGGAAGAGAAATGTGAAATAACTTTCGTAAGGTGAGAGGGCCATCAGCTCCATAACTAGCCCTCGCTCGATGACGGAAAGCTCAGAATGTGCCATCTTCTGCTCTGGCTACAGTTGAATTCTGAAAATGTCACATCTTGTTTGTAAGCATTTGAATGCACAGAAATGAAAGCAGGCATCGGAACAGTGGTTGTGTGAAGTCTTTGGTAGTGACCCTGCCATCCAGTCTTGGCCACTTATGTCTTTAATTTTCTTACTCATCGGCAAGTGTTAAATCCATTTTAAAAAGTACCCTGTAACCTCCAACCTTAAGGAGATGAAAAATGGTTTGGGGAGCAGTTAAAAGCCTTATATGTTGAGTAAAAAAAAAAAAAATTTTATGAGATTTCCTGAAAGCACTCACATTTCACTCAAAGGTTGAGAATTTTTATTCTTTCTTGGTCTGGATGAAGTTAGGTTCTTGCCTGAAGGAAACAGGGTAATATTGGTAGTAGCCTCAGAATGGCCGATGAGAACACTTTGCTGTAGGGGGTATTTCTAGAGGCAGATAACAAGTGCTGCCAATCTCTCACACCAAAGCGTGCTGGTGATAGTGGTGCCAATTTGCACATTCAGCAAAGATGTCTGAGTTGCTACTGGACGAATTTCAGCTTTCTCCTGGGATAAAAAATTGTTCTAAGAGTCTTATGGGCAAAGGGGACATATGCAGAGCCCCTGCTATTCACTCAGATTTATGCGCGTTGCTATTTATGAATGACTTCCTTGTAATTAACTGTTTAATTTAAAACAGAGCTTGTGACTATAATAACCCCCAAAGCACAAATTTGAAACATTAACCATTTGAGGAGATTCAAAAAGTCTTTCAATCTCAAGGCTGTAATTGGTTGTACAGCACACAAAAGAATTCTTTATTATTTTACAGGATAATTAAGAAAACATTATGGAAAGCAGCTTCTACCACTAAATAAAATCTAATTTCTGTTTTCAGAATTTCAATTTTTGTTCTAAAAAGTTCTACCTTGATGAACATTATTTCTTTTTAATTTTTGATAAGGTAAGTTAGAAGGGGGCCTTTAATTTGGTGTTTAATAAGAAAACTTACTTTGAAAAGGGAACAGTAACATTTTTTCTTCTTCTTTTGGAGATAGTTTCCAAATCTGAAGGCATGACTTAGGACAAAAGTAAATGGAAAGGAACATTAAAAAATCAATGGTCATAGAAAACAAAGCACACTAAGTGGAGTCATATATAACTGCAAGACTCTTAACATTCTTGAGGAAAAGAATGCATGACAAATAATGCTTTTAGTTTTATTTAATAATTTTCTCCCTAAAATAAAAATAAAGGTACTGTATGCAGTCATTCTGAGACAATCCTAGAATATTAGCAAAAAGGAAGTAGTCTGTTTTATATGTTGTGGAGGAAAAATCTTTACATTTTAGAATAACATTCTGTGATTATTTTTAAGGGGAAAATAAAATATAGGTGAGCTCTCCAGGAATCAATATTCTCTTATCTCTATTAGTGTTTTGCAGGCTGATTAGTTTGCAGAGGTTGGGTTTGATTGCTACTGAAGTAGAAAGCATTATAGATTCTCTGTTATTCTTCAATCCACTTGGCTGAGGTCTATGGTTCTATCTCTATGATTTATCTACCTTTCTACATGGTGCTTAGCACCGCAGCACTGGGCCTCTTCTAAACGTATTGTGAAATTGTATTGTGCTGAACTCTCAAGTCTCTTTCTGTGAATAGGTAACTACTCTTTGTCCCTTTCCCCACACCACCACCACCACCCCCAGGAGAGCTGTTCCGTTAGGTAAAGGCAAATGGGCCAGACAGAACCAGGCATTTAGAAAACAGCTTTGTGTGCATACGAAGGATGTATCCAGCTAAGTTTTGAAAGCAAAATGTGGAGGCACTGAAGGTCATAAAATTTATATAATTCATATAGCAATTAATATAGCAATAAAAAATGACCAAGAGAAAGCTTGCTCAACATCTAATGTGTGGTATTCTTAAATGATTGAATAAAAGAGTTCAATATTTCCTATTTTTAACATCCATGGTGTACTGCCTTGGTTATGATAGTTGGCTATCAATCAATCCTTTATAAATATTTTTTCCATTTTTAAAGAATGATTAATTAAATGAGTTATATCATCCATATTATCTGAACCATTTATTTTCAAAAGTTTGAGATAGAAATAAAGCATAAAAGAATATTTTCTGTCCAGCCAAGCAAGAAATGTTTTTAATGGATTGCTTCTTTAATCAAATATTTCTTTCTATTTAAAATATTTCAGCATTAAACAGTAAAATTGCTAAGTCCTTTGACTTTAAAAGGCAGGTATATTTGAAGTTGCATAAATGTGTGCTTGAAAAAAAATTGGGTAAAGTTTGTATAGTTCTAAAGGTTAAGCTGGTTAAATACAAACTGGGTCAAGTATTATCAGATAAATACTTTCCAGTTGTTAGTCATACGATGATAACTTATTGTACCAAATGTTAGAGAGATTGTCAAAACCATGTTTAAATACAAACTATTTAAAAGGATTCCCTTTAGAAGGATGACCCATTTATAACCTAAATATATATATTTTTATGCAGAAAGAGATTTATGCTTTAATAATTATGGTGGTCTATAAATAATATAAACTAAAATGATTTAATTGGTATTTGCTGAAAATGTTATTATTGAATTCATTATATTTACTGAAAAGTAAATATAGCAATAAATACTTTAATATAAAGTCTACATATAAAATATCTGAATTCTTTCCCAGAAGCCAATACAGAATCATATTGGTGAATAAACATCATTATTGCTACTGCAAACAGCTGCTTAAGAAATCTGCTCCCAATTAACCTCATAGACAAATGAAAAACCATCTTCTAAAAATGGACACATTTATTTCTGTAAATATGTAAATTCCTCAGCATTTCTACAATGTTGGAATACACTGTTTTCAATCTATATTTACACGTCAGAGTTGGGAGCAATTTCTCTATCCTTTATAAACAGCCTTGACTGCCTACTCTGAGTTCAAAACTGCCTTAAATTGTGTCATTTTTTTTATACAAAAGGCATTCTAAAATTGTATTATGCATTTATTGTGCTGAAAGAATGACCCTTGCCATGCTTTGTTTACTGAATGTCAGATTTTCATTTGTATTACAGCTGTGTACCATAGCAGTTTCGGTTTTGTATGAAGGGCAAATAATGCACAAAACAGTCAAACCACAGAGCAGTAATTAGTCTGGAAAAGATCAAAGTGTGCTCTTCTAAATCCAGCCAATTTGCTCTGGGTGTGCAAAACCAATAGTCTTTCTTTTGCTAAGGTCTCTTATTAATTTTTGCTTTCGTTTGTTGCAGAGCAGCTGCTTTACTGTCAACCCAACATCCTGCTCTAAAAAAAATCCATTTTGATGCCACAAATGCAATTTCAATGGGTTTAGGAATAATAACCAGCTTTTTTTTTTCACCCCACTTCTAGGAGATAGAAACCTGAAATGAAAGTTTTCAGCATCTGTAAAGTGAAAGAAAGAAACGTAAGTCATAACACTGTTTGGATTTGTTCCTCTAGAAAAAGCTAAAGAAGAGTGAACTGGAAATATTCCTGCTTTTAGTGCTTTTAACCAGCACTACCCTTTTCAGTGTATGGCTATTGCTCTCTTCTTTTCTTAATATGAGTTCTTTTTATCCTCAGGGTTACATTGTGGTTTTTATAGAAAAATGGAATGATCCAACTTATTAATTAAATCCAATCCAGCAGAAAAAGAACTTAAACTATTAGTTGATACATTTCAGGATGAAAACAGTAAATAAGATAGTATCAATTGCTATTTTCTTGATGTAATTATTATTATTCTTGAGTGAGTATGGAAGTGGCTGTTGAGGATGGTGAGGAAATAAAACTTGTGAAGGAGAAAAGAGTAAAATGTTATAACCTAAACAATGAAATATGATCTTGGAGAATATATTTTAAGTATAGTATATGTATGTCTTGCTTCCCTTCTCCATTCTTGTCATTTTTCTCTCAATATTCTCTTTAGCAAAAAGTAGGGAGAAATAAATTAATTAGTTTGATTCTTATTAATGCAGCAGCTTTTCTGTAATTGTTACCTATATATAAACATATTCTAGTAAATATATAGAATATATAAATATATGTTTTTTAGTAATTTTTCCTTACCCAAGCAATGAATATTAACATGTATTAGCTGAGTAAATATATTTTTATGTGTCTAGTGTTGCAACAATTTTCCTGGCTTCACAAGAAACCATTTAAAATTCATTCTGAGTTATACTCCACTTCAAACATGTGCCAAATATTTGTTTTAGTATCAATATAACAAGCCTACTAGATACTAAAATACAGCCAAGCAAAACAAAAAGTGTAATGATACACAGAATTAACATACTGAAAAGAAGCACATACAAGTAATTAACAATAATTGATTCATAAACAAATGAATAAATGTCCATGAAATGACCAATTGGTTTGTTTTGGAAATCTTTTCAATTGAACAGGAATTTAGTGCTTTTGAAAAGTAACAAAATGATCATACATAGAAGTTAAATTATCTTTTTAAACAACAGGTACAAATCAGACACTAACTCCTGATTTTACTCTTAACTAACCATGACATACTAAATGAACCTGAACTTCAGAATTCTTCATTTTTTTTATATTATTTGGCATCTTATTAACATCTGTTGTTACCTCTATAGCTTTTATAATGAATTCTATTCTTCCCATTCTTTGTTATTTAAGAGGCCAGCTCTGAAGATGATAGTGTGATGGTAATAAATCTATACTAGAGATTAAATAAATATGTGTGACCTTCATTTACAGCTGTTATTAAAGTCTTCAAGTTCATATAAAATTTCCTTGATTACCTTTGTCCAGCATCTGTAGGACTTAACCTGAATTTCTCTATAAGACAACTTGAAACATGGCATTTAGCAAACAAAATGGCCTCAAGGAATGTTCACACAATCTTATTTATTTATTTATTTTAATTTTCAAGGTACTTCATTGTTAAAACAGGTCACAACACTAAGTCTCGGGCTGGTTCTGCCAACACACAAGCTACAAATGCTTGCCTGGCAGCTGAGGGGTGCTCTGTGGTAGCGTGTTTGAGAATTGAATAAAAATCCGTACAAAACAAATATTCAAATAGTTTCCAGGCCTAGGCCTTCCACCTTGTTCCATCTGTGCCACCCCCACTTACAAAGACATTCCAAACTAGCATTCATTAAGTTAAGTGGTTCCCCCAAATCCCTTAAGGCAAGCTACACTCGTGTAACAGCTACAGGAATGGCGTCTACATGTTCACGCGGGCAGGCTGCTGGGAGGGGCTCCATCCCGCTCTCCCAGGCGCAGGACACAGGCAGGGCGCCAGCATCCTCCTCCACCTCGGGTGGGAAGTCGCGGTTCTGGATTTGCTGCATCAGTTGCCACGTGGGCCCTGACCTCACATAGTAGACCGTTGGTCTCTGGAACCCATTGAAAGTGGGAAGCAGAAGCCACGGTATAAGCACCCATGTTTTCAAAGAGCATCCAGTCCCCCACGTGCATCTCAGGTAAGCCGCAGCACTCCACGATGCGTCGAGGCCGTCACAGGTCGGTCCCCAGATGCTGGGTGAGTAGTACTTCTCATCTGGTTTGGGCCTCTTCTGCAGCAGGGGCTTCACGTGCGCATGACCGTAGAGGATGCAGTTAAATGACCCGTACACTCCATCGTTCACGTAGTACATGAAGGTCTTCTCGCTCGACTCCTCATCATCAGAGCCCATTTGTTCCTTCGAGACCAGCTTTTTGGCAATGATATTAACCGCAAGCGTGAAAGCTGACGCAACATAGTATCTGCCCGGCTCAGCTATGAGTGTCACTCCCGAATCTGATGGAAAACTCTGTCCAGGGCTGGGTTGATTACACTGGTGACCTCCTCAAATTTAAGCTTTGCATCCTCAGATCCAGGAAAGCCACCGCCAATGTCCAGCAGGTACATGTTGAAACCAACCTCAGCCCCCATGTCAAAGACACAGCGGGCATCAGAGATGGCCTGCACAAAGGCCTCAGGGTCAGTACAGCCACTCACCACGTGAAAGCTGACACTGATGACATCGATGTTTAGCTCCTTGGCCCGCTCCAAAAGAAGCCTGCTGGTCTTGAGGGTGGCACCAAATTTAACACTGAGGCGACAGACTGCGTTGGAGTCATCGGTGGCAATGCGCAACACCAGCTTTGCCTTTGGGTGTGCCCTGGCAACTTCCATCAGCTCGACTTAGCTATCAAAAGTCATCATCTGGACTCCGTTATTGGCAGCGTATTTAATCTGAGACACTTGTTTACAAGGGTTTGCATAGATGATCCTCTCTGGAGGCACCCCAAGACTCTGCACCAACTGTATTTCA
>NW_006290666.1:55131-57669 GCF_000327345.1 Myotis davidii | reverse complement strand
CGCCGTCCGCTTGGCGCCAGAGTGCTGGTAGAGGGGCGGCAGCCGCCGAGGCTGAGGGGACTGACCCACACAATCTCATTTAGAAAATCCTGAAAATATTTGGACTAAGATTTTAAAAAATAATATTGAGGAATGAGAGATTCTAGAAGATACAATAGACCTTTTTTTCCAAAGAAGAAAAAAGAAAGAAAGGAAGAAAGCAAGAAAGGAAGAAAGGAAGAGGAGAAGAAGGAGAAGGAGGAGGGAGAGGAGGCGAAGAAGAAGAAAAGCTAGTTTGCAAAGTGTAGATTGGTGGGCTCATTATCAGTTTAAATTATTGAGAGGATAGTTCTAGAATTCTTGCAGAAGTCATTATCTCTGGCCAATGCAGTAAGGCAAGAAAGACATAAAAAATGTTAAGAACTGGAAGGGAAGAGACAAAACTTAAGACAATGAACAAACTGTTAAAACTAATAAAAGAATACAAGTTACAATGGCAAAAAAGCAAAAAAATTTAACAGAGTTCTATATTTGCACTAACCAATTAAAAATATAATGGAGTCCTGGTTGGTGTGGTTAAGTGGTTGAGAATCAACCCACAGATCAAAGGGTCTCGGGTTCAATTTCCAGTCAAGGGCATGTACCTGGGTTACGGGTTCATTCCTTGGCCCCAGGCAGGGGAGGTGCAAAAAGCAACCACTCAATGTGTTTCTCTCACATCGATGTTTCTCTCTCCCACCCTCCCTCCTTTCTGCTCTCTCTAAAAAAAAAGAAAAATCAATGAAAAGAATATCCTCAGGTGAGAAGTAACAAACAATATATCTATATATCTACATCTATATCTGTATCTATATCTATATCTAATCTATATATCTATATCTATATCATCTATATCTACATCAATCTATATACAAAAATGGAAATCTTTTTAAAAAATATATTTTATTGATTTTTTTAGAGAGGAAAAGAGAGGGGGAGAGAGAAACATCAACGCTGAGAGAGAATCATTGATTGGCTGCCTCCTGCACGCCCCCCACTGGGTTGGGGGATCGAGCCAACAACCCAAGCATGTGCCCTTGGCTGGAATCGAACCTGGGACGCCTCCGTCCACAGGCCGACACTCTATCCATTGAGCAAAACCAGCTAGGGCCCAAATGGAAAATCTTATGCAATTTATTATAACAACAAAACTTGAAGCATATAGAAAATTATCTAATAAAATGTAGATAATACAGAAAAATATTTAAAAAATTTTAAAAGACCCCCCAAAATTTGTCTAATGTGATCGCAGCTTTTAGAGAAGAGTTTGAAGCATAATAAGCACTGAAGAAATATATTAAATAAATGAATGAATATCTGAATAAATGGAGAGCTATGCCATTTTCGTAGATGGGAAAATTAACATTGTAGAGCCCTCAATTCTTTTTTTTATTTTCAGTGCAGTTCCAATATTGTGGGGGAAGCCATAAGAAGAAATGGGATTGGAAATGTATTATAAAAGAGAGTAATAACAACAAAAAGTATAAATAAAATAGTGGCCATTCAAATACTGATGATGATAGGGTGCCATGAATCAATCAACTCGATGGGTAACTGAGAGCCAAGAGGAGCATATGTTTGGGTCTTGTTTTCTTACCTGTTTAGCCATCCTGTATCTTCTGATTGGAACAGTTAATCTACTTGGATTTAAAGTAATTGTTGTTAGATACGTATTTATTGTCATTTTATTATTCATACTTTAATCTTATTTCTTCTTCATAAAGAAACCTTTTAATTATTTTTATGATACTGATTTGGTGGTGATAAATTTCTTCAGCTTTTTCTTGCCTGGGAAACTCTATATGTCTTTCAATTCTAACCAATAGGTTTGCTAGATAGAGTAATCATGGTTGTACTGGTAAGTCCTTGCTTTTCATCACTTTGAAGATTTCATGCCAATCTTTTGTGGGCTGCATAGTTTCTGTTGAGAAATAAGCTGACAACCTTATGATGCTCCTTTGTAGGTAACTAACTGCTTTTCTCATGCTGCTTTTAAGATTCTTTCTTTATCTGTAACCTTTGGCATTTTAATTATGATGTGCATTGGTGTGGGATTCTTTGGGTTCATCTTGTTTGGGACCTTCTTGGACTTGTGTGTCTATTTCCTTCACCAAGTTATGGAAATTTTCTGTCAATATATATATTTTTCAAATAGTTTTCAATTCCATGCTCTCTCTTTTCTTCCACCACCCCCATGATGTGAATGTTGGTATGCTTGATGTTGTCCCAGAGGCCTCTTAAACTATCCTTATTTCGGGGGGGATTCTTTTTTTTTATTTTTTTTTTTATTACAAAGGGTATTACATATGTGTCCATTTTTTTCCCCCCGCCCAAGACAGTCCTCTAGCCTCCCCTATCCCCCAGTGTCTTATGTCCATTGGTTATGCTTATATGCATGCATACAAGTCCTTTGGTTGATCTCTTACCCCCCTACCTCCCGCCCCCGAACCCTCCCCGGCCTTCCCGTTGCAGTTTGACACTCTGTTTGAGGCAGCTCTGCCTCTGTATCTATTATTCTTC
>NW_006290666.1:49466-50847 GCF_000327345.1 Myotis davidii | reverse complement strand
TTTTTTTTTTCCTCTTTTCTTCCACTGGATGTGGAAGGTTTCATCTTCTTCTTCATCTAATCTACTATTGATCCCTTCCAGTGTATCTTCATTTCAGTTATTTTATTTTTCATTTTTACTGTTCCCTTTTATGTTTTTTATCTATTTTTATGACCCTTTTATTTTTATTTTTGATTCTTCTTTTCTTCCACTGGATGTGGAAGGTTTCATCTTCTTCTTCATCTAATCTACTATTGATCCCTTCCAGTGTATCTTCATTTCAGTTATTTTATTTTTCATTTTTACTGTTCCCTTTTATGTTTTTTATCTCCATTTTTATGATTGCTATCTCTTTGTTGGAGTTCTACCTGAATAGATCTGTTCTTCCCTTAAGTTTGTTGAGCATCTTTATAAGAAGTGTTTTGAATTCTGCATCTGTAGATTGCCTACTTAGTTCTTTTTCTGGTGTTGTGTTCTTTGTCTCTTCATTTTGGCTGATTCCCTGTGTTTCTATGTATTAGGTGGAGCTGCTATGTCTCTCAATCTTGGTAGAGTGACCTTATGTAGTAGATGTCTTGTGGGGCCCAGTCTCTCAACCTCTTTTGTCACCTGAGTGAGGCATTTCAGGTGCACTCTGTGGAGCAACTTTTTAAATGCTTATTTGCATTGTGTATGTCTTCTTTGGTGAGGTGTGTGTTCAGATCTTTGCCCATTTCTCATTCAAGTTATCTTCTTCTTGTTGAGCTTTAAATATTCTTTACATGTTTTGGATAACAGTTCTTTACCAGATGTTATCTTTTGCAAGGAGTTTCTCCAGTATGTGGCTTCTCTTCTAATTCCCTTGATATTGCCTTTTGCAGAGCAGAAATTTTAAACTTTAATAAAGTTCAACTTATCAGTTATTTTATTTTCATGGGGCATGTCTTTGGTATTTCATCTAAAAAGATATCACCAGGAGGTATTACTAGGAGTTTTAGAGTTTTGCATTTTACATTTAGGTCTATAATCTATTTTGAGTTAATTTTTGTGAAAATATTGTGTCTAGATTAATTTTTTTGCATGCAGATGTCCAGTTCTAGCACCATTTGTAGAAAAGATTATCTTTATTTCATTGTGTTGTCTTTGCTCCTTTAAAGATCAGTTGACTATATTTATTGGAGTTTCTTTCTGGGTCCTCTATTCTGTTCATTGACTTACTTGTTTATTCTTTTGCCCATACTACACTGTTTTGATTACT
This sequence comes from Myotis davidii, assembly GCF_000327345.1. NCBI lineage: Eukaryota > Metazoa > Chordata > Mammalia > Chiroptera > Vespertilionidae > Myotis > Myotis davidii. The sequence goes on along the minus strand of NW_006290666.1, from coordinate 49,631 downwards.
GTAGCTTTATAGTAAGTCTTGAAGTCAGGTATCATCAGTTCTCCAACTTTGTTCTTCTCTTTCAATATTGGTATTCTCTGTCAATTTTCTTTCCATAAAAACTTTAGATCAGTATCCATAAAATAATTTGCTCAGACTTTGGTGTTCATTATTAAAAAAAGGAAC
>NW_006290666.1:47876-49073 GCF_000327345.1 Myotis davidii | reverse complement strand
GCTAAGTGAAATAAGCCAGTCAGAGAAAGATAAATATCACATGATCTCACTCATTTGTTAATTATAGAGAACAACTTAGACTGAGGAAAAGGGACAGACCCAAAGACTGAGAAACAGCGATCAGGTTATCAATCCCCAGAAGGGAAGTAGGGGAGGGCGAGGGTAAGGGGAAGAGATCAACCGAAGGACTTGTATACATGTATATAAGCCAAACCAATGGACATGGACAACAGGGGGATGGGAGCATGAGTGTGTGTGAGGGTTAATGGGGGAGGGGAGGGGGATAAGGACACATTTGTAATACCTTAACTAATAATAAAAAAAAAAAAAGAATTTATTTGTAATAAAAAATAAAATTAAAAAAAAAAGTGGCCAAAGGAAAAAAAAAACACAAAGAAAATAGGTAAACAGCCCTATCCGGCTTGACTCAGTGGATAGAGCGTCAGCCTGCAGACTGAAGGGTCCCAGGTTTGATTCTGGCCAAGGGCACATGCCTGGGTTGTGGCTCACTACCCAGTAAGGGGTGTGCAGGAGGCAGCCGATCAATGATTCTCTCTCATCATTGATGTTTCTATCTCTCCCCACTTCCTCTCTGAAATCAATAAAGTAATATATTTGAAAAAAAGAAAATAGGGAAACAAATTTTGGGCATTTGTCTTTATAAAAGAAAAATATGTAAATCATTTTAAAATATGAAAGTTCTTTTTAAGTGTTTTGCTATGAGATAACAAATCTCTATGTAATACCTCAGCTTGTCATGATTATGTTTTTACCTATTAAGTGTTGATTTAAAAATATTGTAAAAATATGGAGTATATTTTAAAGACTTTGTTTTTATAAAATTTAATACCATCAATGAAATGTTACTCTGGGTTCAACATTTTCTACACACAAAGTTGCTTATGATGATGTAGGTAATGATTTTACTAGAGTACTGTCACTTTATCCTAGGACAGGGGTGGGCAAACTTTTTGTGAGTGCGTGCCAGAACCAGCAAAATCTCTGACTCAAAATTCTTCTGTGTGCCAACCCTAATTTTTTGAGAACAGGTTACGCCTATTTTGTGAGTCTTAAGGTGTACCAGCAAAATCTCTGACTCAAAATTCTTCTGTGTGCCAACCCTAATTTTTTGATAACACGTTACGCCTACTTGATATCTCTTAAGGTGTATGTATGTGAAGAACCTTGAAGAAATAG
>NW_006290666.1:33811-45874 GCF_000327345.1 Myotis davidii | reverse complement strand
GGATGGTGAGTGAGGGAGGAGGGTGGGGTGGGAACTGGGTGGAGGGGAGTTATGGGGGGAAAAAAGAAGAACAAGTGTAATAATCTGAACAATAAAGATTTAATTAATAAAAAATAAATAAATTTTTAAAAAAAGAAAAGAAAAAACTTGTAAATGGAAGATTATAAGAGAGGGTTTTGTGTGCCAGCAAAAGTTACTGGTGTGCCATGTGTGGCACGCGTGCCGGGGGTTGCCCACCCCTGTCCTAGGACCTCTTCTTTTCCATGCAGTTTTAGTAAAGTTTGTATGTACATGCAGTAGTTCCTTACCAGAGTGGTTTTAAAGATATCAATACCGCCATGGCTGGGTGGTTTAGTTGGTTGGAGTGTTGTCCTCTACACCAAAAATTTGTGGGCTCAATTCCTAGTCAGGGCACATGCCTAGGTTGCGGGTTTAATCCCCAGCCAGGGCGTACGTGTATAAGAGGCAATCAATTGATGTTTCTCTCTCACATTGACGTTTTTTTCTCTCGCTCCCCCCTTCCTCTCTAAAAATCAATAAAACATATCCTTGGGTGAGGATACAAAATAAAAGATAACAATACTAATGAGAATGTATATTCTCTATTATATTTTACTTTATTGGGTCACAAAAAAGTTGTTTTTTGATTTCTAAACACAAAGAAAGGCATGCTGATAATTTTTGGCCCATTTAATTCAGAGTCTTTGATTTTTACATTGTGGAATGAGAAGATTAATATACGACCTTTAACCTTTGGCCAGCTGGGAAGGAGGGAAACTCCATTTCTATCCACCTCTGTATAAGGAATTATGTAATGTTTCTCCCTTAGCGCTGGGACCCCCCACCTCTGTTCCTCTTTTCTTCTGCTGCTACCCAGCTCCAGGATCAGGTGATGCCCTGGGTTGTGAAGACCTGAAAAACCCTGATGACCTCCAGGTGCTCCGCATCTACCTAGTGGACACAAGCTGTATCAAGGGGTATATGCCATTACAAACAGATGTGGCAATATTTGAAGCAGTCCCCAGACCACTACCTGCCAACGTGCATTATGCCCTCTGCTGGTTTATTCACATCAAGTCTTACAAAAAGGACAAGGCCAGCCTGTCAGGAGTGAAGAAAGCTTTGGGTAAGTATGGCTCTGCCAATGTGGAAGACACCACAGGAAGTGGAGCTACAGATAGTAAAGGCGATGGCATTGATTCCTTAGGATGTGATGAAGAGGAGGAAAGCAAAGCAGACAAGAGGCAAAGAGAAGAAAGCTGTGCACAGTATGAGTCAAAGAAAGCCAATAACGTGCACTTGTTGCCAAGTCTCCCATGATATTAGATGTAAAACCTTGGGATGATGAGAGGGATATGGCAAAATTAGAGGAGCGTGTCAGCAGCATTCAAGCAGACGGCTTGGTCCGGGGATCTTCCATACTAGTCCCAATGGGGTATACAATTAAAATACTTCAAATACATTGTGTAAAGATGACACATTTGAAACAGTTATGCTGAAGGACTATGTGCATTCCATGGATGTGGCTGCTTTCAACAAGATATAAAATCTATCAAGGACCATTGCCCTTAAATAAAAGCTTTGGGAGATAAAAAAAAAAAAAGGTTGATTTTCATGTATTTCATTATTGACAGAGTCTAACAAATTTTAAGAACAGAAACATTTAATGACAATTTTATATCCAACTTTTTAGAAAAATAGGGCATGGCAGAAATGAGAAAAGGGAGGACTGGTCCAGTAAAGGGGTGTTACCAGGAAGGTTCCTGCTGTGAGCACCTGGGACTCACTCCCATTGGTGAGCTCCAGAGCCAGTGCAGAACTTTTCTGTGTTGTTCCACTCCAGGCACAGTAATATTCTCTCTCTCTCTCTCTCTCTCTCTCTCTCTCTCTCTCTCTCATCAGCTAGACATCAATCACAGAGTACTTCTGGTTTAATTATTTGTAGATTTAAAATCCCCAGGTGTAAGGATATAGGTGTTGCAGCAAGGTGCAGGGACAATGTATGCAGGAGGTAATGCATTATCTACTAAGGTCACCACACTGGTCTTTTGACCTTGTTTTCTAAGACAGAAAGAACAAGTATTTTTAACTAAAGTTATTACTACTAAGTAAAAAACCCTGCAGAAAAGTTTATCAATCTTTATTAAATTAGTAAACATTTGTAAGCTCTTCATATTCTATACTTAAACCCATAACTTAGTCATATATGATATACATATAAATATGTCAATGATATGTATTTTAACAGATTTGAATGTATTGTTGCTATTTTTACCTGACTAAAAGAGAGTGTGCAAGGAGTGGAAGGATAAGCTCTGCCTTTGTCTTAGCTCCTCTTGTGCTTTCCCTATTAGTGTTACCTACAGTTTAGGGTTTCTTTGAAGAGATCTTTTTTTTCAGTCACTTGTTTATTTTAGGAGGGTTTATTTACTTAAAAGTAGATAATATTCATATATGTGTATATAGTTAACTAGGCACCATAAAATGCACCTTGTTAAATAAAAACAAAATGAATGATAGAATGATGGTCAACTGTCTAGCCCTCCATATTGTGGGTATCCCATTTTTCCTTCAGGGTGCTTTGCTTGCTGTATATGACATGTGACAGTTTGACATTCAAACCTATTGAGGGTGCCAGTGTCACTCTAAATGAAATATTAGTAAAGTTTAATATTTGCATAATTATTGGGGTAAAGATAAAACAAAATAGAAGTTCTCATATTTCCCCAGTGGATTATCTTGTGCATCTTCTGTGGTATGTGCATTCCAATTTGGAGACCACTCGTCCACAGAATGGCATACACATCCTCCACACAGCCCTTGCCTGCTTCTTTAACCTAAGCTCCTGCCTTGTCACGCCTCATACTGGACATTTCAGTTATTGAGAGCTTTTTGAAGTTCCCTGAATTTATCATGTTGAGTTGTTGAGTCATGTGTCAGAGATTTATTGCTTCTTCCCAGAATGTTTTGTTTTTTTTTGATTGCCTGGTAACAGCTCCTCTATGAGACTTTTCCTGGCTCTTTCCCATTCCCAGGGAGCATTGAAAACATACATGCTCTCAACCTTAGCCCTCAGCTCTTTTGTTGAATGTATTTGCTAGTATTCTTGGCTCCTCCTGTAGATCATGGTATCCCTCAAAGATGTTGTCTAATTTATCTTCATATCACCAGCATATAGCCCCAAACAGGTGCATAATCATGCTTGTTGAATTAATGATGGAGATGGTAGTCCTACTGTACACAGTATTGGTCATCCAGCAAAGAAGGTTGTGTTTAGCCCTGGGTACCTTTTGAAGAAGGACTTGGAAAATTGATGTGTACTCAGAGGAAAATAATTCCAAACAATGTCATGAGAGCAATTCTAGCCTGGGCCCAATGTATAGAATAATAGGAAAGAGGGAGTTGGTTTTAACATAAGGAAGAATTATCTAACAATTAGAGCTGCTTGAATACAGGATGAATGGCTTTGGGGTATGGTGTGTCTCTTGCCACTGGAGGTATTAAAATAAAGCCTGAATAAATAACCTCCTTGAGTTGCTTGAGCTGGCTGAGTAAGGGCTTACAGCATCTGGAGTCATCAAGGTGAGTGGAAAAGAATTTAGAAAATCTTTGGATTATAAACAATCAGATTTGAAATCATTTGATAGGTCTAGTGATTGGTCTAAACTTTAATATATATTATTGTTTTAAAAAGTGGTGAGCCTAATGCCTGGCCACTGTGGCTCAGTGGTTGAGCATCGACTATGAACCAGGAGCTCACAGTTCAATTCCCAGTTGGGGCACACGCCAGGGTTACGGGCTGGATTTCCAGTAGGGGGCGTGGAGGAGGCAGCCGTTTGATGATTCTCTTTCAACATTGATATTCTTTCTCCTCTCTGAAATCAATAAAAACGTTTTTAAAAAAGTGTTGAGCCTATTTGAAGTATACAGTTTCTCTGTCATTCATAGTTCCTGGATCTAGGTGAGAAACAACAGTAATGCTACGTTGCCTTCTCACGAGTCCGGCTAGGAAAGTCTTTGAGCATGTACTGATGCTGTTATTTTTCTTTGTGAGTGTAACTACAGCCATCTAACTTGCTTCCTTTTTTCATCTCAGAAGTAGGCCACCTTCACCCTGCCCAACCATGGATTTAAATTTAGAGTCCTGAGAGTCTATAACGGAGTGATAGTGTCTTTTGAGATTTGGAACAGAAGCAGTTATCTTAATTTTCTATATATTTAGGGCTTTCTAAGACGGAATTTTAATGTATTGAAACAGTTAAACTTAATTCAGGAAATAAATAGTAAGACTATCATATATATAAATAACACTAATTATAACACTTTTTAAGGGCATGAATCTGATAACATGGGAACTGAGGCTCAGTGAGGTTAAAGAGATTTGGCTAAATGCTGTACAACTAATCACTCTCAGAGCTAGGTCACAGTCCGTCACATCTAATTCCACTTGCATGGTTTTCCGCATTTTACCACACTGCCTCAAAAGTCCTGAAGGAATTTTACAATCTCATAAAGGAGTAAGACACATATATATAAAACACTTAGAGAGTGACAAAAGTAAAATCAAGTGTAATACATGTGTTACAGCTAAGGAGTAGTTTGGAAGGTCAACAAGGTGAGAAGTCACAGGCTAGAGGATATGGAAATTTTTTTTTAAGAGCAAATTTAAAAATAGCTTGAAAGATAATTAGGCTTACAGAATTTTTCTTTGGGTCTCAAAGTGCATGGCAGCTTTGTCCACATTTACCAGTGCACTTCTTCTCTTTTGTTTCTTTTTAGTATTACTACGCTCTATCACACTGGCCAATAGGATGTAAGCATCTAATTGCAGCTAATGATTATACATTCCAGTGACTCCCACAAAAACAGGTTGCCCTGGTAACCAAACAAAAAGAGAGTAGAAAACAGAAGCAAAGTATTTACTTCATGTCTGATGGGCTGTCTGCACCATTTTCATTAGACCTGTTGCTGGCTTCTTTTTGGCTTGGGTACCAGTCACTTTTTATTTTTTAAGCTATTAAAAGATTCAAAATTTTATCAGGTCTTTTTATATAGAAATTTATCCTGAGTAGTGAAGTCACAGCTATTGATGTATTGATTCTTTAAATATAGAAATCTTATTTACAAATGTTGATTTATTGCATACATTTAACCCAGGAACTTGCAACCCTTGTCAATGGGATTCAAGAGAACAGAGGGTCATTTGATGATGGTAAAAACTCTTTTTTAAGAATGTTACAAGAAGGAAAGGTGATAGTATATTTGAAATAACTTTTTTAAAGGCCTTGCTATTTATTTTGCAACATCAATAAGAAAAGTATAGACTAACCAGTTGACATAGAGACTTCATTGCTAATTATTTTATGTACAGAGTCTTTAATTAATAGACTATATGATTGATACAATCTACTGTGTCCTAGCTAGTTTTTAAAAAATATTTTTTTTTATTGATTTCAGAGAGGAAGAGAGAGGGAGGGAGAGATAGAAACATCAATGATGAGAATCATTGATTGGCTGCCTCCTGCATGCCCCCTACTGGGGATTGAGCCCACAACCCCGGCATGTGCCCTGACCTGGAATCCAACCATGACCACCTCGTTCATAAGTTGACACTCAACCACTGAACGACACCCGCTGGGCCTAGCTAATTTTAATCCCTTGGTGAAGAAGATTTAAATGATGAAACAGAAAGCAATTTAGATTCATAAAATATGTCTAACAGTTTCTGAATTGGGGACTAGGCCCACCCTCTTCATCCCTACTATGTCTTGGTACCTCTTTGAAGTACTAAAACATGAGAACTTCAAGGGCAATCCAGGAAGATGGCATCTGCAGCTGATGGCAAACTCTGGAGGTATAGACAAATACACATGCCGCTAGGGATCTTGGCGTAATTGAGTTTTCTTAAAGAAAAAAAAAGACAATTAAAATCTGCATAATCTGTATATAATAAATTGCTTCATCTAACAATTACTTTTAAAAATCACACTTTGTGTATATCTTACAAAAATGTGATTCTACAATGGGAATGTCATTTGAAAACAAAGCTGGATGCTTGTTTGGAATAAGCAGGAGGGGAAAAAGGTTGTTCTATAAAGAGGTAGATCTTCTATGGAATGTCACTACTCTGTGACATAGATCCACCCATGTGTGTATCTGGAATTAGCTGTATTAAACTAAAATACATTCTTTGCATCTTTCTATGCTAATTCTCTTAATCTAGCAGCTGAGTGTGGGATTCTTGGAACAAGATTTTTCTTCAAGGCATTTGCCTTTTAGAAGTAGAGTCAACATTATGCCAAGTTAATTCTGCTCTAGGGTCACAAAGTAGAAAGGTAAAAAAATATAATACAATTTTTCTCCATATAAAAAACACTTGCTTGTAATAGCAATAACATTAGCAACCTATGAGATAGTTTAGTATGTAGTGCCTCAAATGTGACATATTTATTTATTTATTCTGGTTAATCCTCAACTTGAGGATATTTTTCCATTGATTTTTAGAGAGAGTAGAAGGGAGGGGGAGAGACAGAGAGAGAGAAAAACACCGATGTGGGACATCGATTGGTTGCCTCCTGCAAGTGCCCCAACCAGGGCCGGGGATTGAGCCTGCAACCAAGGTATGTGCCCTTGACCAGAATCGAAACCATGACCCTTCAGTCCATGGGGCCAATACTCTATCCACTGAACCAAAATAGCTAGGGCATGACATATGTTATTTTTGTACGTTGGGGTGAATATATAATTCCTTTGTCTTATGAATTGGTTTTTTTATGTGAAGGACTAGAGGCCTGGTGCAGTCCATGACCCTCGCTCCTTACCGCCCACCTATTCACTGCTCCTTAGCACTGCCCGGGAGGCAGGAGAGGCTCCTGCCACAGCCAGCTGCTGTGCTTGCCAGCTGTGAGCCCTGCTTCTGGCTGAGAGGTGCACCCCTGTGGGAGCGCACTGACCACCAGGGGGCAGCTCCTGCGTTGAGTGCCTGCCTCCTGGTAGTCAGTGTGCATCATAGCTACCAGTCATTCCACTGTTAGGTCGATTTGCATATTAGGGTTTTATTATATAGGATGCTAATGCAGCTGTAACCTGTATCACCAACATCTTGCTACCACTGTAGCCATAGAAGAAAAATTAGAGTCAATATGATGGCTAATTCCTTTTTGGAATGTTTCTATGTGGCAAACTCCCCATTCAGTCATTCTTTGGAAAGGAGGTGATAGGTTTGAGTGAATTTTTTTGAGTTAAGATCCAATAAAAACAGCTTGAGTTTCAGCCTACAGGAGGCAGATTTTGCTCTGAGAAGGGTTAATCGATAGCTTTCCATGCTGAAGTCTCTGTGTGTGGTATCCAGCACATGCATAGAATAGGTCAGGCTTTAAGAGTCTGAAAGCAACATCAAAAGAAGCTTGTAAAGAGTTCTTTGCTGAAGTTAGGGAGATTGGGAAAGTAATTTTGTCCTTTGTCTATCTCCAGTGAAAAATGTAGGTTGGTGATAAAAAAGGATTTCTGCTAAATTCTTTCTGATTTATCCCACAGCAGCATTTAAATGCTTGTCATTCTAACTTAGGAAATGATTGATACTGACTTTTCCTCACTAACTAATATTCATTCATTGTTTTATTTCTGTCTATTAATTAAATCTACTAATTGAAGACTTTAAATGTTTCAGATAATTAAGACTACACTCAGCAAAATGCTAACGACTTTTCCTGAGTGTAGTCTTAATTACAGTATATGAAAATTGTATTTATAGTCTTTGATAAGTGGCCTAAGGATAATTGAAAAACTGAGTCCATATTACCAAATAGTAACAATAACAACAAACCCCATAGCATTCTTTCCTGATTGCATAAAGGATCTCGTAGACTGACCTCAGCTACTTTCCATTTTTTCCTTTGTCTAGTGAGCCTTGTCAATAATTTCTTAAGTATCTGAAGGACTCTCTCTCTTTCTTTGGCTTCCTCTCTCCCATGGGCCCATTACCTTTATTAGCCTGCCTTAGAGAAAGAGGAGACATCTGTGACATGGTCTAACTTCTCTGAAGTCAAGGATGCCTCAAAAACAAAGTTTGAGCAGCCGGAGGAGGGGGAGCAGGGATGGGGGCATCAGTGAGGAGAGAAGAAATTGTAAACAAAGGGATAGCTGGGGAGTGGCACCTTCTTTCTGGGCATTCTGTGGAGCCTCTTTAGAGGCAGCGAAGGAAGTAAAATCCAGAGGCATCTTTTAAAAAATGCTGCTTAAGGTTCTGACTTCTTAAGCTGATCTGCGTAGGGAATAAAGATGAGATAAATAGTGTAAGCCAGATGACCAGGTACAAACCCAATCCTATTTGTACTTACATTTGCTATTTTTTCAAAGGGACTATCAGCTTCTCTATTTGGCAATATGCCAGAGGACCCAACACGGGTAAGCTATGGCATCACGTGGTTGCAGTTTCCTAGACCAAGATCTAAAACCCTCAAATGCTACCCTAGTTAAAGGAGTGTGTGGGCTCTACAGACATAGATTTTTTTTTCTTCAGTTTATATCTTAAATAGCTTTGTGTGAAGTATGATTAAGAAGGAAGGAAATTATGGAAAGAGAAGACAGGAATTGTTTTTTTCTTGATTGACTAATTTGAATTCTTAAAAAATCCTCACCCAAGGTTATGCTTATTGATTTTTTGATGTCAAGTTTGAGTGATAATTGGACTATATACTTTTGGGGTATTATTCCAGGCTAATGTATGGAAATACTGTATATTTGTGAATAATTCAGAAATCCAGGGGGCTTAAACTGAATTTAAAAATAATTATGAACATAATTTCTTGTTGGTTCCTTCCATGTTTCTCCTCAGACATATCTATTTAGTAGAAAAAGTGGGAGCGGCTTGATTCTGTTCTTTTCCCTTTCATTAGCCCTGACTTTTATTGTGGGGGTCGGGGGTGGGAGGGTGGTGTGTTACAGAATTGGTTGGTCATCATACCTGCATAACTTAGGTGCAATTCAAGATGTTCTCTTAAGAAAATGAGTTCATGAGACCATAATTGGCATCTGTTTTGCACAATCAAAATATTCCTTTGCTGAGCTAACACGCCCTTTTAATGCTTTGGGGGTGAATCCTGAGACAATGCTTTATCTGCTTCTGTACGTCTCTGATAAAATAAAAGGGCCTTAAGAAAGCTTCTCAACTGAAGGTGTGAACCTCTGATTAATTGGGAACAAATGATACCCATTTCCTTTCCCAAACAAAACGTCTTCTTTGAGCCTGCCCCAGAAACAGAGAGAGGGTGTATCTGCACATTTATCTGGAGGTTGGAAGCTGGAGAGAGGATTGAATTGTCAGTGAACTTTGTACTGTTGATTTGATATGGAAGTGGCTGCATCTGTTCCACCTGTTGACATGACTGGAGCATTAGTCCTGGTGCAGCCTCTGCACCATTGAAAACTCTGCTTAACATCGCCCTGGGGGAGGCTTTATTGGAAACCCAGTCACTTTGCCTCAGCAATGGTGTACACTGGCGCCCCATTCAACCCTTTTTCTGACATTAGCACTTTTGAATGGGCCACCAGTGAAGCCTTTCAATGAGAACACGCAACCGGGGTTTCTGGGTGGCCTAGGGCTGAGCTGAGAATTCTTGTTAATGGACTGAGAGACTTAGCCTATTGAGGCACATGAACTCAGTGACCAAAGAAAAGTGAGACAAAGATGTCCCTCACAGGAACATGTAAGTCAGAAGTGGACAAAGGCAGACATGGACCAGTCAAACTATTTGATTACTGAGCTGAATAGGGAACGTGGATCCCTGTAAAAAGGGTGGGGGTGGGGTTGGGGGAGGGGTGGCAGTGTGACTGGTTTGACAGAAATCTCAAAAATACCTGCACACTCTGAGCTCGAGACATTTACAGAATTGCAGGTGGCATGTGAAGTTATTCTTAAAATGTTTTTTCCCCTTCCACTCATCTTTGTGGTCATTTCCTATTTGGTAGTACTTAGAAAAGACCCTAAATAACTAGAATGAAAAGAAAGTGCTGCAAAATCGAACTGGAAAAAGCATGCTTAAAAGTAGAAGGTGACCATGGGCAGCATTCCCCAAGGCACTGGTGCTCTGGGTTATTTTCAAGCTCTTAAGGGAACATAAGATGAGCCTGACCTTTTATATGTTTAGGATTATAACTTTAATATATGAGCGTAATTTCAAAACATTTTTACTCTAAGACATAGGCTAAAAAATATAGGTCTGAAATTTTGCAAAAAACAAAGGAAAAGAACAACAACTCAAAAAGGTTAAGAAATCATTTTGTATCTATCAACATGGTCAGTAACAGCATGTGCCCAGTCAGCATGGCTCAGTGGTTGAGCATCAACCTATGAACCAGGAGGTTATGGTCTGAGTTTTGGGCCCAATTCCCAGTAGGGGGCGTGCAGGAGGCAGTCCATCAATGATACTCTCTCATCACTGATGTTTCTATCTCTCTCTTGCTCTCCTTTCCTCTCTGAAATCAATAAAAATATATTTTAAAATAATAGTAATAAAAAATAATAGCATGCTTAATTTTCATTAATTCTATACTGTTGCTTCTTGCTATGTAAATTTTTGTGGGAGAGTCACTGGTCCCTTATGTCATCGGTGGAAAGAGCTCCCTATTCCTACCAGTTGCTGGTGGGAGTGGGACTCTTGGGTGCCACCAGAATAAGAGTTTCCAGAGGACCCGTAGGAGGATGAGATATTGTAGAAAGCTGAGTTTATGAATTATTTTCAGTGCTCAATACATCTTTTCAATAAGCCATGTGCCACATTTTAAAACCTTACATATTATTTGTTCTTTATATGCTAAAGTTATATATTGAATATAAATATATACAAATTTTATATTTTTCTCTATGCCATTTTACAGTAATTATTATTTACCAAGAAATTGTTGTCTTGGAATATTATCTTATAGAAATCCAAAGTTTTTTTTATCAATTGCATTATAATCAAATCTATAACCATGCCACTTTTAAGTTTTGTCATTCATGGATAGTCATGGCTTTAGTCTGATGCATTTACAGGTACATTATATCTTTAGAAAAATCCACGAAAAGGACTCTGACCTACTCTAACTTGCAGGCTTCAAGCAGGTCATATCTTTGAACTGGATGAAGATTTATAAAACTTCAAGGGATAATTCTGTTAAAAAAAATACTGTCAATAATTTGGAGAAACAAAAATAGTTATGGGACAAACTAAATTGAGAATAATTATATTGACTCTGTTTAAAATATTGTTGATTTTTAAATCCTTTGTTTCCAAAATATAAGGAAAACTAAAAAACAGACAGTCTGCATAATAGGAACTAATATGGAGGAGGTAGACAGCTATCTCAAGACGTCAATTAGGCCTGTATGCTCACAAATTGATGCTGCTCAAACCTTGTTCTTACTATCACCTAATTGTTATCAACTGAATGGATATAAAATGATTTTTGATATTGTTATTATCTTCCTTATGGTTTCCCAGTGGAAATATTTGTCTCTCCAGACCTCTCTCCTTACTAGACGTGAAAAATTTAACTTGGGCACCTGCTAATCTTTCCCCCCTACTAGACAATAATATTCCGATTATCAGTTATGATAATAAACTTAATGTTTTGTTGGCCACACACTGGTGATCTTCTATCGATATAAGCTTTGGTATACTTTTTCAGGCTATATCTATTATAAAGAACCTACCTTGGACAAACTTCTTCAAGAACACCTCCCTAATAATTCCCCTGGTAGAATTAGATATGGATCTAATCTAGGTGAGCATTTTAGATGAATATTGTCTAAATATAGGAATGGATGAAATTAACTGCCCAGAAGAGAAATTGGAACTTCTGTATCATAGTAGATACTTGTTTTCCCTCAGATCCTTCTGTTAACGTAAAAAACCATTGAAACCCGTAAAGAATTTTTGTGAGTTTATTTGAGCCAAACTGTTGACGTATGCCGGGAAGCAGAATTTCAACGAATTGAGATAGTGCTCCAAGGAATGGCGGGGTTACATTTCATTTATACATTTGCAACCAAAGGAGGAACATAGGGGGGGTACATGAAAT
>NW_006290666.1:29239-33783 GCF_000327345.1 Myotis davidii | reverse complement strand
TCATTTTCTGTTCCTAATCAGTGTTACTGGTTTAATATTATTGATTTTGTTCCTGGTATGTAAATGTTATACTAGGTGCAGAAAAACAAAACAAGACAAGCAGCAAAAGATTTGGATAATGGTGGCTCAATAATTAAGAATGATGCAGGATACTTTTTAACAAGGACATATAGAATTTGACTGCCTCCTATTTACCTGACTTTTATTTTGAGTAATAATAATAATTTGATCTTAAGTGCCATCTAAGGTTATGGTCTTTCCCCATCCCCAGTAGTCCACCCTGTTCAGCAAGATATGGAGACAGAGACATCCTAGGAATGAACCTTCCCAGCACTGTGCGACTCATTCTCCAACCAAAAGATTGGTCTTCAGTGCAGCCTTTGGATTGATTTATGACCAAAAGGAGGATGTGTGAATGAAAGGGGGCCACATGCTAACCTGACAAGCTCAGGGGAGGCCTGCATGGCAGTCTTGCAAACTCAAAGACCTAAAGTAACCACAAAGGATGGTCTGAAATTAAACTTGAACTAAAAGCAGTTATGGTTTTCACTTCCTAGGCAGGTATCTTCCCTGACAAGGTCAATCTTTACCTTAAATGAGCTTATTGTCTTTTTGTATCTATGATAACATATCATTGAAATGTCAGGGTAACTTGTAACTTCTCTTTTTTCCAGATCCCTCAGGGCACAACCTAATGCCCTGGGTGCCAGGACAGAGACCACAAATCCCTTCATTGTTATTGTTATCATGTTAATTGTTGACTGTTAACTATTCTGTGCTCACCTAAAGAAAAGAAGTGTGTGTCTATCATTTTACTCTATATCTAATCCCAGAGTTCTCCCCTCCCCGCCTTTGCTTTCTCCAAACTCCTCTAATCTATTGCCAATGGATTTCAGGTAACCCACCTATGTCTCCTTCTTTGACTGTAATGTATGAAAATATGTGAAAAACCACCATTCTCTGGAGCATTATCCCAATCCGTTGAGATTCTGCTTCCTGGCAATTATTGACCATTTGGCTCAAATAAACTCACAAAAATTCTTTACAGGTTTGAATGTTTTTACGTTAACATATGAGTGTTTATTCCAATAATGCCTGCAGGATGGGAGAGCAGTAGGTCATCCACAAAAATCTGCTCTACCCATCCCCATAAGCCATCTGCTTGTATTGGGTGGAAGGACAAAGATTACATGGGGAAGTAGGAACTACAGGCATGAGGAAGTAGGCAAGGTATAATGGTTAAAGGTTATAGGTATAGGCAATGCCGGCTGCGGGGTGGGAAGGGGCTTGCAAAGGGCGGGCACCTCCAGGACTAGATTGTTACAGCAACAATGTTGTTAATCTCTCCATGATAATAGGCAGTTCTCAGAAAAGGAAGATGGACTGCATTCTGATGTTGACTCCAATGTCCTGGGGGGTACAACTCTTGGCCAGGTAAGAATGTGCTTTCTCTAATCAAAACAGAATAATCACAGTTAACAGAGCATGATTAATATTTCTTATAATTATAACTAGTCACCACTGTTCCATTTCTGCCCCTAACAATATGAGGCTATTCTTTGGCCCTCTTGTTTCTCCTCTAAGGGAGTCTACCACATGACTAGCGACATGCTAGGAGAGGAAAGGTCACTCTGGGAGTGACGTCTCACCCTATAATTGTCCATTGCTAGGAACCTGGGACTTTCTGCCCTGGGTGACCTTCTGCACCTGTCCTATCATCTTTGTTCTGCTTATGCCTGTCTTACTGCTGACTACAGACTCACTGTAACATCGCCTTTGTTGTGATTTTTGGAGGACCTGTCTTAGGTTAGAAGAAATGGGAATTAGTTTATCAAATTTGAAGCCATCTTTATAAATAATTAAATCTTCAGGTTCTCTTCTAAGAGACAATGGCTTTAAATATCTAAATTTTGTTTGAAGATACAAAGTAAGTTGGAATAAATCAATTGCTTATTATCTGCTGAAATTTCAAAGCTTTCTTGCATACAAATGAATGGAAATAGGGATTAATTTTGGTTTCAATATCTTTTTTATTTTTTCTATCCAAGAAACTGCTGGGTTTGGATTTATTACTATACTAGAGGCCTGATGCATGAAATTCGTGCAAGAGTAGGCCTTCCTTCATTCGGAAGGACGTTCGGTCTAATTAGCATATTACGCTTTTATTATTATAGATGGTAATATAGTAATAGTGTCCATTTAGCCAGTGATACTATGTATGAGGAACTGTATTAAACTTTTGACATGCACGATCTTATTGAATTCTCATAGCAACCTTATGAAGTAAGCACTTTATTATTTCTGTTTGAACTTTGAGAGATGTTAAGTAATATGCTGTGGCTAATTGGCTATTAGGTAAGGAATTGGATAGGTTTTGGAAGTGGTATTGATATAGTAGGCAGTAAGACAGCCATGAGCATTGTAGAAAAGCAGCAAAACCAGACAGAGCACCACCATGGGTGACATCGCTACCACTGCCATGACTAATGATCCTCTGCACTAGCACTGACCAATCAGTGGAGACCACAATCCTGAGGAAATGCACTGGGAAAGCTGATGAATATTCTATTAAGATCCTCCCCTGAACCTCCAAATAAAACCCCTTGAGACAAAGGACCAAGCACAATGGATACTACTTGGCTGTAAAAAAGAAGGAAATCTTACCCTTTTCAACAGCATGGTGGACATAGAGAGCGTTAGGCTAAATGAAATAAACCAGCCAAAGAAAGAAAAACACCATATGATTTCACTCATATGTGGAATCTGATGAACAAAATGAACTAACAAGCAAAATAGAGACAGACTCATAGATAGAGAGCAGGCTGACAGCTGTCAGGGTGGGTTGAGGGCCTGGGTGGAGGAGTTGACAGATTGAGAAAAAAAATAAAGAGAAAAAACTCATGGGCATGGACGACAGTGTGGTGATTGTGGGGGTGGGGTAGGAAGAGGTGGAGGGGGTATAGGAGGTATAAATGGTGATGGAAGGAGACTTGATTTGGGGTGGTGAACACACAATACAGTGTACAGATGTGTTGTGGGATTGTGCATCTGAAACCTGTATAATTTAACCAGTGTCACCACAATAAATTCAATAAAAAGGGGGAAAAAAGTAGTCACCAAGATGTAAAGTACAGCATAGGGAATCTATAATAATAAAAGTGTAATATGTAAATCGACCAAATGGCCGAACAGTGGGACAACTGTCCGGATAACCTTCCGGACGAAGCCAGGGCTGCAAGGGCCTACTCTTACATGAATTTCGTGCATTGGGCCTCTAGTATAGTCAATAGTATTGTCAATAATATTGCCTTTCTTTGCTTTTCTTTCTCTTAAGCTCCAAGGCCCTTCTTTCCCTCTGTAACTGGTTCTACCTCTGTGACTTTCTAAATGAACTTTCACTTGTATTTGAGTTCCTTGGCTCTGAATTCTTTCCCAGCTGAACTCAAGAACTGAAGTTGATGAACTGAGGCCTAACATCTGCGGGCTTTCACCATTAACAATATAGGCCTGCGCCCTTTGAAACAGCGAGCCTCATTAGTAATTATATTATACCACACACTGGGAGTGCCCTTTCCCTTCTTACTTTATTAATGACACATGGTGCTTTCCCAGCAGTTTCGGGTCTGTGAGGGCCCAGCCAAAAGGGTACCTGGATATGCCAGAGCACTGTGGTGGCAGCTAAGACTCACAGCCGCAGTGCATTGTGGTTGGAGGATTGTGGGAGGGCTATGTTCAGCATTTGGACCACAGTCTGGATACATTTTATCAGGAACTGGTTCTTTAACGTTAGCAGCTAGCTAACATGCTTTTAATTCTCCTATTATTATTATGATGCTTGCTGAATCTGATTTCTGCTCCCACATGTCTCCCTTTCTGGTGTCATTCAGGTGGTCTACTTTCTGATTTGGTTTTTCTGGACAAAAGTGAAAATATTTTCTAAATTGTGAAATAATGTATCAAATAATATGGTATTACAGTTACATTTCTGCCGTTTGGATGATTATTCTCCTGTGGAACCTCACCCAAACTTAGGTTTAGGAAAATGCACCGTTACAGTTTTCATCACCTGAAGAAAAAGTAGCATTAGGTGCAATTATATATTTTATTGTCAACTAGAGGCACCAGTGCGGTCCCTAGCCTGGCCTGTGCCCTTTCTCAATACGGGACCCTTGGGGAAGGTAGTAGTGTGCCAAGCAGCAGGCGGCTGGGGAGGAGCCTGAGCCCCCGGACGCCTTCCTGCTCATCCGGGCCTGCCACCACCTCAGCTCAGTGGCGCTGTCGTGGAGGTGGGAGAGGCTTGTGCCACTACAGCTGCACTTGCCAGCCCCGGGCCTGGTGTCTGGTGCCCATCGGGGTGCGGCACTGGCACTCCTACTGCGGGAGCGCACTGACCACCAGGCGGCATTGAGTGTCTGCCCCCTGGTGGTCAGTGTGCGTCAAAGCAACCAGTCGTTCTGCTGTTTGGTTGATTTGCATATTAGCCTTTTATTATATAGGATCGCCAAACTGCTCTCCAACCCAGTTGAATCAATTAACATTACCAC
>NW_006290666.1:13514-28283 GCF_000327345.1 Myotis davidii | reverse complement strand
ATCAACTCCAGTTTTGAGATCCTGGTGGCCTGAAAGCAGGTTTCTGGGGTTTTGCTTAGCTTCTATATTGGTAAGAATGTTTCAAACTGCAAGCTCAGAGGCCGGGAAGGCAGGCAGGGAACGTTGGTTTCCTCCTTCACTGAAGCAAGCAAGCCTCATGTTAGTTTCAAGCTGCCTGGCTGCCGGCCTCCATCTTGGCTGGCAGTTAATTTGCATATCTTGCTGATTAGCCAATGGGAAGGGTAGCGGTTGTACGCCAATTACCATGTTTCTCTTTTATTAGGATGGCGTCACTCAGAAGAATGGGAAGCTAATGCTCAAAAGCTCAAACTCCTGGTGGTGTGTAGATTATAGATGAGAGGGCAAAATCACAGGGCAGTGTGATATAGGGGTTTGGCATTGTGCTAGGAGCTGATTGGTTGGAGGTGAAGTAAGAGAAATGAATCATTTCTTCAGGTCTTGAGGGCAGTTCTGAGGTCTGTTCCTATGTCTCTCTGTTTGGTTTCATGGGAAAGTAGCCAGGTGGTCATTCCACCTCAGGGCTCAGGAGCTGAAACATAACTTAGGTTAAGATGTTATCTTTACCCTGCTAGCTGTCCAGACCTTGTGATCATTAGTCAGATCCAGGCTCCTGCCTTCTGCTGCCTCAGGGGTTGCTTCTTGGGGTGAAGGCTAGGTCTCTGAGAGAGAGATATGACTTCTAGAGCTAGGACTTAAAGGAAAATTTTAATCAAAGCCATAAGGATGCTAGGTTTCAATGTTCTAGGCTACCTTGTGTTTTTCTTATCTGAATTATTTCTGGAATTAGTCCTTTCTCCAAGGAAACCTGGCTTCTTTTAGTGAGAGACTGTATTTAGAAACACTATCTATGTGGTTGTAATTGCTGTGATTACTATGCAAATCTGTTATTTTGAATATAATTCATAATATAGTTATAGAAATGGTACAAATAAAGATTTTATTAAATTAGAGACTAACTCTTTAAGAGTTACAATCAGGCAATTAGTAAGCATTTGAAAAGTGGGTTGGAACACAATATGTATTTAGTAAATATTGATGGATGGATGGATGAATGAATTAATGAATGGCTTCGAATTCAGGGGTTTGCTTGGTCTGCTAAGAGGATCTTCTAACCCAAGTGAATCTGAGGCTATAGTGAATGGAGGAGATTGGGATCAGTCTTTACATTTTATCTACATTTTCAGCCTGTATCTCTATTTCCTGTTATTGAAAACCGGGCGACGCTCCATCCACTGAGCCAAACCGGCCCCAGCATCTTTTTCCTGTTATTGAAAAAAATGCAGATTCCCCTTTCCTGACCCTCTATCAGTTCTTATGATTGTTTTAGTAATTGATTCTGATACTGTTGTAATTAGCTAGTTATTAATAATGGAAAAGACCAAAGGGAAGGTCAGACATTACAGACACGTCATTTGGTTAGCTTCACTAGGAAGCAGCACCTTTGCATTTCCCAGGGAACCACCAGCCTATTCCCTGCCAAACACTGGGGGGCGGGATCCAAAAAAGAGAAGGTAAACGCAGGCCCAGTGAAGTTGGGGTGACTAGAGAAGGTGCTTGTCAGTCAAACCTGGGGACAAAGATAATTGAATAAGAGTGGGTGTGGCCACTGCAAGTGCCCATGAAAATTTGGGAATACATAATCTCTCAACAAAGGAGTTCTCTTTATTGTTGCTCCTCCCTCTTGTTGCTCTTGTTGCACTTGACTCTTGGCTTGTGGGGCTCTTTTTCTCCTGCTTCTTTGCATTCGCTGGTATGGACCACAGGCATGTGGACCCCACATGAAATGGACTAATGGACTGCAGTGGGGAAGCACAAGCTAAGCTAGCCTGATGCTGGACTGGGCCCAACTCCAACATGGAATGGAAATTCTGGACACCGGCTTTGATTTTAGCTCTATTGGAGTCCCAGCTACACCTCTTCTATGACTGGACTAAGGGAAATGGGACTTTGGTAACCCCGGGGTGTGATTCCAGGGAAATAAAGCTTTCTACCAAACCTCATCCTCCTATGGGGGCCTCTGGAAATGCTTATTCCAGTACCCCAAGAACCCCACTTCCACAAGCAACAGGGGGAGATGAGGCTCTCTCCCCTCTGATAACAACTCTATGAAGCCTCTAACTTATTACCTACTAGTGACCTAGTGCACGGATTCATGCACATTCAAAGGCAATTAATTGGAAGGTGGCCGGTGGGGCAGGACTGAGTGAGATGGACTGGACACACCCTGGAGCACACCTCTCGTGGATCCCTCCCCGGTGTCTGTGCAGTGAGCGAGGTCCCTCCCGCAGGTGGGGTCCCTTGGCCTGGCCTGAGGGGATCAGGCCAAAAAACGGCTCTCCAACATCCCCAGAGGGGCCCCAGAGTGCAAGAGGGCACTCTGCAAAGTTGTTGTCATACAGAGTGTGGAACAATCACGCAAGTGTGCAGTAAACCAGATTTGGGGCCGACAGTGCCCCAGCAACAACATAACCACGGCCAAAGGTAGAATCACATTTTCCCTCAAGGAATCGGGCTCCCTCCTCTCGGGTGCGTCACCCAAGAACCGCTGCTGCCAAGTCGCTGCAGCTCTGCAGCTCCTGCGCTGAGCATCTGCCCCCAGTGGTCAGTGCATGTCATAGCGACTGGTTGGATGTTCAGACACTTAGCATATTAGCCTTTTATATATGTAGATGGTTCTCAGTGTATTCCTTCAGATTTCTGGAGGGATGAGATAACTTATCTTAAAAAGAATACTTGAAAAGAAATATTTTTTACTGGTTTTACAAAACAGCTAGCTAAGGAATATTTTTTCCCCCCACAGATGAGAATTCAGTTAAAATGAAGCTAAAAATACATATTTTAGAGCTCTCGAGACTCTCAAATTTTTAATATCTATTCTGAGGAACAAGGATTCGGTCACAACCACTCTTTTGAGGATTTATTTACTGTCAAATAGTAATTGGATTTTGATATAGCAATTCATTTTGGTGGGGGTGGGGATGGGAAGGTGATTACAAAGTAACAAACAAAATGTAAGTGATGGTTCCTTTGGTTTTCTTTTTCTTTTCTTTTCCTGCTCCTGAATCTTTGCAGATACTAGAAATAAACCCCCTATTTCCCACAGTGGTCTTAGAAAATAAGGCATACACTTCAGCTACTTCTGTTGTGAATAATCCATTGAAGCCAAACAGCGTTATACTAGATTCATGAGTGTTCACACATAGGTCATATCCTTACATATCTCTTTGAATTTGTGGGACGCATATGGTGTACCACTTCTATAGAAGAAATATTTTCATTTTAGAATTCAACTTTTGTAACCTTTGGCAACATGTAGTATCAATGGCTCTTTGTTGTTAAAAAAAAAAGTAAAACTGTAAGCTATTCCCAAGGATATGCAGGGCGTTGCTATAGCAACAGAATCTGCCTCCCAGCACCCAAGAGAAGCTATGAATAAAAGATGGTGTTCTAAGGACAACAGAATAGAAGAGGTTGTTTCGGTCCTTCTAATACCTGAAATTTGCTGTTATTTTGTTAAATGCAGAATAAAAATCTTGGGAAAAGGTCCAGTTCACTAACGGATGAATTTCTATATTGTACTTCAGATGCCATGGGGAAAAATACATGCTTTCCAAATAGTCACTTCATGGTAGGAAGACCAGGGAAAGGCCAAAATATTTGATTTATGTATTTTTTTTTACTCCAAATGAAATAACTCAAAGATGAATATGTTCCTCAAACATAAAAAATAGGACTATTTTAAATTCTGACCCTAAATGGTCTTCTGGTTCCATATTTAAACATAAGCACACTTTACATGAAAGATGGGGCAAAACAAAATACTCTAATTTGAGCTTGCATTATCTATTCTGAACCCACTTATTTCGTGTACACCCACTTTAGTCATTGAGTTCTAGTTCTTTGTGGCTTCACTGTAGCTGGCTATTTACCTACCAACCTAGCTATTCTAAGACGATGGATAAAGGTTTCAGATGACCCAGAAATGAGTGAATGTTGAATCTCTCTCTTCACATACATGTGTATCGTGATCTTGGACTTCCAAACTCCAGAACTATGACAAAATGAGTTTCTGTTGTTTAAATCATTCAGTCTATGGCATTTTATTACGGCAACCCAAGCTAATATGGGGATTAAAACATTTGGTACAATTACTTCCCAAATTGTGTTTCAGAGTCAAAGTTTAGCCTCTGTTTGTAGGGGACAGGTGTGCACATAATTCTCTAAGTTTTTCTAGGACTTTTCTTTTGCTACTGTCACCTTGGCAACTTTACATAATTGGGGAACTAAAGGTTAAGAATGACTATGTGTACTTAAAAAACAGTTTGCCCGCCAGCACGGCTCAGTGGTTGATCATTGACCTATGAACCAGGAAGCCCACGGTTGGATTCCTGGTCAGGGTACATGCCCAGGTTGTGGGCTTGATCCCAGTGGGGGGTGTACAGGAGGCAGATAATCAATGATTCTCATTATTGATGCTTCTATCTCTCCCCCCCCTCCTTTCCTCTCTGAAATCAATAAAAATATTTAAAAAACAGTACTTGGCTATGATACTTAGAAAATAGAACTTTTTGTTTTAGGTGGAATAATTTTCCCACTGAATTTATGAGTAAATTCACTTGTGGAAGCTTAACAAAAAGGTAGCATTTAGTTTTTCCTCTCTATCTTAATTTAGGTGTAGGTAGACGAGATTTGGGAAGGATGGACTAATAAACTATATATTGATGCTAATCTTATAAGAATAAATTCTGGATAACCACTGTCAAAATTTCAGAGATCTTCTTTTTTCTTGTTGAGGGTTTTCTTTTCCTTGGACCTGCCCATAATTCAAAGGCTTCAAAGATTTTAGTAAAGAATCTATGTAGTTGAGCTGTTTATATGACTTGGTTGTTTCTCCTACTCTTGAAACTGATCAGGACACTAAAATGTTACTAATGGCTGGCAAGAATACAGGTGGGAATATGGATGATTTTATTCTCCTTACTTTTCCACTTATTTTGTGAATTTTATACAATAAGCACTTATTGCTTTCAAAAAGAAAATTAATAAAGTTAAAATATATTAGGTATTAGAAGAACTTGCAAAAATCCTGTATTTATTTCATGAAGAATTTTAGGTGGTTTTACAATAAGATATTTGTACAATAAAGCTAGATAAGCTAAGAATCAGAAATCTAAAGACACTGAAAGAAGGAATACTCTAACATGAGATTTAATATAGTTATTGTAACTGAACATTAAATTGAGCTCTTAGCTTTCTGTCAGTTGAAAAAAAGAAATAGCAGATTAGAAAATTTTCATGATCTGATCAAAGGAAAGTGTATCAGCACTTTGTGAAAGAATATTTTTTCCTTGATAAAATCCCAAGAGGAACGTGTCATAGTATGTTCTTATTTGTGTAAAACATAAAAATGTTTTTTATATGCTCATAAATACAGAGAAAATATCTGGGAGATACCCAGGAAACTAATGATGATAATATAAAGTTGTTGACTTTCACTGCTTAGCACACAATTTTTCTTTCTATTGATGACAACGTCCCTCTTCTTCAAGGGAATTGCTCCTCTTCTATTTCAGCCATGAGTTTCTGGGCACTGCCAACCATAGTACTTCTTTGACCTAAAGCAAGCCCATAAGAACATGTCCCTGGGATTTTTCTAAGGAAGAAAAAAAAATTCCTTTTCCTGGTAGATGACAGTGATGCAAGAATATGATCCCTCAGTCACCTGAAGCCCTGTTCACAACCTGAGAAAATGTAAGAGAATAACCCTAAACGTGCACGAATTAGAGACAGGAAGCTCGTATCCCAGGTCGGTTCCCTAGGGCTTTGGTCTGTCCTGGTTTTAGCAGTGGTTGTTTTGATTCCTTGCCCTACCCTGTGGTCTTCAAGTTCCTCTCTTCATTTAACTTCCTTCAAACTATAGGTCTGTCACTTGCAATGGAAGGAATCTTGACTACTTGAATACTTGTGGAGGGGTTAGAATTGTATTAGCAAGCAGAGAGATATGGGAGCTTTTATGTTGCTTGAAAATTTTTTTACAATAAGCATATATTATCCTATCTAATAAAAGACAAATATGCTAATTGATCGTACCTTCGCTGCGCCCCATCAGGCAATCAGAAGAGTATGCAAATTAACTGCCAACAAAGATGGCAGTTAATTTGCATACTGCAGGCAGGGCGGGACAGCATGAACCCCCAGCCGGGTCCCCCATGTGCAGCACTGCTCAAACGTGCTGCCTAAGTTCTGCCGCCAGCCGGGCCCCCCGTGTGCGGCCCTGGGTGGCGGGGTTTGGCGGTGTGATTGGCCTGAGGAAGTCCTATTCTTGTAGGAATTATCCTTACTGGAGTTCGACCACTCTCTATGATGTATGCTGACCACCAAGGGGTGGTGCAAAACAAAGGAAGGTCCCAGCTGGCAGTCAATAGCCAGCAGCCAGGGGAAGGAAGGCCTTGATTGGCCCTCATTGCCAGCCATACCTACGGACCCTACCTGTGCATGAATTTCATGCACTGGGCCTCTAGTAATCCTATATAATAAACGGCTCATATGCAAATTGTCTCCTTGACTGGGAGTTCGACAAGGGGTCAGGGAGGCCAGCCAACAACCCACAGCCCCTCCACCTGGCCAGCCCCTCCTGGGATCGGCCCCAATTGGGGCAGGCCAGCTGGACCCCCAGCTGGCCCCCACCTGTGCACCAGGCCTCTAGTTTATAAATAAAATACTAATAAAAATAAAAACAAGAGCAATTTATCATGAAAAAAAATGCATATAAGGGATACCCAACAATATAGAGGATAATGTTTCCAGAAAAGCAAATGCACTAAGGCTTTTTTTTATGTGTCTATTTTTTATATTGGGCTTTGCTAAAGTCTGAGAATAACACTGAAGTGGTACTCAGTGAAGGAACTAAGCTAATGTGGTACTCAACATTTTTACTAGAATAGACTATAGAAAACCTAGAAGAGTAGCCAGAGAACAAATCTCAGGCTATCAGCCTATTGATCTAAAGACCTTTAACAATTCCAGGTGAAATTTTCTGACAGAAGTGTGTATATACTGTTAAAGGCACAGTGATATGCTTTCGATTGCACATGAGCAGATGGTAGGAGTGACATTTTATGAAAGAAGGTATGTTCTTCTTATGTTCTTACTTGAATGAAAGGTCACCTCACTTGCAAATGGAGATGAGTCATTGAGGTTCCTGAAGGTGGGGCCAGATATTCTTCAAGAGGCAACTTCAGTTCTGCTCAAGGCCTTGAAAGTATTTTACTGAGACCTGAGGGTAGCTTAAGATGGATATGGCACATCACCGGGGAAAGAGAGACTTGAACTCTACAATTTTCCAGTGACTCACTGACACCTATAACCTTAGCAAACCTCTCAATGCTGTTGTTCCTTTTGAGCAGCTATAATTCCAGAGACCCAACTTTTTTTTTCTTCTCACTAATCTGTGTGAAAGGACGTCAAAGTCAGTATGCCTGAAACTGAACTCATTATACATTCCTGAAAACATGCGTGCATTTCTTTATTCCCTCTCTGGTTTTAGGATACCTCTACTTATCCAGTCACCCAAGCCAGTAATCTAGGAGTCATTCTAGATTCCTCCTCTTTCTCAGTACCAATATGCAATTGCCCCTCTCTGAAATATTAATAGATTTTTGTCTTCTCCTCTTCATCTCCACAACCTCTGTTTTTGGTTCTGCTCTAACTATTTCTCATAGGATTAATTAATTAAACAAATATTTATTGAGCATGTATCCTATGTCAAGCACTGTGCTAGGTTCTGAGGATTTGGTGGTGAATGAAACTAACAGACCCGGCTCTCAT
Source organism: Myotis davidii (assembly GCF_000327345.1). Lineage (NCBI taxonomy): Eukaryota > Metazoa > Chordata > Mammalia > Chiroptera > Vespertilionidae > Myotis > Myotis davidii. The sequence continues at coordinate 20,435 of NW_006290666.1, read as the reverse complement.
GTACTTTATAACCTAGGGAGCTACTGCAATGCATTCGCAACTAGCGCCTCTGCCCCTAGAATAGATGCTTAGACTGTGAGCTTGAGCTCTCTCTCTCAAATCCAAATCCAAAATGCAAATTTGACTTCAATTAATGAAATACAAACTCCTTAGCCTGGAACACAAGTTTTTCATGGCCTGGCTCCTGCCTTTGTCTTCAGACTCTTCTCCTCCCCTCCCCCCACTATAGTAGCATAAAGAGTGACCCATCTACTGTTGAATATTAGCGTAATTATTTATAACAGACCTCATAGTAGGGTTAAATCCTGATGTAATCTTTATTCATCAAAAAGCTATGGAGGAAACCAGGTTTTCCCCTTTCCATATAAAAAACTTTATATTCACTGCTTTGACTCAGAAAATAAAGGATTCAGTTCCTTGATTTGGAAGTTCCTTTGCTCTTTGTTAAGTACTCTCTTAAAAATAAAAGAGGGCTTGGGGACTCTTTTCCCCTCCCCAGGTGGGAGTCTGTGCTTGTTTCTCAATAAATTTCCACCTTTGCTACAAAAAAAAGAAAGATAGAAGGAAAAAGAAGGCTTGTAGATAAATTATTAGGACTCACAGGAGATTCATCAGTTATTGGAAACAAGTTTAATATAGATCAAAAATAGAAAATAAAAGAAGCAATGTTATTTGCAATAACAGCAAAAACTTCAAGTTACTGAGAATATATTTGACAAAAGATATGTAAAACCTTATAGGATTAATTATAAAACTTTACTGCAGGATAAAATAGACATGTAACAAGTTTATGGATCAGAAGACTCAATATTGATGTAATTTCTCCATTCTCCCCAAATGAATCTTTAAAATCAATTTATCCTAACAAAAATTCCAACAAGTTTTTATCAATCTTAAAACATGACAAGTGGAAACTAAAATTCACATGGTATAACAAAGTGCTGAGAAGAGGCATAGTAATTCAAAGAATAAATTGGGGGAATGATACCCTAACAGATAACAAGATTTAATGTGAAATTACAGCAATTAAAACAGTATAATATTTGGCCCGGAAGGCGTGACTCAGTAGTTGAGCATTGACCTATGAACCAGGAGGTCACAGTTTGATTCCCAGTCAGGGCATATGCCTGGTTTGTGGGCTTGATCCCCAGTGTGGGGTGTACAGGAGGCAGCCGATCAGTGATTCTCTCTCATCATTGATGTTTCTCTCTCCCTCTCCCTTCCTCTCTGAAATCAATAAAAATAAAAACAAAACAGTATGATGTTGGGGTCCAGCCCCAGCGGGTCCAGGGGTTCCCAAAGGTGTGGATGGAGTCGGCGGAGAAGGAATGACATGGAGACAGCATTCAGTTGATCAGCATAGCGAGGTTCTTCAGCCAGGTTCTCTAGCCAGGTTCCGTGTTTATTCTCTTGTTACGTCTGTATTTATACCAGTTGATTTTAATCTTATCCATTCTATTCCAAAGGTTAGGGCGTTTGTTAATCTAGTTCTGTTGAGTTTAATCCAGGCGGATTTACTGATTTATCCTCTTCCTTAGTCCTGTTAATCCCTAACCTGGGGAAACAACCTTTCTCGGGGAGGTGGTCCTATTTAAAATACATAATGCTAAGAGGGGGAGCAAACATATGCCATATATGCCAGGTCCCTTGAAACACAAGCTGTGCAGATGTTTCTTCCCTGCAGCAACTGTGTCAAGCAGCAAGGATGGACCAGCTTCCGGCAGTATTATTTTGGCACAAGGATAGGCAATTAGATCACATATACATGTGGAATATTGGTATATAACACAGGTAGCAGTATAATCAATAAGGAAAGTATATATCTTTTTATAAATTATACTGGGACAGTTGGCTATCTATATGGGAGAGAATTAGATATCTATTTCACAACACACATAAATTAAATTCCTAAAAAGAATTAAAGACCTAAAGGGAAAACAAAAACTTTAAAACTTGAGGATATCTTTAATCCCTGAGTTAAGAAAGTATTTTTAATATTAAAAGCACAAGCAAAAAGTGCACATATTAACCATATTAAAATTTGCATTCAAAAGGCCACAAAGATAAAAATTAGTCATTTTGAGTAGGTATTTGCAATACATTATCTGACACTGAACTCAATAACTGTTACTGGAAAATGTGCCTGAATCTCTTTTTTTCCTGTCTGAATGAAGAGCATCATTTTGTACCCACTAACCTAAGCCAATAACTAATATATGGTATAAATTAAGGGGCAAGTCAATAAAAAAAATAAAAACAACTCCATAAAAAAAGAGCAAATGATATAAAAAAACAAATAATAGAAGAAGAAACCCTAATAGTTGATATATGAAAGACATTTAACTTCACCAGGGATAAAGTAAATGCAAATTAAAACAGTAATGAAAACACTACTTTATGCTTAGCAGATTGGCAAATTTTTACCAGTTTGGTAGTACCAAGCATTGGCAAGAATGTAGTGAAAGAGGAGCTGTCATATGATGGAAACAATTTAGTAACTAACAGTTGATAAAATGAAAGATGTACAGCCTTTCATGATTCCACTTTTAGATAACATCCTAGAGAAACTCTCACACAGGTGTGTATAAGAATTTTTATTGTTGCCTTGTTCTCATTGCAAAAATTTTTTACATCTGAAACTTCCTTCAGAGCTGGACTGAGTAAATGCATGACTTGGACTGCTCAGGCTGCTATAACAGAATAGGTACACTAGGTAGCTTACAAACAACAGACACTTATTTTTCACAGTTCTGGAAGTTGGAAGTCCAAGATCAAGACATGGGCATGGTTGCCTTCCAGGGAGGGCCCTCTTCCTGGTTCATAGCCAGCACCTTCTCACTGTGTGCTCACATGATTGGAAGGGGCTAGGGATCTCTGTGGAACATCTTTTACTAGACACTAATTCTATTGATGAGAGCTCCGCCCTTGGGCATTAGGATTTCAAAATATGAATTTAGAAGGGAATAAACATTCAGACCATAACAATGCATTATTGTATATTCACATATTTAATGTAATTACAGATATATTTAGATTCTTTCTGTTCTTTATTTTGTAGTTGTCCCATGTTTTCTATTTCCCTTTTTACTCCTTTTTTGTTGCTGTTAATCCTCACCTGAGAATATTTTTCCATTGATTCTTAGAGAGAGTCGAAGGGAGGGGGAGAGACACATCGATGTAAGAGAGACACATTGATTGGTTGCCTCCCACAAGCCCCTGGGGCGGGGGAGCAACTGAGGTCTGTCCCCTTGACCGTAATCAAACCTGGGGCCCTTCAGTTCACAGCTGACACTCTTTTCACTGAGCCAAACTGGCTAGGGCTGGCTTTTATGAATTAAAATACTTTAAATTCCTTTATTTCCCCCTTCTATTTGCTCATTAGTTTTGTCCTCTTATACTCTATTTTAATGTTACCCTTGAATTACAATGTGTATCTTTGACTAAATAGATCTACTATAAATTAGTACTTTTACTGCTTCCCAATAATTACAAGGTCCATAGAATACTTTATCTTATTGAACCCCCTTGACTTTTGTACTATTGTTTTCCTTCTACATATATTTTAAACCTATATTATTATTATTGTTTTATAAAGTCAATAATCATTTGAATTTGACTACATATTAACCTTGTCTTGCTCCTTATTATGTCCTGTATTTCTTTGCTGACATCTAGATTCATTGTACTTTTGCTTGAAGAACTTTGAATATTTATTTTAGTATGGGTCTTTTGGCAATAAGTTCCCAGAGTTTTATTAGCCTGAACATATTTTTATTTTTCCTTCATATTTAAAGGATATTTTTTGCTGGGTGGGTAATATAAAATTGGAAGTTATTTTCTGTCTGCACTTTAATGATATTATTCAATTTCCTTTGGTTTCTTTTTTTCTGTTGACAAGTCAACTAATTATTTTTATTGTTTCTTCTTTAAAGGTAATGTGTTGTTCTTCTCTGGCTGTTTTTAAGATGTTCTCCTTGACTTTAGCTTTAAGCAGTTCTGCATGATGCTTTTAAGTGTAGTTTTCATGATATTATTCTGCTTGTGATTGGAGAGTTTTTAAATCTATAGTCTGAGACCTTTTGCCAGTTTTTAAAAATTCTCATCTAGCTTCTACATCATTCTTTTTACCTCTTTTCTGAAATTCCAGTTATACAAATGTTAACTCTTTTATCATGTTGTACATATCTCTTGTGCTCTTTTTCAATTTTTCACTTTTTTCTTCATGTTCTAGTCTTGATATTTTCTACTGACCTTTCAGTTTTTTAATTTTCTCTTCTTTTGCATCTAATATGCCTTTAACTCTGTTTATTGAGTTTTTCTTTTCAGCTATTGTATCTTACAGATTTGCTGGAAGCCGGTCCATCCTTGTTGTTTGACACAGTCGCTGCAGGGAAGAAACATCTGCACAGCATATGTTTCAAGGGACCTGGCGTATATGGCATACTGTTCTTAATATGTTTGCTCCCCTTCTTAACGCATGTGTTCTAACCAGTGTCACCTCTCTGAGAAAGGTTGTTTCCCCAGGTGGGGATTTTTCCCTGGAGTTAGGGATTAACAGGACTAAGGAAGGGAATAAAACCCCTTAACTAAGTGCCAGGTGGGTAGTTAATCACCTTAAATACGAACAATCACGCTTAAGCTACCCCCCGGACCTGCTGGGGCTGGACCCCAACACAGATTCATTTGTCTGATGAAGATCTCTATCTTATCATATAGCTCATTAAAATATCAATCAAAATTATTTTAAAGTGTATGTCTGATAGCTCCAATATCTGGATCACTTTTTGGTTTGCTGTTTACTTTCTGTTTTTGTTTTTCCTTCTTGGGTTTTGGTCATTTATTTCTATTTTTTGACATGCTTAGTAATTTTTTAGAAAAATTGAATGTATGCTTTATATAATAAAAATTGTAAAGGCTCTGAATGATGTTATCCTATTCCAGATAAAAGTTAGTTTTTGTTTATTTTTTTGAATGGTATATAAAGTCATCTTAATTCAGTCAGGGAGGAGGATGAGTCAAGGTTGCATTTAAGTCTTTATGAGAGCTAATCTGTTTCTCTTTTGCTTTACTGCAAAGATATAGCCTTCTTCTTTTGGGAGAAGCCTGAAATATTAATCAGATCTTCTCTTCCTTGGTGGATCTTGAACTTCAATTTTTATCTTTCCAACACCAAAAGACAGCCAATAAGCTTGGCTTAGATTTACCCTCTTAGCTGTTGCTTTGTGCTTGCTTTCTTGGCTTCCAACCATTTATGATTTAGGAATTATCAAATTACACAAGGGGAAAAATGACCAGGAATTTCTAGCTCGCCTCTCTGTGATTCCCTAGATCCTGGTTCTTTTGTTTCCTGGCTGTTGTCAATTACAGTTATAACCTTTCTATCCTTATCCTGGCTATCCTAAATTCCAATATCGATCTTTCTATCTCTGAGCCACTATTTTCTACTTGACCTCTTATGCCTGAGTGTTTTAGAAATTGGTAAATGCCTTGAATGAAAAGGGGATAGATGGTGTCATGGTCACTCCAATGCAGTTTCCTTCTTTCAAGGATTAGCCCTCAAGTTCTGGCACGTTTGGTTGCTCTTCAGTACCTCAGAAAATGACCTTCTTGGTAGCTTGTTGAGATTTTTTAGTTATTGTTGGCTTTAGACTTGGTCTTGTACAAACTACTCTAGCAGAAGTTCCCAATCTCCTCTTTAAAATTATTCTTTTCTGTTGCTGATGACATATCTGTTTTAAAATGACACTTTAATTCATTACAATAGCTATCTTCTAATTGATTCACTAATATTAGTATATATTAGCAGAGTAAAACATCAAAATGAGTAATACTGTTGGAATTTAGCATGGTCAGATAACTATAACTGATTCCTGTGATTAGATATTTAAATCACACTAGAATTATTTGTATTATTCCCTTTCTCTGACAAAAAGAACTATGAAAAACATATTCCTAGATTTTATAATGTCATTAGAACCCATCAATGAGGAAGACTAAATTATAAAACTTTCCTCTATTGATTTCATTAACTTTTTTGGTCTGGGAATTATTAGAGCTACCCTAACTTTCATTGCTCTACTGGCTAATAGGAGTTTCTTTACGGCCTGAACTTACTGAATTAAGAAAACCTTATCCTGGAGTCAGGTCAGACTTTACCGATACTAAACACTCTCCATCTACGAACTCTATAATCTCACCAGCGTGAATTTTATAAAAATAAAGAGACAATGTGAGTGGGAAAGAACACGGGCTAGGAGTTCTTCTGGTCTTGTTCTGCCAACGATTGTGTGATTTGGACCATACAGACTCCTCTAGGTCTCTGTTTCCTTATCTACACTAATAAAAGAGAAAGATGCAAATTGGTGTCACTCTGCTTCGCCCACCAGCCAATCAGAATGAGTATGCAAATTAACCCAACAAAATGGCGGTTAATTTGCATATGCAGGCACAGAGCGACGACTGAAGACTGAAGAGGCTTGGCTTCTCCACTGCAGCCAGAGCGAAGGCCTGGGTCCCGGGTGCCGAAGGAAATCTGGTGCCGGCAGCCAGGGGTGGGAAGGCCTATTGCACAAATCTTCGTGCAGCGGGCCTCTAGTACTCCTTATAAAATGAAATGTTTTCCTGGAACAGCATTGAAGTTGGGTTGCATTTCTGACCCAACTACAGGTAAATAATAGGCATCACCAGCAATGAATTGTGAATGCAAAAATATAGTAGTAACCTGTGTAGCACTTTCTTTCTTTCTTTCTTTATATTTATTTTTTATTTTTTCACATTCCATATTAGTCTGTATTAGTTTCAGGTGTACAACATAGTGGTTAGATGATCATACACTTTACAGAGTGGTCCCCTGATATTTCAAGTACTCCCCCCGCCCCGGCCTGTACATAGCTATTACAATATTATTTTAACCCCCTTCCC
>NW_006290666.1:12379-13440 GCF_000327345.1 Myotis davidii | reverse complement strand
TCCCCAACTGGGGCACATGCATGTGTATGTTTCTCTGTTTCCCCACTCCCTTCTACTCTCTCTAAAATTAATAAAAATATCCTCCGGTAAGGATTAACCAAAAAAGAAAAGAAAAAAAATCAATAAATTAGAAAGTGTAAGCAACTTCTATTTTTGTAGGTTTCACTTTATTCGCCAGAAATTTGCCTTTTGCTGAGGTAAAAATTCAGAATGTAAACTAATTCATCCTTTATAATAAAAGGGTAATATGCAAATTTATCCTAACAGCAGAACGACTGGGAATGACTGGTCACTATGACTCACACTGACCACCAGGGGCCAGACGCTCAATGCAGGAGCTGCCCCCTGGTGGTCAGAGCGCTCTCACATGGGAGGAGCTCTGCTCAACCACTAGCCAGGCTGATGGTGGCCAGTACAGTGGTGGTGGTGGGAGCCTCTCCTGCCTCCTCAGCAGTGCTAAGGATGTCTGACTGCAGCTTAGGCCTGTTCCCTGCTGGCAAGTGGACATCCCCCGAGGGCTCCCAGGCTGCCAGAGGGATGTCTGATTGCCAGCTTAGGCCCAATTCCCTGGGGAGCGGGCCCAAACCAGCAGGTGGTCATCCCTTGAGGGGTCCCAGACTGTGAGAGGGCACAGGCCGGGCTGAGGGGGACCCCCCTCCCACATGCACAAATTTTTGTGCACCGGGCCTCTAGTCTACACTAATAAAAGGGAAACATGCAAATTGATTGCCCCTCCACTATGCCCCCCAGCCAATCAGGGTGAGTATGCAAATTAATCCAACAAAGATGGCGGCGGCCACGGAGCTGGAGGCTTGGCTTGCCCCTGGCAATGGAGTAAGCCAAGCTTCCTGCCTGCCCTGGCCACTACTCAAGGAGGGGCTGGGTGCTTGGTCTCTGGGTGGCATGGCCAGCCTGAAAACGGCCCTCAGCCCCTTACCCAGGCTAACCACACCCCCATGGATTAAGAGTCCCCACTGGGGGGCTTGGCCAGCCTGCAAACAGACATCATCCCCTCACCCAGGCTGGCCAGGCCCCCCAGCAGGGACCCCCACATTGAAGGG
>NW_006290666.1:9479-11581 GCF_000327345.1 Myotis davidii | reverse complement strand
CGAGGGACCCCCCCCCCCCCATGCATGAATTTCGTGCACCAGGCCACTAGTCTATAAAATAAAAGCCTAATATGCAAATCGACTGAATGGCAAAATGATTGGTCACTATGATGTGCACTGTCCACCAGGGGGCAGAGCTCAATGCAAGAGCTGCCCCCAGCCAGCAGGCCCCAGGCCAGTCAAGGCGGGTGCCAGTGGGAGCCCCCCAATTGCCCCACCGGTCACCCTGCAGAGGGACATGACCAGTGGCGGCGGTGGGGGATAGGGCTGATGAGCAGGTGCGGCCAGGCTGGCCAAGGTGGGTGTCAGCAGGGGCCCCTGATCACCCCGCCGGTTACTCCACAGATGGGCCCTGATTGCTGGCCAGGCCTAGGGACCTTACCTGTGCACGAATTTCATGCATCGGGCCTCTAATCTATAAAATAAAGCAATGTAACTGATTCTCAGCTTGCTGAGACATGGGGTTTATGCTGTCTTCCTCTTACCTGGCTTTAATCTGGTAGAGACTTGTAACTACCCCAACCAATAGGGTATGGTAGAAATGATGCTGTTTTACTTCTGAGTCTAGATCATAAAACAGACATAGCTTCTATTTGGCTTTTTCTCTTTTGGGACTCTGGCTCTTGGAACTCAATAACCCTGCTATACTGAAGCCCAAATTAGTTCATGCAGAGAGACCAGATGGAGAGAGAGCCAAATGGAGAGAGACCCATATGGAGAGATCTATTTTTCCTTTTTCAGCTTCTCCCTGTATCCTGCCTGCAGAGGTAACTGGTTTCTCCAGTTCCTGGGTCCTTCTATAGAACTGACTTACTTCTCATTGGCTCTCCTTACTGTATATAGGTGCTTAGTTTTTAACTTTCTCTGGTATGTTAGGTTAATGACCATCTACGCTTCTGTTTTCCAGATTTCAAAATTTTGTCTTCATCACTCATTTGCTGCTGTCTACTTTCCTGTATTCTTTATCCTTGGGGATTTATGTCTTTATTTCTCTTATTTTGTTTAATAAGACTCAGAATGAAACAGATAAATGCTTATATTTTTATAAGCTCCATGTTTAACTGGAAGTATCCTGTTTTTCTTTATAGATTTTATATTACAACTCCATTTTCCTTTTGGTTTTGAGTAATATTTGAGAGTTCTGACTATGACAACTACTAAAACTTCCCAGGATCAGATATCTGCTATGATGTTTCTAGTGAAAGATACTATTAGATGTCTTGTTTTAGTAGCCTGTGGAGGAAAGAGCGGGAAGGAAACCTCCCACACATATAAAATCAGTTGTTTTGTTTTTATTTTTAAATAATTAATAGACTGGGTTTTTTTGAGTAGTTTTATTTTTACAGAAAAAATTGAGTGGAATTATCAGTTGATTTTTTTTTTTTACAAAGCTACAAAGGTAATTCATTGGAGAAAAAATACCCTTTTCAACAAATAGTGCTGGAACAACTGGGTACTTGCATACACAAAGTTAAGGTTTCATCCATACTTTATACCATATACAAATATGAACTCAAAATATCTCATAGCCGTAAATCTATATATATATATAAAGAGCAAGGGTCCGTAACATCCAAAACAACTGAAGGCTCTACCAACCGGAAGTCAGTCCTACAGTCAGGGCTGGGTTGTTGTGGTGACCCAGCACTGACTGCCGCTGCTGTAGGCTCTGCAACCCAGCCCTAACTGCGAGGGGGCTTCAGATCAGATCCAAGAGAGGCTGGGAGAGAGAAGCAGGGTCTGATCTGTAGCCTCTGTGGCAGCTGTTGATCAGCACTTGCCTCTCTTTCTCTCAGGCCTCCACCAGGGCTGCTGATCAGCCCCACCTCTCTGATCAGGCCCATTGATAGGCCCGGAGACACTGACCGGCATAGACACCAACTAATCAGAACCAAATCTGGGTGAATTGAAAAGGCAGAACCTAAGGTGGGGGCTGAGGAGGGGTTTTAAGGGCAACAACTGTTTGGTGTAAGGTGTAAGAAAGCGGTTCAATTTTTTAATGATCGGTTTGGCAGTGTAGTGCATATGGCTGGCTATCAGTCCAGATATAGGGATTATGTATTTTTGTCTGCCAAGAGCATCTTCTCCTGATGAAAAAGGCT
>NW_006290666.1:1735-6092 GCF_000327345.1 Myotis davidii | reverse complement strand
ATTTTCACTAATATTGCCTGATGAGAAGAAATGTAATTAGATTTGAAAGCAGATTATTATAAAATATTATAATGAAAATTTGTTAAATATATTAGTGTTAATAAATATATTGTGATTTATTTAATCCATTTGAGGTATATGTAATTTGGGTAGTTTTAATTGTATCTTATTGTCATATTCCTTTAAGACTCATATCCATGTATGAATATATAATTTAGAATTTAAATCCATAGGTACTAAGCTACTTTGCCTGGAGGTGGGGAGATAGAAGCCTCTTCTATTTCACTGAGCTAAGAAAAATAAATCTTTATGCACCAAACACATTCATAGTATTCTCAAAAACACAGGTTCCATGATAACCATCTAAAATGGAAATGGAAGAGAGAAGACTCCTGTAATACTTACTCATCATGTGAGTTGGTTTTGTATTTTGTGACTTAATTAGGAGAACTCAATGCATTTGAGAACTGGAAATTAGGGCCAGAAGTCTGTATTTTGAGGTCAAGTTTTTCCTGCATTGCTATGTGTGAACCACTGTGTGAAGTAGTTAATTCATGGATTCAGCTAACATTTATGAGTGCAAACCATATGCCAAGCATGGTGCCAGAAGTCTGAAAGAACAAGACAAATGCAACCCTTGCCCTCCTGGAGCATTTGGTCAGTTTGTGAGGAAGAGACACATTGACCACCTAGTAAGTGGGAGGCAAGGATGGTAGAATGTCAGTGCACAGCTGAGGCAGTAATGTGCTCGAGTGCAAGATAGAGGAGGGTGGTTTGGATAACTCTCCAGTCTCTGAGGAATCCATGGAAATTCTCCAATCTATTTTTATGTTCAGGGAACTTTTAGCTCATATTCAATTATCAGCACTTTAATTTTTACAGATCTGACTTCTTGTGTCAATTTTGGTTTTTCAGTATATACAGGGTGTCCCCAAAAATGCACACACACTTAATCAGCTGATAGCTCAATTGGTGTTTCTTTCTTTTCATATTTAACCCATTGGAATTAATAATTATTTAAAGTGCGTATACATTTTTTTTTGGAACACCCTGTGTATTTTTCACCCTGCAGGCTAGGAATTTTGCTGCAGAACCTCGTTGTTGGGGTGATAGAAGGACTCACTCAAAAGTCACTGATCACTGTAGGATCAAGGAAAAGTTTGGAAGGTGGAATTTAAATGAACTTTTTTTTTTTTTTAGAGAAGCCATGAGCCTGGACTTGGCTTGGGCACTCCATGATTCTTGGTGGTGGTCAAGCCCCAGATTATGTTAAAAAGAACAGTTTTTGCTCCTTAATGAAGAGTGCTTTTCAAATGTTGTTATAATTTTCACTTTACAAAACTCTTGTATGTTAAAGTCCATATATTTGTTTAATTGATGGGCAAACTGGGTCCATGGAGATTAAACCAAACAGGCTTGATATGTTTTTCACCTCTTATTTGCTTATGCTAAGTCACACGATTGTTTTGATTGCAGAGTAGACCCTTTAATTAAATGAATGGATATGAAGCTGGGCTTATACAGGGTTTACTATAGTAAGACATGGTTCGGCCTGCATCTTAAAAGGACTTTATGCATCTTTGATGGGAATAGAATAATCATAGTTGGTAAAATGTCATAGAGGTGATACGTTTTAATTTCTTTGAGTTTATTTGGTAATGAGATTTGTTTGAGGGTGGATCTAGATCTGAGAAAGCAAAAATATAGCCCTACAGTGTTTTTAATGAATGTTTTAATTATGCTTTTAAAATATTACTGGAAATAAAAGTCTTCTGTTCTAACATTCTAGCACATTCCCAAGAAGCTTGCTTTCTTGGGGCTCTCTGATTTAAGAAGTCATATAGTATGTGTGTTAAGTTATTTGATACACTCCAAGGGGAAATACATATTTTTTGTGATATATATAAAATATATTACAAAATTTGGCTCCTATAAGCTGCATGTCTGAACAACTCATCTTTTTCAGAGAGAAAACTATTTCATATGATTGTGGACCTAACAATTCAAATCCATGTGCCCAGTTGTTGGTGCATGACTCATGGAAATAGGTTTGTTTGTTTGTTTATTTATTTATTTACTAGAGGCCCAGTGCACGAAATTCATGCACTCGGTGTGGGAGGTCCCTCAGTTAGGCCTGCGCCCTCTCGCAGTCTGGGAGCCATCAGTTGGACATCCTTAGTGCTTCTGTGGAGGTGGGAGGGGCTCCTGCCACCGCTGCTGCACTCGCCAGCCATGAGCCCAGCTTCTGGCGAGGTGGCACTTTCCCTGTGGGAGCGCACTCACCATCAGGGGGCAGTTTCTGTGCTAAGCGTCTGCCCCCTGGTGGTCAGTGCGTGCCATAGGGACCAGTTGTTCTGCTGTTTGTTCGATTTGAATATTAGCCTTTTATTATATAGGATTTATTGTTAATCCTCACCTGAGGATATTTTTCCATTGCTTTTTTTAGAGAGAGTGGAAGAAAGAGGGAAAGACAGAGAGAAACTTGGGCTGGGGAGGAACCTGTAACTGAGGTACGTGCCCTTGACCTGAATCAAACCTGGAACCCTTTTGTTTGCAGGCTGACACTCTAGCCACTGAGCCAAACTGGCTAGCGTGAAATGGATTTTTTTTAGACTGTACTATGGGTATACACAAAGAGGCCAGTTTAAATGATTTTGACACTGAATTAGTGAAACATTACATGGGAAATCCCATTGAGGTAGGTTCTCTATTATGCTGCTGTGCCTGATGGGCTACTTTATAGAGAAACCGGTGTATGAGGTGGCTTTGGGAATTAGCAGAAACCTGTACCATTTACATAAAGATATAGGCATAGTGTACTAATGGATCTTGTTTGATTTAAAATATTGTTGCTTTTGTTCACTATTTTGCAAAACCTAAAAAAATGACTTAGTGGACAGAGCCTAGGGCAGTGATGGCGAACCTTTTGAGCTCGGCGTGTCAGCATTTGAAAAACCCTAACTTAACTCTGGTGCCGTGTCACATATAGAAATTTTTTGATATTGCAACCATAGTAAAACACTTATATTTTTGATATTTATTTTATGTATTTAAATGCCATTTAACAAAGAAAAATCAACCAAAAAATGAGTTCGCGTGTCACCTCTGACACGCGTGTCATAGGTTCGCCATCACTGGCCTAGGTGTCTGAAATATAAGGAAAACCCACCCCCATCTGAGTAATTTCAGAGTATTTAATAATTTTTTGTGACTTTTATATGTCAAAGTTCTTGTGTAATCTGAGAAATCATGACTGTAGAAACAGCAGCACAATTAGTTGTTTATTTTATTCCAGTGCTGGGCAGTGGAGCTGCGGAAAATGGTTTTACAGTTCTGTCTTTGTTGCTGGGAAAAGCTGAATTTCACACTACCACTTATTAGCTATGAGATCCTGGACAAGTTTTCTTTTTCTTTCCTTTCTTTCCCTTCCTTCCTCTGTTAGCATGACAAAAGAGAAGGGAGCTAGACTGGCTGAGCCTGATTAAAACTGGAAGTTACCGCTTCAGACACCCTCAGGGGAAAGCCACTTCTTCCAAAGGGGCCTTAATCCTGGGAAGGTCAGCTCTCCCATCTAGCACCCGGGACAACTAGCCTTTAGCTGGAATTACCAAGGGGGTAGGGAGGTACGGGGTAGGAGGATAGGCACGTGCCCAGTAGAAGCCAACTTGGTGCAGGAGAAGGTCCTTCTACTTTGAGGCATGTGCAGTAGGAGCCAAGATGGTGACCATAAAGGGGAGGTGTCTGGCCTGGGAAAAGAATCGGTTTGGATGGAGGTATGAAACCCCAGAAAATCTAGGAAAGGGATTGATAGGGGGAGGGGCCAGCACAAGGATTAGGAAAAAGATTGGTTAGTTTGAAAGAAAACCTGCCTTCTCCCAAGCCTGAAGTAATATAATCAAAACTTAACAAAAGCCCATCTCTGCAGCCCACATGTGCATTGGTGTGCTGGTGTGCACAAGTTCTCTCTCAGTAGCAGCTGGGCGGGCCTGGCAGCGACTCTGATCCAGCAGAGCTCCAAGCATGGGCCTGGGTGTGGCAGCACAGTGCTGGCAGGAGCACAGCCAAGAACAGAGACTATGCTGGACCACCAGAGCCCAGGGTGGTGTCATTATAGTTCTGGATCCTGACCCTCCTGGTGGGCATTTATGCTCATCAGGCCCAAGACTTAATCCACAGTGAGATGAAATTAAGCCAACTAGGCATGGATGAGATACCAGGCAATTGGGGACAGTCTTCTGTGTTTGCTCCAACTCCAATAAATCTTATGACACCATATCCTCCTATGCCACTTCATCCTCCTAGGCATGGGTCCCCAAAATGCTTCACTTGTGACTATGAAAGAGCCCTATTTCCACCA
>NW_006290666.1:0-1595 GCF_000327345.1 Myotis davidii | reverse complement strand
CCTTCCTTTCCTTTCCCTTTCCTAACTTCTGTTTCCACATCTGTAACATGGGGATTACAAGAAAACCTATCCGAGAGGGTAGTTGTGAGAATGAAATGGGACATTTAGGTAAAGAATAGGCCCTGACACCTAGGCAGTGCTCAGCAAGTATGATCTTGCTCTGTCGGCCTGTTAGGTGTCTATGGGACCCAAGGAAAAAGGACCTTCTTTGTAAATTTGCTTGTGGTGTTCTTTTCATAGGAATTTGCCTGCCTGAAGATAAAAGCTGTGGCAGATATTAGCTCATGTTCTAAGAGTAAGGGTGACACTAGGAGAAGCAGAGTTTGATGGAGAATGCCTTGGCCAGGGGTTCGAAAACTTGGCACTTTGGTCCAGAGTTTGAAACTCACTGTGTGACTTTAGATTCTACAGACTTCATTTCTCTCCTCTCTAGTACATAGGACCTTAGAAATATTTGTTGTCTGAATGAAGGAAATAATCTGTAAAATGAAGTGATTGGATGAAATGATCCAATTCAAATCCTCTTTTGGGGCTCCCATTCTAATGGAAAAAGTTCCGCAGTGACTGGACATTTGCTCTAACCACCACATAGGGCTTTCTGTGGGGTACTTCCAATTGATTTGATTGACACCAGCTTTGGGTGGTGGTGTGCTTGTGAGAATGATACTGGTTTAAGAAAGTAGCTGCAGAGGAATAAAGAAATGGTTTTATCAGAAGCTAAAAAAAGAACTAGGATACTCCCATAGACAATCAGCCCTCTAATCTCCATTGCCTCTGAGCATGTGCCATTATATTTTCCTGTTATTCTTTTTAGCTACTAAAGAGAATAGGACTAGATCCTACCAAGCTCTATCTTATATGTTTATTTGAATTCTTTCTTTTTTTTTCAAGATTGCCCTTGGTATTTTAACCCAATTTCATGAAAGATTTTCAATGAGGGCAAGCACAGGGCAAGAGGACAGTAATGTGATATAAACTCATCATGAACTCTTATGCATGGTTCTGAGCTCTTAATGTTTTAAGGGATAATCAGACTGCTTCTTTCTACTCTTTTGGGGTTGGATATAAGAACAGTTCATGAGAAGTCATCCTTACTGCCGGAAGCCGGTCCATCCTTGCTGCTTGACACAGTCGCTGCAGGAAAGAAACATCTGCACAGCATATGTTTCAAGGGACCTGGCGTATATAGCATACTGTTCTTAATATGTTTGCTCCCCTTAGCGCTGTGTGTTTTAACCAAGGTCACCTCTCCGAGAAAGGTTGTTTCCCCAGGTAGTGATTTTTCCCTGAAGTCAGGGAGGGGATGAAACTCCTTAACTAAGTGCCAGGCGGGTAGTTAATCACTTTAACTACAAACAATCATGCTTAAGCTACATAATCTTTACTCCCTGGAATGGAGATAAGAAACGCCCTAACCTTTGTAATAGAAATTGACAGGATTAAAATCAACTGGTATAAATACAGATGTAACAAGACAGCAGGACTCAGAACCTACACACAGAACTTAGAAGACAGAACCTACACAGAACCTAGAGACAGAAGAACTTCGCTGGAGAGAACATGGCAAAAGATCCTGGACAGAACCTGGCTACAGA
>NW_006290665.1:3487-4536 GCF_000327345.1 Myotis davidii | reverse complement strand
CTGCCTATATCGCCGCCATCTTCTTTCTCCCTTTCTCATTTTTTTTTAAAACAAAAGGAATTTTACTTCAAACCTGATTTCAAAAATGGCTCTCACCTCTTTTTGTACTCGCATTAGCACCCCCATTATAAACTTTTGAACAATAATCGATACAGAGGCAGAGCTGCCTCAAACAGATTGTCAAACTGCAGCAGGAAGGCTGGGAAGGGTTGGGGGATAAGAGATCAACTGAAGGACTTGTATGAATGCATATAAGCATAACCAATGGACATAAGACACTGGGGGTGTAGGGGAGGCCAGGGGATTGTCAAGGGCGGGGGAAAAAAAAAAGAAAAGGACACATATGTAATACCCTTTGTAATACTTTAAGCAATAAAAAAAAAGAAAAAAGAAAAATGAATGTAATTTAAAGAGGGCTGAATAGGTAAATATGAAAGGATTCTTCTGTTTTTAAGCATCATGAGTTACACTTTTATGGTAGCACAGATTTCCCTGATTCTCTGAGTTTGACTAATTGCTTTATGGGTAGAAACTAGGAAGGACAGCAGTTGGATTGACTCAGATTAGCTTTTGATTACAGTAGCTTTAGAAGAAAGATAAGAGGAAATGAAGTTGAAAGAGTTGGTAAGAGAGTGGCCAACTTCATGTTTTATCTATTCCCCAACTTCATACCCAACTCTGACTATTTCAAAGCAAATCTCAGAGTCATATGTCACCCATCCTGTATAATAAAAGACTAATATGCAAATATAGCAAATGGTGGAACAACCACACAACCAAACAACTTGTCCCTATGACATGTGCTGACCACCAGAGGGCACACACAGAATGTGGCGGGTGCCAGCTGTGGCAGGATGGTGGAGCAGGTGAGCGGAGGCACCAGACCAAAGTGGGTCACCATTTGCTGTCATTGGGGCAAGCCTCTGGTGGTTACTGAAAGTTCTTTGTTCCCATGTGCTATGGTCTTGCCTGGCACTTGCACCTCCTGCCGGTTCCCGCACCTGTTGCCAGCACCAGCCCTGCTTGCACCCACTGCTGGCAATGGACCC
>NW_006290665.1:0-3284 GCF_000327345.1 Myotis davidii | reverse complement strand
GTGGCAGGATGTTGGAGCAGGTGAGCGGAGGCACCAGACCAAAGTGGGTCACCATTTGCTGTCATTGGGGCAAGCCTCTGGTGGTTACTGAAAGTTCTTTGTTCCCATGTGCTATGGTCTTGCCTGGCACTTGCACCTCCTGCCGGTTCCCGCACCTGTTGCCAGCACCAGCCCTGCTTGCACCCACTGCTGGCACTGGCCCCAATCACTCCACACCATCAGCAGATGCAAGTGGGGACAGTGCAATCAGCAAGTGGGAGTGGCAGTGGTGGGAGTGGGGCAGCTTGTAGACAGGGCACTGAGGGAAGGGTGCTGTGGAGGGAGGGGGGAGCAGAGGATGGGCAGAGACCTGCCCCTATGCCCACTGCAGCCTCGCAGCCCAAAGTTCCTTTCAAGGTGCATGAATTTGTGCAGTAGGCCCCTAGTCTCTATATATAAAAGCCTAAGCAATCGAACAACTGGTCGACTGGTTGCTATGATGCACACTGACAACCAGGGGGCAGATACTCAATGCAGGAGCTGCCTCCTGGTTGTCAGTGCACTCCCACAGCCAACCTCCCACAGCTGGCCAACCTCCTGTGGTCCCTCCCCCTGGGTGGCCAGCCCTCCATTGGCCCTGATGGGGGGGGCAGCCAACCTCCTGTGGTCCCTCCCCCCAGCTGGCCGGCCAACTTCCCACAGTCCCTACCCCTGGCCGGCACACCTGATCAGCCCTGATCGTCAGCTAGGCCAAGGGACCCCACCCATGCATGAATTCATGCACCGGGCCTCTAGTAAATAAATATTTTATTATTTCTCTCTAAAGGATAATAAGTATATTAAACATATCTGTTCAAGGTGGCCCCTGAGTTTTGTTTTTTTTTAACATAACCCCCAGAAATCTAAAAATAGCTTCCTTATTTCTGGTATGACAAGATGTTACAGGCTTATCTTGTACATTTCCTGTCTTAAACCTTGAATTTCTCCAAGTAACACTGCTTCATTTTAGAGAGAATGCTTCTCCTAAAACCACAATCTGGGTACTAGGAGTGCTCTTTGTTCCTGAGTTGGTCATTATTTCTAGATATTTTTAGTGGACAGAGCTAGCAATTTATCTTAAAGATTAGATATTTCATGAGTTCATACTGATACTTAAAGTTCAAATCCCAGAACACAGGTTTTAAATTAACCTCTTTGATCTTATATCCTTACCTTTTTTCTTCAATGTTGAAAATCCTAATTCTCAGTCACTAAGAATGATAGAATTAAAGCTGTTAGTGTTTCTTTTTTTGTAAAGTGACTATTCATTTCTCTAGTTTATGGTTTTTGTTGTTGTTGTTTTCAGTTCGCAGGCCCATGCTCAATCCACTGAGCCAAACCGGTCAGGGCTGTTGTTTTTTTTAAAAAATATATATATTTTATTGATCTTAGAGAGAAATGGAGAGGGAGAGAGAAATAGAAACATCAATGGTGAGAGAGAATCATTGATCGGCTGCCTCCTGCATGCCCCCTACTGGGGATCAAGCCCAAAGCCCAGGCACAATGCTGATAATGTACATTTTATTGACTGTTCTTTCTTTCTTTCTTTCTTTCTTTCTTTCTTTCTTTCTTTCTTTTCTTTTCTTTTCTTTTCTTTTCTTTTCTTTTCTTTTCTTTTCTTTTCTTTTCTTTTCTTTTCTTTCTTATTTCCCCTTACCCTTCCTGGTATTTTTTAGGATCACTTCACAAATAAATCTTGTCTCAGGATATTCTACCTTGTCTTCTAACTCACTGATGCAGTCCTCAGCTTCTTCTATTCTACTGTTGAAACTTTCCATTTTAGTTCTTTATTATGGCTAGGTCATTCTTCATTTCCTCTTGATTCTTATACATGTTGTTGAATTTGTCTTCCATCCTTTTCAGTGTCCTTATAACCATTGCTCTGAATTCTTCCTCTGACAAATGGCTTGTCTCCATTTCATTTATTTCCTTTTCTGGTGATTCTTTCAAATGGGGGTTGTTTCTTTGTCTCCTCATTTTTGCTATTCCTTTCTGATTGTTTCTACATATCAGATCAAACTGCTGTATCACCCAGATTTTTTGAGTTTATCTTATGTAGTTGATGTTTTGTGGGACCCAGTGGTGCAATCTCTCTGGTATTCTGGGCTGGGAAGTCTAGGGATGTCCCCTACTTGGTATATTTGTGTTCTCTTGGTGTAGTTGTGTCTTGAGTGTTATTGTCCCATTTGTGGATGGAGTCTCCTCTCAGGGTGTCTGGTTATGTGGCTCGCTCTCTACCACATTGACCAAACAGCACAAAATACAACTCAACAAGACATGACACAAAGGGAACAAAACACAAATGTACTCATGACACTGATAACCCCAATATAAGTGACACTGATAACCCCAATATAAGAGAATTAGGAGAGAGAAAAAAGAGCAAAAATTATATCAAGGAAAGAAAAAAATGGTAAGAAAAGTTGCAGGATATCTTACTTTTAATTTTTCCTCGACACTGTGACTTTATTTATGTCTCTCACCTTTGTTTTCCCTCCATCCCCAACCCACAACAGTAACTTTCTCCAGGCTAACTTTGCTCTAATGCAGTGGTTCTCAACATTCCTATTGCCATGGCCCTTTAATATGTGCACCATGATTTTCCCCAAGGTGCATAATATAAATGATTAGAATGGGAGTTCTCAACCTGTGGGTCACGACCCCTTTGGGGGTCGAACGACCCTTTCACAGGGGTCGCCTAAGATGATCGGAAAACACATATATAATTATATATCTTTTGTGATTAATCACTATGCTTTAATTATGTTCAATTTGTAACAATGAAACTGGGGGTAACCACAACATGAGGAACTGTATTAAAGGGTTGTGGCATTAGGAAGGTTGAGAACCACTGGTCTAGAAGATCCCACAACACATCTTCCAACAGAACTACGATTCCCAGAATTCCTGGTGCTTCCCATGCTCTTCGTTCCTGCTTCCAGTCCAGGGGCTGCAGAAACGAAAAGGACTGTGAAGTCCAGCCACCTCCAGGCCAGGATGACAGTACCAGACACTCCAGTGGTGTCCGTGGGACTCTGGCCGCTCGGCACTTGCACGCATGCTGGCCACAGGCTCAAAGTGGGTGGGGTCCCATGTCGCTACAGTGGTGCCTGCATACCTCCACGATGCCCACAGGCCTGCCATCTTTGTTGGATTAATTTGCATACTCGCTCCTGATTGGCTGTGGGGCATCGCGAAGGTAGAGTCAAATTACATATTTGTCTATTATTAGCGTACTAGAGGCCCGATGCACAAAAATTTGTGCA
>NW_006290664.1:46418-46827 GCF_000327345.1 Myotis davidii | reverse complement strand
CTCCAGTGCACATGGGACATTTTCAAAGATGGACCATATTTTAGGACTCAGGCAAAGTCTCTTCAAATTCAAGAGAATAGAAATCAAAACAAGCATCTTCTCAGATCACAATGGCATAAAACTAGAAATCAACTACAAGAAGAAACTTGATTTTTGAAAAAAAATCAAAAACTTGGAGGCTAAATAGCATGCTATTAAGCAAAGACTGGGTTACCAGAGAGATCAAAGAAGAAATAAAAGGCATCCTGGAAACAAATGATGATGAAAATACAACAATCCAAAACCTATCAGACACAGCGAAAGCAGTCTTGAGAGGGAAGTTCATAGCTCTACAAGCCTACTGCAAAAAACAGGAAACAATGGTAATAAATTACCGAACCCTACAACTCAAAGAGTTAGAAAGAGAGAA
>NW_006290664.1:41695-43243 GCF_000327345.1 Myotis davidii | reverse complement strand
GTACTCCTACCATTTGCAACAGCATGGATGGGGTTGGAGAGCATTATGCTAAGTGAAATAAGTCAGTCAGAGAAAGATAAATATCACATGCTCTCGCTCATTTGTGGATTATAATGAAAAACATAAACCGATGTAGAGCCAGAGAAGCATCCATCAGATGCTCATAAACTTATGTAGAGACAGAGAAGCATCCATCAGATGCTCAAAACTCAGAGGGAAGATAGGGACGAGTGGGGGTGAGGGGGAGAGTTCAACCAAAGGACTTGCATGCATGCATATAAGCATAAGCAATGCATGTGGACAGCAGGGGGTGAGGGTGAGGGCAGGAGTGGGAGGATGAGGTGACATTGGGGGGATAAGGACACATTTGTAATACCTTAATCAATAAAGAGAAAAAATAATTCTTTAATCAACAACAGAAGAAAAATTAAAAATGGAACTGCCATTTGACCCAGTGATCCCACTTCTAGAAATATAGCCTAAGAATCCTAAAACACCAATCAGAAAGAATATATGCACCCCTTTGTTCATAGCAGAACTATTTACAACAGCTACGATCTGGAAATCGCCAAAATGCCCATCAGTAGATGAGTGGATAAAAAAGCTGTGGTACATTTATACAATGGAATACTATGCAGCTATAAAAAGTAAGCATCTCTTACCTTTTTAGACAGCGTGGATGGACCTGGATAATATTTTACTAAGCGAAATTAGCCAGTCAGAGAAAAATAAGTATGACATGACCTCACTTGTATGTGGAATGTAATGAACAAAATAAACTAATTAACAAAATAGATTGAGAGACATGGAAGCATGAAACGGACTGACCAATCTCAAAGGGAAAGGCGTATGAGGGGGGGGGAGAGCTTAGCCAAAGAATTTATATGCATATATGCATAAAACATGAACACAGACAATAGTGCAGGGAAGACCTGGGAGGTGGGTGCAGGGTGGAGGGGGCCAATGAGGAGCAAATGGAGACATCTGTAATATTTTCAACAATAAAGAAAATTTTTTAAATTAACAAAATTAAAAATAATTTTTAAACTGCAATTATTGGTAGATAATATGATACTGTATATCAAGAACCCTAAAGATTACACACACACACACACACACACACACACACACACACCCAAAAAAACAAAAACAAAAACAAAAAAACCTGCTAGAACTGGTAAATGAATTCAGTAATGTAGCAGAATACAAAACAAATAGATACCCAGAAATCAGTTTCATTTTTTACTCCAATGATGAATCAGAAACTAAGAAAATAATCCAATTCACAATTGCTTCAAAAGTAATAATAAAATACCTAGGAATAAATTTAACTACTAATGTAAAAGACTGTACTCATCCTATCTAATAAAAGAGAAACATGGTAATTAGCGTACATCCGCTACCCTTCTCATTGGCTAATCAGGGCGATATGCAAATTAACTGCCAGCCAAGATGGCAGCTGGCAGCCAGGCAGCTTGAAACTAACATGAGGCTTGCTTGCTTCAGTGACGGAGGAAACCAACGTTCCCTGCCTGCCTTGCCGGACTT
>NW_006290664.1:33435-40739 GCF_000327345.1 Myotis davidii | reverse complement strand
GCTGTGCCCCCACTCCCCAATCGCGCCTGCTCTGAGCCCGACCAGGGGCTGCACCTAGGGATTGGGCCTGCCCTCTGCCGCCCGGGAGCAGGCCTAAGCCAGCAGGTCATCTCCTGAACCACTATAGCAGTGGTTCTCAACTTTGGCTGCACATTAGAATCACCTGGGAATCTTTTTAAAATCCTGATTCCTGGGCCTCATCCTCCGGAAATTGTTTCTTTGTTATGGGGTGGGGCCACAGCATCAGTAACAAAGAAACAGAATTAAAACTTTATTGTGGGGAGCCGCTACAGTGTTTTGGATAGGTTCAAGCCTTGGACTGATGAGAGGGCACAGTCCTCTCATTGCCATGTGCAAGTCCCAGCTTGGAGGACAGGGCCCTTCCAGCACAACTATAGCCAACAGCTGTAGTGGTAAGCTTGAACCTATGGTCCGAATACGTGGCCCAGTGTGCCTGTGTGATGTAGGCTTGATAGAGTTCAGGTGCATGTAGTTGAGTAGGATTGAAACTCAGGAGAATGTTGTAAACATCTTGGTCACACCCTTACTTTGCCTTGTAGCTTCCGCTATAAAATAAAGGCATGGCTATAGGCATGGTTGCTGTCTCTCAGAGAAGCAGCATCCCACCGAGACCCAGTTTTCACTCTCTTGACTGTCTTTTCTAAGCCTTTCAGCCGCCCCCACTCAGGTTCACCCTTGGCTGTGCTGGCCGGCACACTTTATATAAAGATATGCCTCCACGCTCCCAGGGCGGGTTGCTGACTCAAACCCTGCCCTTACAGGAAACAGCTCGGAGGAGGGTGAAGCCATTGCCGAGACAACCTTGCAGGACTGACTTCCTTCCGCTTGGTTGGGGTTCTAATGGTCGTGATGAACACCACCCATGGTTTTTATATAAGTCGATAGATAGTATCAGGAAAGAGTCTTATTATTGTTTCAATTTGCAAAATATCAATCCTGTAAGTAAGTGCACATCCTACATAATAAAAGGGAGTATGTAAATTGGCTGTCTCTCCGCTACGCTCACCAGCCAATCAGGAGTGAGTATGCAAATTAACCTGACAAAGCTGGTGGGTTAATTTGCATACACAGGTGCCAAGTAGCCTGGGTCCCGGGAACATCCTCGGGACCCAGGCCGCTCCTAGCCTGTAGGTCTTTGCGTAGGCCCTGAGTGACCAGGGTCCCAGAATGTCCCCGGCCACTCTGAGACTATGGGCACAGGCGCCAAGTGGATGTTCCCACCCCACGGTCACTTGCGCGTGCACTGGCGCCAAGCAGCGGCCTGGGTCCACACCCCCCAGCCAGGTGCTCACAAGGCAGGGCTGGATGCTGGCCTCGAGGGCATGCTATCCCTGCAGCAGGGACACGCCCCTAGCCCAGTGGACACAATGCAGGGAGTCCTCTGCACATGAGCTGCAGAGGAAACACCTTTTCTTTTTTAAAAAAATATATTTTATTGATTTTTTTTACAGAGAAGAGGGGAGAGGGATAGACAGTCGGAAACATCGATGAGAGAGAAACATCCATCAGCTGCCTCCTGAACACTGACCACTGGAGATGTGCCCCCAACCAAGGTACATGCCCTTAACAGGAATCAAACCTGGGAACCCTTCAGCCTGCAGGCCAATGCTCTATCCACTGAGCCAAAACAGTTCAAGCATAAACACCTTTTCTGACTACTCATTAGCTAAGCTCCCTGTATGCTGCCACTTGCAGTGTTCTTGGTAACATGGGTTATAAGAATCCAAGAAGGTGATCTAGGGTTTTTCCACCACACTCCTGGAGGAAAAGACGAAGGTCCACTGCTGGAGGGGCTAAGAAATGTCATACCCTTCCCTAGCCAGTTTGGCTCAGTATATAGAACCTCAGCCTGCTGACCACAGGGTCTAGGTTCGATTATGATCAAGGGCATGTACCTAGGTTGCAGGGTCCTCCCTGGCTGGGTCCCAGGTCAGGGTTCATGCATGAGGTAACCAATCAAAGTGTCCCCCTCACATTGATGTTTCTCTCTGTCTCTCCCTCTCTCTTCCACACTTTCTAAAAATCAATGAAAACATATCCTCAGGTGAGGATAAGAAAGAAAGAAAGAAAGAAAGAAAGAAAGAAAGGACGGAAGGAAGGAAGGAAGAAAGGAAGGAAGAAAGAAAGAAATGTCATACCCTATGAAAGACACATCTTGAAAATGCCTGAAGAAAGTTGTCATTTTTTCATGGTGAAGGGATTGGAGTCTGTGTTGATGAAAACACCTTGGTGGCCGCGGTGGCTGGCAGTGGCTGCAACAGCAGGGTAATGGGGCTGGCACCTTCCCCTAATCAGCCCGGTCACCTCCCACAGAGGGAGGCCAGACTGCAGCTTAGGCCTGCTCCCCCTGGAGCGGGTCTAAGCCATCAGCAGGACATCCCCTGAGGGCTCCCAGTCTGTGAGAGGGGGCAGGCTGGACTGAGGGAACCCTCCTCCAGTGCATGAATTTCATGCACCGGGCCCCTAGTATATATATAATGTTCATACTACCCAAAGCAACCTATATATTCAACATGATTCCTATCAAAATACCATGGTATATTTCTCAGAAATAGAGCAAGTATTCCAAAAATTTATAAGTAACTACAAAAGACCCCAAATAGCCACTACAATCTTGAGAAAGAAGGAGAAATTTGGAGAAATCACACTACCTAATATCAAACTATAGTACCAGGCCCATATTCATTGAAACAGCATAATACTGGCTTAAAAACAGATATATAGGTCAATGAAATGGGATGGAGAACCCAGAAATAAACTTATGTCTTTATTGTCAGTTAATATTTGACAAAGGAGGCAAAAACATACAATGTGGTAAAGACAGTCTCTTCAATAAATGGTGCTGAGAAAATTGGACAGATTCATGCAAAACAATGAAACTAGGACCACCTTCTTACACTATATACAGGAATAAATGCAAAATGGAATAAGAACTTAAATGTAAGATTTGAAACCATAAAATCTTCAAAGAAAACATAGGCAATAAAATCTCAGACATTTCTCATAGCAATATTGTTTCTTATAAATCTCCTCAGGCAAGGAAAACAACAACAAAATTAAAAATCGGGCACAGGTCCCTGACCAGTGTGGCTCAGTTTGTTGAGCTTTGTCCTATGCACCAAAAGATCCCCCGTTATATTCCTGGTCAGCCATATTCCCAGTTGCAGGATCAATCACCAGTAGGAGGCATGCAGGTAGCAGCCTATTGATGTTTCTCTCACACTGATGTTTCTTCTTCTCTCTCTACAAAATCAATAAAAACATATTTTTAAACGGGCAAAAGTCATCAGAGAATTGCAAATTAAAACTACAATGAGATATCACCTCATAACTGTCAAAATGGGTACCATCAACAAATCAACAAATGACAAGTTTTGCTAAGAGTATGAGGAAAAGACAACACTCATGCACTGTTGGTGGGAATAAAGAGTGTTGTAGCCACTTTTGAAAATAATATGTAGTTTCCTCAAAAATTTTAAAATGAAACTGCCTTAGATCCAAGATAGTGGCAGGCAGCACTGGAGTGAGGGTAAGATTGTGAGTGGGTGAACATGTGCAAGAGAGAGTGTGCATAGGTAGGAGTGTGGTTGGGATTCTGCCTGTCATTGCAAGAACTCAGGGCAAGCAGTTTGGGCACTCCAGGAAGGGGATCTGACGGCCTCCCACCATGTGCTGCCAGACTAGGCACTTCTTCCCACTTGACATAAGAGACAGTGCCATTTTGGTGTTGCTGCAGGGTTCTCCTTGGGAGGAAGCTGTGAAAACCAGCACCCCAAGGCCAGAGACAGGTGTGCCCTGGACTACTGCCACCACTGCTAGTCAATGGTCTAAACACCACCAGCCATCAATGCAATCAGCCACAGCCCACCAGATCCATGATGGCAAGCCACCCATGCATGAATAAACAGAAAGAGAGAGTGAGGAACGCAGGCATAAAGAACAAAAATGGCAACAAATAAGTAAATGTAAATGGCTTCAATGCTCCAATAAAAAGACATACCATACGTAGCTGAATGGATATGAAAACATGACCCATATATATCCTGTAAAAGACATCCACCTCAGAACAAAAGATTCACACAGACTGAAAGTTAAGTGATGGAAAAAAAATATATTCTATGCAAATGGAAATGAAAAAAAGCCTGGGGTACCAATACTCATATCTGACAAAATAGACTTCAAAATGAAGGCCATAATAAGAGATAATGGGGATCCAAAATGGTGGCCGACAGGACCACAGTGAGAGAGTATGAGCAAGTGAGAGAGAAGAAGGGGAGTTCGTGGATGTGTGGAGTATGTGTGTGAGGGACAGTTATATTCCGCAGGACTGTTGGGGCCTGGTGGACCCTAGCCGGGTAGCCTCTAAGACCACTGAAATCTCTCCTGGGGCAGCCAGCACAGAGACCATGCCATCTTGAAGAGGAGTGCGGCTGTGACTGAGAGCCCAGGCTCACCTCCACCCGGGGAGACCTCAACACTACCTGAGACCCTACAGCCACATCAGCCAGGGACCAGCTGCCTTGGCTGCGAACCCATGAACACCGAGATTCCAGCCTCCCTGGCCACAGGTGCCTAAAAGGTTTGTCCAGGGGGAGACAAAATGGCTGAATAGCAGACGGGTCTGGCACCTTCTCACGGAACAGAAAGAAGAAACAGCTGAATCAAATAATATCCACCCAGAATTGGTGAATTAAACAGCTGGAGAGACAATCCATAGACAAAAAGGTCAGAAGTAGCCAGAAGATCAGGGATTGGGGATCTGGGCTGGAGGGAGAAACCCGCACAGCCGGGACTAGAGTGTCAGAGGGAGACTGTGTTATACCAAGTCCGCGTACACTAGGGACACATGTAGTACTCCACTATGGAAGGGTGTCCACAGGGCTGCTGGCAGTGGGGGACTCTAGATCTAAACCCATAGCCATGGGAAGCTGTGCCCAGAAAGGCAGCCTGAAGCTCTGCACTGCCCAAGCAGTGCCGGGGGGAGAGAATCACGCATCCATATGGTTGCTCTGTCTTTATAATTGCCTTGCTTTTACCCACTAAACCTAGGATCTTTCAATCACAAACACTCACCTAGGCTGCAGTGCAGGGGAAGGTGGTTTTGTGGAAGCTGGGGAACAAAATCAGGAGAGGCAATCAGGAAGCCACCTCTGGGACATTCTGGTCCCTCCAACCCTGAACAGCCATTTTTCTCCTGGAGACCAGGCCCCTCCTAGCAGCACAGCCCCACCCAGCCTTGAGCTCAGCAGGGAAACTGATACAGAAACACCACCACCTAGAGGCCTTGTCAGAAATAGACGCGTGTGTAAATACGACTGAAAAAGGTAGAAAAACAAAGCAGGCAGATTGATCCCACCTGGCTGAAAACAAGGCTGTGGTGTCTGACACAGAGGAGTGGTGGATCACTGGGAGCTTCAACACTGTGCTGACTATCTAACAGGAAGCAGAGACCTGGCAGACAGAACAGTGGAGAGGGGACTTAGACCAGCCCCCATGGGACATTAAATACTCAGCTGAAGTGAACAAACTTCACTACTTCACTTTTTTTTGTTTATCTGATTCATGCACCAGTGGTGTCCCTCAGCCTGGACTGTGGGGATCAGGCCAAGACTGGCAGTTCAACATCCTGTGAGGGGTCCCAGAGCAGAGAGCACTCAGCAAAGTTGCTGTCACTCAACAGCTCCTGCATTGAGCGTCTGCCCCCTGGTGGTTGGTGCACATCATAGCTACTGGGTGATTGGCCAGTCGGATAATCACTTAGGCTTTTATAGAGAGTTTTTTTTATTAGTGTTTTACATTCTATTTTCTTTTTATTTTATTAATATTTATCATTATTTTACTCTATCTCATTTTTTCCTTTATGCCAACACTTTCTTCCTCACTTCCCCCTCTTCATCCTGTTTTTCTTCTCCTATTCCTGCTTTAGTTTTTCTCTTTCCTTTCTTTTTACTCCTTGATAATAATTGATCTTCTTTATTTGCTCTATTGATGCACTACTATTATAGTGGTCTCTGTTGGCTTACTAATATATCTAATTTCCTTTCCCTGGTCCAAGTCCATGCATTCTTCTCTTTTCTCTTTTCACTAGCCAGTTTCTTTTATGATGTTGTTTGTTTGATTGTTTGTTAGATTTTTTGTTTTGTTTTTTATTGTATGCTTTTGTTTTTCTTCTCCTCCCTTATTCTTTTCTTCTACTAATAGTTTAATTAGTTTCACTCACCAAAATCATGCCTATCTGCTCCATACTCTATTCTCCTTTTCCAAAAATAGATGAATACATAGATAGATAGATTAAAGAAAGAGGAAATTCTTTTTGTTTTTTAGTATTTTGTTTTTTCCTTTCTTCTTACACACTCATTCCCTTTCTACCTCCTCTATACTGAATCATGGGCATTCCCCCATTCATTCAATTACTGTACCTTACCTACTGCTAATAAGCTCTGCCTCTTCAGATACAAATTCAATAACATGTGTAATAATCCAGAGGTAATGAAGAAGAACCAAGAAGAAATCAAGAATGACATTGCTGCAATGAAGAACATAATAGAAAGCATCAACAGTAGGCTAGAAGAAGCTGAGGGCCACATCAGTGAGCTGGAAGACAAACAGCAGCCTCCTGATTACCACACCCTCTGTCTGAGGAACAGCAGCTGTGTGTGAAGCCTCCTCCCACCAGCCAGAGGAGCCACCACAACTGTGAGCAGCACCCACCAGAGGAGCTGCTACCAACTGAGGAGCAGCAACTGGAAAAAAACTTAAAAAACAGGAGGAGAGAAGGAGATTAAAAATGGCAACAGAGTAGGAAGATGCTGCATGGTCATGCTCCCAGGAACAAGCTGGAATTACAACTGAAATACGAGAGTGCTTCCTGAATAATCAACGGAAAACTCACAGGAGAGAACCCTGATACCTAAGGACCAAAGGTGGAGCCGGCATAGAGACTGGTAGGAGGGGCAGAGACGTGACCCACAGAGGGGAACTGAAGTCCCAGAGAGATATGTCAGCTGGTGGTGGAGGTGGGGAGGCACCACTGAGAATTCTGGAATCTAATCCCGGAGCTGGGCCCCCCAGCAGAGAGCACCAAACTGAGGAAGGTATCCACATCAAGCTGTGAAAAGCAGTGGGGTGCTGTCTGCCAGGGAGTGGCAGCAGAAAGTTCAGGAACCCTCTTAAAGGGCCAAGGCACAAACATTCCCCATGGAGCCACCCACCTTGTGCTCTGGCAGAGGGAAGGTGAAGTGGACTGGAGCTGTGAGAAAGAAACCAGCACTGGGGACTTGGGT
>NW_006290664.1:27030-31506 GCF_000327345.1 Myotis davidii | reverse complement strand
TGTGGGCGGCCAGGCCAGTGGGGGGGCAGTGAGGGATGACCAGGCCAGTGGGGGGGCCAGTTGGGGGCAACTAGGCCTGCGGAGGGCAGTTGGGGGTTACCAGGCCAGCAGGGCAAGGCAGTTGGGGGAGACCAGGCTGTCAGGGGAGGGCAGTTCAAGGTAACCAGGCCTGCAGGGGGAGGACAGTGGAGGGGAACCAGGCCTGCAGGGGAGGGCAGTTGAGAGCAATCAGGCCTGCAGAGGAGGGCAGTTGGAGGCCATCGGGCCAGCAGCGGAGGGCAGTTGGGGGAAATCAGGCCCCCAGGGATCAGGCCTAAACCGGCAGTTGGACATTCCCCAAGGGGTCGCAGATTGGAGAGAGTGCAGGCTGGGCTGAGGGACACCCACCTCCAGAACATGAATTTCATGTACCAGTCCTGTAGTTTCTAATAAACTATCTAACCATAAACTTAAAGAACTAGAGAGAACAAGAAGCCCAGAGTAAGCAGAAGGAAGGAAATAAAGATCAGAGCAAAAATAAATGACAGACACACAAAAAAATATAGATTAATGAAAACAAGACTTGATTCTTTCAAAAGATAAACAAGATAGATGAACCTTTAACCAGACTCATAAAAAAAAACAGAGAACCCAAATAAATAAAATCAGAAATGAAAGAGGTGAAATAACAACTGACATCACAGAAATACAAAGGATTGTAAGAAAATACTATGAACAACTGTGTGCCAACAAGCTGGACGACCTGGATGAAATAGACTAATTCCTGGAAAAATACAACCTTCCAAAACGGAATCAGGAAGAATCAAAAACCTTAATAGGCCAATGACAACTGACGATATTGAAGCAGTAATTTTAAAATTCCCGGGGGCGGGGCGGGGGGGAGCCCTGGCCAGGATGGCTTCACAGGGGAATTGTATGAGTATTTTATATATTTTGGAAATTAGCACATTATCAGATGTATCATTGGAAAATATGTCTTCCCATACAGTTGGTTCATTTTGATGCTGATTTCTTTTGCTATGCAGAAGCTTTTTATTTTGATGTAGTCCCATTTGTTTATCTTTTTCTTTGTTTCTCATGCCCTAGGCATTGTATCCGTATAAATTTTGTCACATGAGATGTTTGATTATTTGTTGCCTATGTTATCTTCAAAGATTTTTATGGTTTTATGACTTACATATATTTCTTTTATCCATTTTGAATTTATTCTTGTGTATTGTGTAAGTTGGTGGTAGAGTTTCATTTTTTCTTCATGTACCTATACGATTATCCCAACACCATTTATTGAAGAGACCGTCTTGACTCCATTGCATGTTCTTGCCTCCTTTGTCAAATATTAATTGAGCATAATTGCTTGGGTCAATTTCTGGGTTCTCTGTTCTACTCCATTGACCTGTATGCCTGTTCTTGTGCCAGTACCAGGTTGTTTTGATTACAGTGGCTTTGTAGTATAACTTCATATCTGGTATTGTGATCCCTCTCTTTCTGTCCCTGGCCCCTTGCTTGAGGTCCAAGGGGTTGAAGCCCTTAGCAGTTCAATGATCCAGGACTCACTAGCCCAGAGGCTGGGTCTGCCTTGATTTTCACACCTTCATTGTCTCTGCTCTGACTTGCACCCCTTCTCCCACAATTCTGGTCCCTCAGTTGTCCACTTCAGATTCTCAGGGTTGGCGGGGGCATGTGCACAGTTCCTCTGGTGTGCCACTCCCTGTGAGAACCCCGAGCCCTCTGGCATGCAATTCACTTTGTGGCCCTGGCACCTAAGGCAGGATGGCACCCTAGGACCCTCTGGCAGTGCATATGTTGCGTAGTACTGTCACTGGTGGCTGGGCACACCAGGTCCCACCAGCAGCCCTGACCTGGGCAGGAGGTAGGGCACGCACCATATGACAGCTCTGTCTGAGCCAGGGGTGGAATGCAGGCCAGCCCGAAGGCTCTGTCCATTCTGAGAGGCTGAGCGTGCACTGCTCAAAGGCTAGGTCTGTACCAGGGGCAGAGTGTACACTGGCCTGTGGCTCTGTACTGGGATGGATGATTGAACAGGAGCGGGGTACCCTGGCTTGCACTCACAGTGCAGGGGCTTGTGGGATCCTAGGATGCTAGTTTTGGGCTCTGGTGAAGTGGCGCAGCTGGGGAATTCTCTCTGGCTGCACTCACTGCAGATGTCTGGGACCCACGGCATGGTACTGTGCTGCTCACTACCAGGGCGAGGTGGTGGTTCCAGGTGGGCTATGGCTGTAAGCAGCTCCCAGCATAGGTCCGGGGGTGGTGTCTGAGGTGATTCTGGGTGTTGGTGTGGCTGCACTTCTGGCCTCCATTTCTCCCCTCTACAAGATGTTCTGGGTTCTGCACTAAAACTGGGCCAGCCTGGGAGTGCCCAAGGTGGTAGCAGGGGTTCCCTGTATCGGAGAGCATGATCTGCCAGTCCCTGGGATTCCTGCAATATCTGTCTCTCACTCTCTCTCACACACACCACACATGTCCACACACGCTTTTCTAACTCCTTTTCTCACTCACACTCTCTTCCTCCCTGCCATCCTGTCAGCCGCCATGTTCAAATCCCATCCAACTGATTCTTATTTATGGGTTTTCTTGTTTCATGCTGCTGTAGTTCCACTAAGTTCTTTGTAATTCTTACTAAGTTCCTTGAGCATCCTTATAGCCATTACTTTGAACTCTATATATTGCTTATATATTGCTTGCCTGCATTTTGTTTAGCTCTTTTTTCTAGAATTTCCTCCTTTTCTTTAATTTGGGGGTTGTTTCTTTGTCTTCTCATTTTGGCTGTCCCTTTGTATTTGTTTCTATGTATTATATCAACCTGCTGTGCCTCCAAGTGTTCATAGGGTGGCGTTATGTAGTGAGTGTTCTGTGGGACCCAGTGGTGCAGTCTCCTTGATCTCCTGAGGTGGGTGCTCTAAGAATGTCCCTTGTGTGGGTTATTTGGGCTCTCCTGTTATAATTGGGTCTTGATTGTCATTGTCCCTTTTGTGGGTGGATCCCCTCTCAGTGTGGCTAACTGTGAGGCTCACCCCCAACTATGTTGTGTGAGCTGTTGTGCAGGAGCTTACAGAACAAAACAAAACAAAATTCTTGAATTCTTACAATATTAGTTTAGCACATTGAAAGTATTTCATACCATACAATTGCCTTACTTTTTGAGAATTTTAGGAGCATTCAATTTATACAGGCACTTATTTATAACCAAAAGACCCCTACAACAACAATAAAACAACAACAAAAATGAATTGAGAAAGAGAACAAGAATCATAGAGGAAAATAGCTGAAACCGGTTTGGCTCAGTGGATAGAGCGTCGGCTTGCGGACCGGGGGGTCCCAGTTATATTTAAAAAAAAAAAAAAAAAAGAATCATAGAGGAAAATAAAAAAAATATGAGAAGGAAAAATAGGAAAGAAAGAGGAATATGAAAGGGCAGAGATGAAAGAAAGAAAATAAGAATAAAAGAATAAGTGAAGGAAAATGGTATAAAAGAAAAGAGGAAGAAAATTTATGATAAAGAAAAAAGAGAAGAAGTCAGAAAGACAAAAAATAGGAAAAGGAAAAAAGAAAAAAGCAGAGAAAGAAGAAAATAGAGTAATAAAAGGAAAGACAAAATTAGAGATATGAAAAAATAGATCAAAATAATAACAAAATGATATAGAAAAAAATAAAGGAAATAATGCCCCCCCAAAAAAGTGAAGTGGCTTTCATCTTAGCAAAGTTTAGTGTCTCGTGGGAGCTCCCTTTGGATTTTTAGAATCTATAGATTGCTTTGGATAGTATGGACATTTTAACAACATACAGAACTAGTGTTATTTTTTCTAGTCTTTTGAAAAAAATGCCATCAGTATTTTAATAGAGATTGCATTGATTCAGCAGATTTCTTGGGGTGGTGTGGGACATTTTAATGATAAAACATAATTACTATTGAAAGAAGGTTTGTCAAATTATTTTATCTGATTAAACACAAGTTAATTTTCTCACAATCTTAAACATTTAGTGGAAGTAATACTAGCTTACTTGAACAACAAACTTGCATACCTTTAAGAAAACATACTCAAAATAGAATAAAAAACCTAATCTTGTAGTATTTCAACACTGATAAATCAGAAACAGCAGAGCTGTTTTATTAAGTAAAAAATTCTATCTAATAAAAGAGAAACATGGTAATTACCATATAACCGCTACCCTTCCCATTGGCTAATCAGGATAATATGCAAATTAACTGCCAGCCAAGATGGCGGCCAGCAGCTAGGCAGCTTAAAGCGAACATGAGGCTTGCTTGCTTCAGTGACCAAGGACTCCAACGTTCCCCTCCTGCCGCTGCAGGCCTCTGAGCTGCAACTCTAAGCAACTATGTTACAAATATAGAAGCTAAACAAAACCCCAGAGACCAGCTTTCAGCAGGCTGGGATCTCAGAGCTGGAGTTGATACAGAGTTTCGATTATAGAACCGAAACAAAACAGATGCCAGCT
>NW_006290664.1:22320-26463 GCF_000327345.1 Myotis davidii | reverse complement strand
TGACAGAGGGCAGTGCTCCAACCCCGATTGGCCCTGCTCTGTGCGTGACAGGGGGTGGCGCTGCAACCTCCCCATCGACCCTGCCTTGAGTGTGACAGGGGACAGTGCCCCAACCCCCCAATCAACCCTACCCTGAGCGTGACTGAGGGCGGCATCACAACCTCCCAATCGCCCTGCTCTGTGCATGACAGGGAGCGGCACCCCAACTCCCTAATCGGCCCTGCTCTGAGCCCGACCAGGGGCTGCACCTAGGGATTGGGCCTGCCCTATGCCACCCGGGAGCAGGCCTAAGCCAGCAGGTCGTTATCTCCCAAGGGGTCCCAGACTGCAAGAGGGCACAAGCCGGGCTGAGGGACCCTCCCCTCCCCCCCCGAGTGCAGAAATTTTTAGTATTAAATAACTCATTTGCTCGATTTACCTAAATTATGTGATCTCTAATTTTTACAACACTTGTTTAGCACATTGAAAGTATTTAATACCATACAATTTTCTTACTTTTTGAGAATTTTAGGAGTATTCCATTTATACAAGCACTTATTTATAACCAAAATAGATCTCCTTTAAAATATTTTATAATCTAATTTTATATCATGCAGAGGTAGAAAAATATAATATAATCATACAATGAAAAGTAAAGGCCTTTCTGAATTACATATAAACATAGAGATGGATGAATAGACAGCTTATAGCTTTAATTATAAAATTTCAGCCATGGCCCTAACAGGTTTGGCTCAGGGATGGAGCATCAGCAAGTGGACTCAAGGGTCCCAGGTTCAATTCCGGTCAAGGGCTTGTACCTTGGTTGCAGGTACATCCCCAGTGGGGAGTGTGCAGGAGGCAGCTGATTGATGTTTCTCATCGATGTTTCTAACTCTCTATCCCTCTCCCTTCCTCTCTGCAAAAAAATCAATAAAATATATTTTAAAAAAAATTTTCAGCCATGGGTCAAGTGTAAACACAGAATTATAAAACTCACTGTTCTATATCAAAGAGCTGTTCTTTTCCTGATAGGCATGGGATTCTTAATTTAAGCTCAAAATAGGAAAAAGAATCAGATGCTGTCACCTTTCACCAACAGAGATAAGATTTATATAAAACATTAATATATTTACCGAGATCACTGAATGGTCAGACCATGAAAACCAAAGCAAGGAGGCACCAGAAATCAAGTAAGTACTCAAAAATAATTAAAATCAAATCTTTACAGTGCTTACAGTGAACAAGAGTCCAGAACACAGGATCTGGTGCTGGATTCACTGTTGGATTCCTAGATTAACACTCAGGAGAGGAACACAAAGGGCTCTGTGGGGCCTTGTTACCTCGGTAGGGGAAATAGGCATCTGACAGCGAGATCTTACCCATGCTGGTCATGGCAACAAAGCCATGAAAGATAAAATGCAACAATTAAGGAAATCATTTTATTCAGGCTATTGCAATAATGAGAAGGTTCATGAATGAGGAATGTATCAAAGAAGAAGAGGGAAACTTGGAGTGGCCTTATCTAGTCATTCAAAAAGGGTGGAGGTGGGTCTTTTTTGTGGGGGCCGGGTGGTCCTTTGCAGTTAGCCACTTCTTGGAGCACACAATTATCATTCATAAAAGGGTAAGGGTTTTTCCAGAAATACGGGGCTCAAAACAATGCTCAACATTGCCAGGTTTGCTTACCTTGTTTGTTTGTGTTCATCCTAAGAACAATGGGAAGTTACTGAGGGGTTAAGTAGGACTATGGCAGGGTCACTTGACCTTAGACAGTCTGATTCTATCTTCTACTTGCAGAATATTTTTTCCCTCAATGCTTCCTGCCCAGGTCTTCACAAGATGCTGGATTCTGAACTTCCTATTGCTGTGATTCCTCTACCTCACAGAATGCCCAATGGCAATTCCAGGCTGCCTCTCTCAGGCTTTCTGATTATTTTCAGGCCCCACCACTCATCTCATCTCATCTCATCTCATCTCATCTCACAATGCCTTGCAGCAGAATCTCCCCATTAGGCCTATGCCGCCATCATGAATGTTGAATATTGAGGGATCACAAAGTGGTTTACAAGAGCCAGACAATCTAAATAAAAGAAGGGTACCTGGTATAATGCCATCAATAAGGAAAGGGGGTATTGTGAAAAACTGGAAAGTGTAAACCTGCCCAAATATGGCAGCCTCTACTCAGTATACCAGTGCTAACAGTGAACAAGCTTACCCAGTGTTATCCGATTCTTTTATTTTCAAGTTTATGAATTATTAAATGTGGGCAACCAATTCAAATGCTTTAAAACACTGCTCAAGTCACATAAGTTGTGAATGCTGAATTTGGCCTTCAGATTCCCACTTGGAAACTTCTACTCTCATCCCCAAGGAGATTCTGCACCTCTCAGCCTATTCCCCACCCCACCCCAGCTGCCAACAGAGCTCTGAACATCTGTTCAGATGCCCTTGGCCCAAGAAAGAATTAACCTGCAATCCCACTGCCCTAAAAGCCAATCACCTGTGGATCACCTCTTGGCTCATGAACAACATTAGCATATACATTTACATATTAAGCCAGACCCATGGAGAGAATAGATCCATCTGAGTCTACCATAGAAAAAGGGGTAAATTGCAATACATACCTGAGGGGAGGCTTCGCCAGCGTTCCTGGCAGGAGCTGGATTGTAAGACAGGCTGGTGGCCACTGATCCCACAAAAGCTGAGAAACAAGATATTTTACAACCAAATGGAGGTGAGATTCAGATCTCTCCCTCTTCACTCTTCCTCTGGAGAAGCAGGTATGAGGCAGAGGAGTACAAATGGCAGACAATCCCTGTGATAACCTGCCAGCTGCAAGACAACTAGCCTCTGAAAAAGTACAGGTCCTCTAGTCCGACCTCTCCTGGATCACTTTCCCAAAATTTATCCAAGGTTCCAACATTGTGAATGGGAAACACTGAGACACAGAGTGGCAATCTGTTGTGCCTGGGTATTTCCAACTTCAACACATTTAAGAATAATCCTCTAAGAAGCTTACATGATGGCTTTACTTACAGAAAAGGAAGCAACAAAGAACAATTTCTTTCATAGCCAACTCTTGCACTAGAAAATCCTTACTAGAACCAAAGGACAAATTTACAGAGCATGCATACAGGCCATGCACACTCAAAATACACACTCATGCCCACAGCCCACACAGGAACACACCCTACCACCAGCACTGCCCATACCTGCAACTCAAACTAGCCCCAGCCAGTAAACCCCTCACCTTCCCCTCCTGGTCTTCAACACACGTGCAATCCTTGGCATGGATATTTCAGGCACAAAATTTATTTCTGCTTAACATTAAAAGCACACCTATTTCCAAAGGAATTTAACCCTGGACCCCATCAAAGGCACCAGGCTATTCTGAGTCTGTGAAAAGCCTTAGGAGCTGCTTGGGAGGTTAGTAGAAATAATATTCACAGACTACTGGCTTTCCTGGGCCCCAAGTCTGATCTATAAACATGGAAGATAACTCATCAGGCCTCCTGAGTCAGTGTGACTCGAAACTCAGGGAAGGAGCAGGTAAACTGCTAGAGACTGGCTTTGTGTGCTCTTTGAGGCTTCATAAGAAAGAAGACCCCATTGTGGTCCTATGTGCCTCAGGCATTTGCTACATTCAAACACACAGTGTGTGCAGCAGGGAAAGACCTGCGTGAACTAAAGTTAGGGGTCCCTTATTAGGGAAGTTTAAGAAATGGCTTAGGAGGCCCCCTAATAACAACAAAATGCAGTTCTCCCCTGCCCAAGCACCTGGAATCCACCATTACTCATTCTTACTGAAGCAGGGAAAGTTCCCTGTTGAAATGTAAATATACCATCCAATTAATACCCATTAACACATTAGCATGGGATTTTTATCCAGATTTAGTGATAAAATAGCCTAGAGAACAGAAATTAGAGTCCTAAAGGATGGTAAATAGGTTTAGGTAAAGGTTGCTAGGCAGGGACAGGGGGGATGAGGAGAGAAAGAGGCCTAAAAGGCAGTAATTATGATTCTCTTAGGGGTTACAAAGAGCTTGGGCCCCTCAATAATCCTGGTAAGTAGTTTATTTATCCTTCTCTTATTTTTATACATCAATAATGAACTCTCAGAGAGAAGGAAGGAAGGAAGGGAGGGAGGGAGGGAGGGAGGGAGGG
>NW_006290664.1:21626-22309 GCF_000327345.1 Myotis davidii | reverse complement strand
AGGAAGGAAGGAAGGAAGGAAGGAAGGAACCAGCCAGCATGGCTCAACGGTTGAGCATCAACCTATGAACCTGGAGATCATGATTCAATTCCCAGTCAGGGCATGTGCCCAAGTTGTGGGACTGATCCCCAGTGTGGGGAATGCAGGAGGCAGCTGAGCTGATCAATAATTCTCTCTCATCATTGATGTTTCTCTCTCTCCCTTCCTCTCTGAAAGCCATAAAATATTTTTTAAAAAGAAAGAAAGAAACTAAGAAAACAATCCCATTCAC
This sequence comes from Myotis davidii, assembly GCF_000327345.1. Taxonomy (NCBI): domain Eukaryota; kingdom Metazoa; phylum Chordata; class Mammalia; order Chiroptera; family Vespertilionidae; genus Myotis; species Myotis davidii. The sequence goes on along the minus strand of NW_006290664.1, from coordinate 22,038 downwards.
CATTGCAATAAGAAAAATAAGATACCTTGGAATAAACTTAACCAAGGAGGTAAAAGACCTGAAAGACCTGTAATTGGAAAGCTGTAGGACATTGAAAAAATAAATAGATGAAAGATACAAACAGATAGAAGCATATACCGTATTCATGGATTGGAAGAATGAACATCATTTACACAATGAAATACTATGCAGCTGGAGGAAGAAGAAGAAGAAGAAGAAGAAGAAGAAGAAGAAGAAGAAGAAGAAGAAGAAGAAGAAGAAGAAGAAGAAGGAGAAGAAGGAGAAGAAGAAGAAGAAGGAGAAGAAGGAGAAGAAGGAGAAGAAGAAGAAAATCTTACTCTTTACAACAGCATGGATGGACATGGAGAGCATTATGCTAAGTGATATAAGTTAGTCAGAGAAAGACAAATCC
>NW_006290664.1:19503-21566 GCF_000327345.1 Myotis davidii | reverse complement strand
CCTTTAAAAAATGGAGGAGGAGCAGGAAGAGGAGGAGGAGGGGGAGGAGGAGAAGGGGGAGGAGGAGGAGGAGACTCTCTTACCCTTTGAGAGGCACATGCTGTGAAAGTGGCTAATTAAACTTAAGTGAAACTCCTTTTTATGCCTCCCTTAGCTTTCCCCATAGTCACAGAATCCCTGCAGCAGTAGCCATGACCTGTGTCTACAAATAGTCCATAAAAAACTGTCAGGTTGGTTATTTATCTGTAGTACCCCAGCATCCCCTTCCTGTGCCTTTCTCTTCCCTTGAGGAAAATCTTTCCCTGGCCTGATGTTTAGGACCCTCATGGCCTCTCCTTTTATCCAATCTCCTTCTTTCAGGAAATAATCATAAGAGCCCATTAATATTAATATTGAAGTAACTAATGAGATTGAAGGAGTATTTAAATTTTATTAGAGGGGAATTCTAGGTCTTAACAAATAGATGTAGAAGTTTGTTTTGTTTTCAGCTGGGCACTTTACATGCTTCCCTAAAAATGATATTAGCAAGGCAGTTGCCTATTCTGGCAATACATAGTTAAACTCTGGTTCCCTGAGGCAGACACTAAAAGAAAGACAATGCAGAGGCAGGAAAGAGCCAAGACACAGATTTGTCATAACTGTGGGATGAGTTTATTTGTTTTTAACCATAATAATGATTAATATATGACAACACCCTGTATTTCGGGTATAAAAACACAGTCCTTCCCAAAATATGACTCAGCCTCTGTATTCCCAGATACATTGAAATTCCTTGGAAGGCAGCTGCAGGATTTCATGGAGGCTCCCATTCTTGCTTCTTTCACAGTAAGACAAACTAAAGCAGACCCACAACCCTGATTCTAGGTTCCAAGTTGTAAGGAAAGAGGGACTGGGCTCACAAATCCCCATACTGTATAGCCAAGTATGTCCTGTTTGAACCAACAGTTTCTCACCCCCAACTACCACCTGGGAAATGGGCTGCTTCTAGGCCAAATTCCCTGTTTAATAGTGATCCAAACACCTCATCCTGGACCTTTGAGTGGAAGGGCCTGGGCAAGGTTGGAGGAATAACTGTTGCCTTTATTCACAAAATTCCTACACTTCCAGAACCCTAACACTTCCCTCTTCTTGCTTGGGGCGTCCTTGTGATTAAATCTTTTCTACTAAGAAGTGAAAAAGTAACTAATTCTCTCTACTCAGACCATACTCCTGGGTGTGGCTTTTCAGTTAACTAACTGCTTCCTGGAAGGAGGAGAAGTAGGAAGGAGTGGGGTGGAGTAAGGGCTAGGAAAAACCTAAGTATTATAATTACTATGACTTTTGACTGTGGGTTCCAAAGGTTTTCCTTTCTAAAGGGTGTCCCAAAATTCACGCAAGAAGTAATTTTGATAGAAAACACAGGTTTATCATTAAAAATTGTAAACTTTTTTATTGATTCATAAAGTATACAGTATAGGGTTATGTATGGCATAGCATATCGGGTAAATGACCTACTGACCACGCACAGTGAATAGAGTTCATTGAATGGATTATGGAACAACAACAAGTGGATGCTGATTTTTCGAACAAAATCATCTTCAGCGATGAGGCTCATTTTCATCTTGATGGCTTGGTTGAGCGACAAAATTGTCACATTTGGGGTTCAGAAAAATCCACGAGTGATTGTTGAGAAACAAATGCATCCACAACGTGTCACTGTTTGGTGTGGATTTGGGGCTGGAGGGATCATTGGACCATTTTTCGAAAATACTGCTGCTCAGGCAATAACAGTTAATGGTACTCCCTATCGCGACATGATAATCCAGTTTTTTGTACCTAAATTGCAAGATATGGATGTGGATGACATGTGGTTTCAACAAGACAGTGCCACATGCCATACACCCCGAGAAACATCAATTACTGCATGAGTCATTTCCTGGTGGTGTAATTTCCCATTTTAGTGATCAGAATTGGACGCCCAGATCATGCGATTTAACACCGTTGGACTCTTTTCTTTGGGGTTTTTTGAAGTCTAAGGTTTATACCAACAAGCCCAGACCACCCACGCCTTGAAGGAGGACATT
>NW_006290664.1:15370-19424 GCF_000327345.1 Myotis davidii | reverse complement strand
ATTCAGCCTCATTTATGCAAAACGGTCATGGAAAATTTCAACAAAAGAGTGCGTATGTGCCAGCAAAGCCGTGGAGATCATTTACCCGATATGCTATTCCATACATAACCCTATACTGTATACTTTATGAACCAATAAAAAAATTTACAATTTTTAATTATAAACCTGTGTTTTCTATCAAAATTACTTCTTATGTGAATTTTGGGACACCCTTTACTTACAATACTTATTATTAGGAAAGCTAAGAGCCAAAGAGGGCAGGGACTTGTCCAAGGTCTCACCAATTTACTTTACTTCGGATTAATCCTTACAAGTGTATTTATTGCTTTTGTAACCACAACAAATGAGAGTAAGTAGCAAATTATGAGGAGGCATAAATATTGCTAACAGCAGAATTAACAGTTGAATGGAGATGGAAATGGTGAATCAAAGTCTTAAGGTTGTGCCCTCTTAATAATACAGCAAGACTGACTGACTGACTCCTATTGTCAAACATGGAGCAACTTGGTAAGCAATGAGAAACTTGACAAGTCTTGTTGGCCAGTCCTGCCTAGCTATTCCCTTTAGGGCATTATTTGTTGTCTCTGGACCATCCTTTTAGCCTGACCATTTGCTTGAGGGTGATGAGTTATGATGGAGACAACTCAGCTAAGTTTCCTTTCTTAGAAAACATTAAAATAACTCCTTAAGCCCAACTGAGATAAACCCCAGCCCCATATTAGAAATGATGGAGCCCAGAGGTGTGGTTGTGGTATATTTGGGACAGGATTCAAAACATCAGGCTCCCATTAAAGAAGCAGCTACCACAGACATGACTCTTTTCCCTGAACTGATATTGCCAAATCATTGTAGATTCTTGACTAAGCCTTCTCCAACACTTCCCCCAGAAAGTCAGGTGCCTTTGGAAACCTGGGATAAACAGCTCCACCTACTCTACACTCCTCTGTCCGTGTTACTTTTAGCATCAGAATCCCACCCAGGGCCACCGGGTTCAGCTAGTATCAATAGTTCCTGGATATGCTGTTTGTATTGTGGGCAAGATAACAGGATTACCATTTGACTGTCACTTGAGTAGATTTGGGTGTGAGGCATGCAATATGGACCAGTGAGAGGAGGACGAAGACATTACTCCCAGGTGAGATGAAAGCCAGAAGTCACTACCCTGACCACTTAGGCTTGGCCCTGAGGGAGAAAGTGGTGGGACAGAACAATGCACCCTTGCTAAAAAGCATGTGGATCTCTGGGTTAGGTTAGGTATAGGATGCAGGTTCCCAGAAAGCAGGCAGGTGCAGCAGCATCCCCCTGCCATCACAGCCAGAGAATTTACATAGCAGGCAATAATCCCCCAGATTAGAAAGACGATAGCATTGAGTCCATTCACAGCTAGAGTTCAGACACTGGCAGGGGAGGACAGGAAAAAGCATTCAGCCTCCATGGGAGGAACTTGGCAAGAGATAGGTAGGGAATCAAGGCCACAACCAAGTAGACCTTAGTCCAAGAAGAAAGCCAAAGCCCAGGCAAATTAACTGAGCCATACAGTTGGGGATAGGAAAGGGCTGTGGCAAGAGGGATGCAAGGTGCTTGGTTCTTCCTTCTGGCTCACTACAGACACCAATGGGCTAAGGTAGCTGAGGTGCCTCCATACCCTATTCAGGTTAGGCTCAGGGTGGGAACTAGGAAAGATTGGGGAAGGAAGGGGCTTGTAGTCCTCTTGAATAAAATAACAGTTCCAGGGATTCCAAAATGGTGGCAGAGTAAGTGGAAGCTACATTGACACTCTCCCATTATCAAACTGGAAATACAACTAAAGTACAGAAAAACCACCCTAAAAAATATACTGAAGACTAGCTGAAGAGCACCCAGATAACCAAGGACAGAAAATAGAGATTGGTAGGAAGTTCAGAGATGTGAAAGGGCTGGCTGGGCTCCCACAAACAGAAGGTGAAGTTCTGGAGGGCTATTTCAGCTGTGAGGCTTTCCCACTGAGAACTCTAGGGTCTAGGCTCCAAGCTGAGCTCCCCTGCCCAGAGCTCCAGAACTGAGAAAGGTGTCCACATAACATCTGGCTATGAAAAGTTACCAGGGCTGCTGTCTGCCAGTGAGCGACAGCTGGAAATGCTGGCACCCTCTTAAAGGGCCGATGCACAAAATTTCGTGTGCAGCCAATCACCTTGGGCTCTGGCAGAGGGAGGGCAAAGTGGACTGGAGTTGTGTGAGAAGAGTCCAGGGTGGGGGCTCTGGGATTGGAGCTCGGAGGGCAGCCAACCAGGTTTCCTGTGCTGAGTCATTTCTTCACACTGCGAAGCACATCTTTCTCCATCAGACCTTTGCTTTTAAGGAAGTTTTTGCCTGGGGGAAGGCAGTTGCCCCACTCTGTTGGAAGACCTCTCCCTCCATGCTGTGCTTGATAGCCTGAGGCTAATCAAGACTCAATGTCAAGTGGACTAAAGGCAGGGGCAGATCTCTGGAGGATTTGAGTCTTGCCCTGATATCCTTCTGGTCTAAGGGCTAAGAAAAGCAGGCCCTGGTACAGAACTTGGCTCTTTCCAAAGGCATCCAGCCCCATCAGAGGGAATGGCAAGTTGTTAATTGCTGATAGCTCCAAATAGGGTACTCAGGGCCAGTCACAAACAGCATCTGACATTATATTTCACTAGAGATAAAAACTCTTAGCAAAGTGGGAATAGAGGCATCATACCTCAACATAATAAAGGCCATACATGACAAACCTACAAAGAACATCATACTCAATGGGCAAGAACTGTAATCATTCCCCCTAAGAAAAGGAACAAGACAGGGATGTCCAATTTCACTACTCTTATTCAGCATAGTACTGGAAGTCCTAGCCACAGCAATCATACAAGAAGAAGAAATAAAAGGTGTCCAGGGGACCTTTTCCCCATCCCTACGTGGGAGTTCATTCTGTGGGACTCTTCCCTCTCCCCACAGGGAGTCTGTATCTATTGAATAAATTTCCACCTTTGCTATAAAAAAAAGGGGTGTCAAAATTGTAAAGGAGGAAAGAAAAGTCTCATTATTTACAGATGACATGATATTGTGTATAGAAAACCTTAAAGACTCCATCAAAAAACTACTAATTTAATAAATAAATTCAGCAACGTAGCAGGATAAAACCACCTATTTTCCTCACAGGCCTCTGCTTTTGCCCTCTGGGGGTTTCTTTCTTGTCCATTATCCTCCGTGGACACAACTGAAGTGAAGCTGCCCAGCTTTCACAATCTACTTTCCACCAATGTAGGTTTGCAGATTTGCAAGTTGCTTTTGTGGTTAAAAAATAATAATAATAAATCAAAGGCGTTTCTAGGCTTGGCATGTGGATTATTTGGCAATAACACTCCCTCAAAAACTTACTAGGCTTATAGTCTTTTCTTTCTCATTGATATTCTAACTCTCTATCCCTCTCTCTTCCTCTCTGTAAAAAATCAATAAAATATATTTTTTTTAAAAGAAAACTACAGGAGGTTGAAAAAAGAGACAAAGATACAAATAGATGGAAGCATATACCGTGTTCATGGATTAGAAGAATGAACATCATGACCATGTCCATACTACACAAAGCAATTTGCAGATTCAATAAGAAAACCTTAAAGACTCCATCAAAAAACTACTAATTTAATAAATAAATTCAGCAACGTAGCAGGATAAAAATTAACATCCAGAAATTGATGGAATTTTATACACCAATAATTAATTCACAGAAAGAGAAACTAAACAATCTCATTTACCATTGCAATAAAAAAATTAAGATACTTAGGAATAAACTTAACCAAGGAGGCAAAAGACTTGTACTCAGAAAACCACAGGAGGCCCTGACTGGTTTGGCTCAGTGGATAGAGCGTCAGCCTACAGACTGAAGGGTCCCAGGTTCAATTCTGGTCGAGGGCATGTAAAAAAAAATAATAAAATTAAAAAAAAAAAAGGCAGAAGTAATTTATTAGTAGAACCCCATGAAGAAAACTGGCTAGCTGCACAGTAACTGTGTTCAATAAGTCATCTTATATGGGAAATAATGACAAAAAACTATTGGGTAGAA
>NW_006290664.1:12893-15314 GCF_000327345.1 Myotis davidii | reverse complement strand
GGCCTGCAATCCAAGCATGTTCCCCCCTGACCTGGAATTCAACCCTGACTTCCTGGTTCATAGGTCGACACTCAACCATTGAGCCACGCCACCTGGGCCAGACATTTCTTGTAGCAATATTTTTTGCCCATATGTCTCCTAAGGCAAGAAAAACAAAGGAAAAAATAAACAAATGGGACTTCATCAAACTAAAAAGCTTCTGCACAGCAAAAGAAACCATCAATAAAATGATAAGGGAGCCTACTGTGTGGGAGAACATATTTGGCAATGATACATCTGATAAGGGGTTAATATTCAAAATATATAAGGAACTCGTACAACTTAACTGAAGGAAGACAAATAATCCAATTTAAAAATGGGCAAAGGGCCTAAATAGTCACTTCTACAAAAGGGACATACAGATAGTCAAGAGACACATGAAGAAAATGCTCACAGTCACGATCATCAGAGATATGCAAATTAAAACAATGAGGTGTCACCTCACACCTGTCAGAATGACTACCACCAACAAATCAACCAATTACAGGTGTTGGCAAGGATGTGTAGAAAAGGGAACCCTAGTTGACTGGTGCAGCTATTATGAAAAACAGTATGGATTTTTCTCAAAAAAATTAAGTATGGAAGTGCCGTTTGACCCAGTGATCCCACTTCTAGGAATATATCCTAAGAGACCCAAAGCACCAATCAGAAATAAAGTATGCACTCCTATATTCATAGCAGTGCAATTTACAATACCTATGATCTGGAAACAGCCCAAGCGCCCATCAGTAGATGAGTGGATAAAAATGCTGTAGTACATTTACACCATGGAATACTATGAAGCTGTAAAAAAGAGGGATCTCTTACCCTTTGAAGCAGCATGGAGGAACCTTGAGAGTATTATGCTAAGCCAAATAAGCCAGTCAGAGAAAGACAAGTATCACATTATCTCACTCATATGTGGAATCTAGTGAACAAAATAGTTGAACAAAGTAGATCCAGAAACATAGAAGCATGGAACAGACTGTGGAATCTCAGAGGGAAGGTGGAGGGTGGGTGAGTTGGAAGAGATCAACCAAAGGACTCATGTGCATATATGCATAGCCCATGGACACAGACAGTAGGATGGTGAAGGCCTGAGGCAGGGAAGGGGAGGATGGCTAGAAGTCAATGGTGTTAAAAGGGGACACATGTAGTAGTTTCAAGGATAAAGTTTGTTTTGTTTTTTTAAAAAAAGGATCAGTGATGAGAGAGAATCATTGATTGGCTGCCTGCATGCCCCTTAATGGGGATCGAGTCCACAGCCCAGGCATGTGCCCTGACCCAGAATTGAACAGATACCTCCTGGTTCATAGGTCAACACTCAACCACTGAGCCACATCGGCCAGGCTTTCCTTGTGGTTTTGATTTGGAATTCTCTAATGATTAGTGATCTTGAGCACCTTTCATGTTCTTATTGGCTACTTGTATATCTTCTTTGGAGAAATGTCTATTCAAGTCTTTTGCCCATCTTTGAATTGGTTTGTTTGTTTTTATATTACTGAGTTTTAGGAGTTATGTATATATTAATCCCTTATCAGATGTAATCTGCAAACATTTTCTTCCAATCTTTTAAGAAATATTGCAGAGATCTCTTATACACTTTGTCCAGTTTCCCCCAACAGTAACACCTTGCAAAAGTATAGTACAATATTACAACCAGGACATTGACATTGATATAATTCACCCATCTTGTTCAGATTTCCCACTTTTACTTGTAGAGTTAAGTTCTCACTTATGTCATTGATAGGTTCTATGACTTTAAGCGAATCAATGTATAACAAAACCAAGTTTACCATCACCTAATTGATATAAACAAGAGTTAAGTTCCTAAGGTATCACGTTAACATTGCAACAAAATGACATTCAATGAAAATTCATTATTCCAGGACCTCCAGTACTTATTTGCATATGGACATGTTTCATTCTATGCTATTTTATTACCTATGTAGATTCGAGTATCCGCCACCACAGTCAAAATGCTGAATGGTTCCTTCTCCACATGATCCCTCATGTTGCCCTCACCCCTCACACCTGGCTCACTCCTTCTCCCTTCCCTAAACCCTGGCAACCACTAATCTCTTCTCCACATTTATAATTTTGTCATTTATTTTTTTTTCTGTTCATCAGATTATTTATTCACTTGATTCTTAGATTCACTTGTTGATAGATGCATATTTGTTGTTCATAATTTGTATCTTTACCTTTTTCTTCCTCTTCCTCTTCTTAAAGGATACCTTTCAGCATTTCATATAATCCTGGTTTGGTGGTGATGAACTCCTTTAGCTTTTCCTTATCTGTGAAGCTCTTTATCTGGCCTTCACTTCTGAATGATAGCTTTGCTGGATAAAGTAATCTTGGTTGTAGGTTCTTGGCATTGTTCACTCTGAATGTTTCTTGCCA
>NW_006290664.1:9413-11944 GCF_000327345.1 Myotis davidii | reverse complement strand
ACAGCGCCTCCTCTGAGTGTCCGTATGCGTTACTCTTTCCTCCTAGTTGTAGGACTTCCACTCAGCCAGCGTTCCTGTGGGTCTGGGTGATGTCCGTTCCGTCTTTTAGTTTCACTTTTGAAATGGTTGTTCGAGGCAGCAAACTCCGGCGTTAACCTATGCCGCCATCTTGGTTCTCTCCTATAATTTTGTCATTTAATAATGTTATGTAAATGGAAGCATACAGTATGCAACCTTTGAGGACTGACTTTTTTCACTCAGCATAATGCCCTTGAGATTCATTCTGCTTGTTTCATATTTCAACAGTTCATTTCTTTTTATCTTACACCCACTTTTAAGTTAGGGAGATCTGCTAGTGGCTTGATAACACTAAAGGAGAGACCCTGGAGATGGCAGTGCAGCACAGTGAAGGAACTGCAGAAGCAGAGGGCATGGGTTTCAGCAGAATTTTTCCCACCTTAGAGACATGCCTGAAGTCTTAAACTGCACTTAAGCACATGGCTCCCTCTTTTAGTTGAAAAGTGCATAGCTCTGTCTTGAGCAAACAGTCATCACCAGTTGTCACCACAAGACATCTGGCATTTGGGGTTTCCACCCAGATCAGACCCCACTCTCTAGAAGAGAAGCTTCAGAGGTGAGAAACTGTTAATCCCAGCAGAGCCCAACCATTGACTGCTTAACATTGCAGAAACTGTCCACATACTGAGCAACAGTTGCCTTTGGAGGAAGAAAACTATGGCAGAAGCCAAGGAGCCTCGGGAAAGCTAAAGGCTCTCACTTTATTTTTAGAGTAGGCTTATCTTGAGGATGGTATACTCCAGCAGTCTTTGTGGTGCTGATTTCATATTTCTCTTCTTTCACTCATATTGAAAAACCTAAAGACTTTCTGCTTCTTTGATTTCTATTGATCCCAGGACCATCAGAATGAAATACCTGTTATGATGTCGGTAATTTACTTTAAAATATTAAAGCAGAGACAATGTGATATTCTGTGTGATAAGTTTATGTACTCTATGTGTAGACAGTTGCCCTATCAAGACCTCTCACTCAAAAGTCAGACTCCAGAGATGGTTACTATGGCTATCTGCTTCAGTTGTCACTACTTCTTGTTAACACTAGAAGCTATACTAATTAGCAAAGTAAGTGTTAGAAATAAGTTTTCATTGGAGAAAACAGGCATTTTAACTTATAAAATGGTTATTAAAATTGGTTCTTATTGGTGAAATTAGTGGTATGCAAAATATATGGATATCTTAACTCGAACAGGGGATAACAATTTACTGATCTCTATTTTTAAGGATGGGGCTCTTGACCTGATTCCTAAAGGGTCCTGAGTTCTCCTGCTATATCCAGATAATTCTTGATCCCCTGGCCCCAATAAATGATAAATTGCATCTGTGGCTGTAATATTATCGCATTTGCCTCAGGTGAACTTTTCATTCAAAAAGAACCAAAAAGGACAGAGATCTGAAACATCATTGAGCTTCTAGAACAGGTTTATGAAATTTGTGCATGTTTGCTAATAAATGTTTATATGTGTAGCAAATTTGGTCTGACACTTGCTTTTATTCCAAAATGGCCGCAAGGCTGTGGGGAGGTAGCTAACCCCTTCAACTCCCTCCAAATATTGGTGACCACCAATAAAACGTAATAGTTTAGGTTAGTTCACCACAGCACCTTAAAAATGCAAAAAAAAGGATCCCTAATGATAGGATCTCCATAAAGCTCTGAAAAATCCCAAGAGCCACAAAATTTCAGAAGAGAAGATACTGAACTCAGTAGCAAACAGCATGAGCAACCAAGGTGTAAGGTGAGGAGATGCACACTTGTGGTTCTGGGACTGCATTGGGAAGGACTTTTCTATGGCATAATCTCTCAAGATGAATTTTCTTGAAAAATCTACATTTCAAATCCTTGAAATCATGGTGTATTAATAAGCCTTTCATAGCCTTAGCTAACCCACACATCTTTTAAAATCTAAAATCTCTGAATAATGATTGATAGAATAAAAACTTCTCTGCATATTTAAGTGCCAGGCATGTTACACACAGAATGTTTGATTCTTTAAAAAATAAAACCTTTGAGGAAAGTGAAACTCAGAAAAGTAAACATGGCTCATCTAGAATTCTATGGCTGTAAGTGACACAGCTGGGGTTCAAGCTACTCCATGCTGCCTCTTGTCCATTGAAAAAATAATGTGTGGAGAAAAGGTAGAAAGTTGGACAAGGAAGGAGCATGAATTCACAAAACAGTCATATCTGCAAAGTCACTTAAACTCACCTCTCAAAAACTTTACAATCATGAAAATAAAAAAGAATCAAAAGACCCAATAATGTCAAACCAGAGGATTCCTGGCATACATACCACCATGGAACTGTTACTAACTCACTGTAAGATCTTCAGATACAGATTATAGATATAAATGTAGAGATAGATCAATATAGATATAGATGATATAATAGATAGATATAGATATAGATAGATATAGATATAGATATAGATATAGATATAGATATAGATATAGATATAGA
>NW_006290664.1:1084-9318 GCF_000327345.1 Myotis davidii | reverse complement strand
ATAGAGATAGAGATAGAGATAGAGATATGTGTGTATTCACATTTTAGTCTCACAATCACCTAAGAGGCAGTTTCTTTTGTCGTTGTTGTTAATCTTCACTTAAGGATATTTTTCCATTGATATTTTAAAGAGAGTGGAAGAGAGAGGGAAAGACAAAGAGAAACACTGCTGTGAGAGAACCACATCGATTAGGTTGCCTCCTGCATGCACCCCGACCAGGGCCCAGGCCGGGGAGGAGCCTGCAACCAAGGTAGGTGCCCTTAACCAAAATCAAGCCCAGGACCCTTTGGTCCACTGGCTGACACTCTATCCACTGAGCAAAACTGGCTAGGGCACATAAGAGGTAGTTTCAATTATTGTTTCAATTTACAGCAGAAGAGAAAGAATTGGAGAGGATTAAATGCCCTGCCTAAGGTCACATAGCCAATGATAGAGCTAGGAGTCAAACTCAGATATGTCAGATTCTACATCTTCTACTCCAGTGGTCGGCAAACCATGGCTCACTAGCCATATGTAGCTCTTTGGCCCCTCGAGTGTGGCTCTCCCACAAAATACCACGTGCGGTCGCGCACGTACAGTGCGATTGAAACTTCGTGGCCCATGCGCAGAAGTCGGTTTTCGGCCTGGGCGAGTCTATCTTGAAGAAGTGGCATAAGAAGAAGTGGGGGGTGTCCCTCGGTCGGTTGGGAGACGGGAGACGGCGCAGGTGGGCCATGGGATACACAGCATGGGGGAGGCGCCTCTTTGGCCCCTTGAGTGTGTCTCTTCCTAAGCCTTAGGAGTACCCTAATTAAATTAATAGCAATGTACCTACCTGTATAGTTTAAGTTTAAAAAATTTGGCTCTCAAAAGAAATTTCAATCGTTGTACTGTTGATACTTAGCTCTGTTGACTAATGAGTTTGCCGACCACTATTCTACTCCACTGCTTATCAAACCTTTACCTGATATTTCACACCATCCACAAATTCACTCTTGGATCAGAGAGAGCCTGAGACCCACCAGTTATGGTGTGTATCTAATTCCAGACTGTCAGCCTCTGGATAGCCCAGCCCCATACCTTCAATGGAGGGCAAGTCATCTTGCCCCACAAGCAGCCAGCTATCCCTAGTTATCATTTGGGAGGCTGAGCTATTGCTGCTAGGATTCTCTCTCTTTCACTTACTTTTTCTTTTCAGGTCAGGGTCAGTAAGTTAAGCAGACTTTGCTTTGGAAATCTTCAAGGCACTTGAAAAGACAAAGCTTTTTTAAAAATATCTTTTATTGATTTTTTAACAGAGAGGAAGGGAGAGAGAGAGTTAGAAACATCGATCAGCTGCCTCCTGCACACCCCCCATTGAGGATGTGCCCACAACCAAGGTACATGCCCTTGACCGGAACCGAACCTGGGGCTCTTCAGTCCACAGGCTGACGCTCTATTCACTGAGTCAAATCGGTTAGGGCACAAAGCTTTTATATCTGCAAAAAATGAGACCCCTGTCACATAAGAGAAACCATGAGTGTTGGTCTTTCCCTTGAATCATCTGGGCCTTGCTTGCCTCCCCCAGCTCTTAGCTCTTCCTTCACCCACACCACCATAAGCCATAGACTAATCCACAGAAGAAAGTCAGAATTTTACAAATAGCTTCATGGCCATTGCTTTGAATTACACAACCTTTTGGGTTAACTATGAGATTATAAAATTTATCTTTAAAAGCAATTGTTTTATTGCCAGCCAAGTCATGCATGATACTGTCATCTCACCTCACACCAGGATGACCTCATCTTCCACTGTAGGCCTAAGATGCTAATTAAGAAAGGCCTAGGGCTCAGTGGATAGAGCATTAGCCTGCAGACTGAAGGGTCCTGGGTTTGATTCCAATCAAGGGCACATGCCCAGGTTGCGGGCTCAATCCCCAGTGTGGGCATACAGGAGGCAGCTGATCAATGATTCTCTCTCATCATTGGTGTTTCTCGCTATCTATCTATCTATCTATCTATCTATCTATCTATCTATCTATCTCCCTCTTTATTCCTCTCTGAGAGCAATAAAAATATAGTTAAAAAAAAAAAAAGGCCTGGGTTTGGGGAGGTCCAGACAATTGAGCCAGTAAAGCCAATGTCCTGAAAGGACAATTTTGTGCTCCTTTCTTGAGACCCTGGAGAGGAGGACATGGAGGGGGAAAGTGAAGAGACATACACCTCTGACACTGCTCCAGAGATTTTGAACACTAGTATGACTACATGAACTTGTGCGGGTGGCATTTTGATAACCCATTCAGCTTCATGTTCCTCCTAAGGCCACTTAACCTACACTGATAGGTTTTTTTCCCTCTGTCTTTATGAAAACTGGATTCTGGGATTCATTCTGTGTTGAATCAGGTGGAAATATAAGGTATCTACATCCATACTTCACCAGCTGAGGCTCAAATAAGTGGTGTCTGGCCCTGTTCTGATCTCATAATCCCAGTGTCAGTAACTGGGCTTTTGTCTCTTCCCTTATGTAGGGGTATCTGCCTTGAATCCCTCCCTAACCTGGATCTTCTCTGGCAATTGGAGTCCTTTGGAATTTTAAAATTTACATATTTCAATTTTAGGTGTTATGAATTGGCTTCCTGGTAGGAAAGATTAAGAAATTAGCACTCGCCCTAACCAGTGTGTCTCAGCTGGTTGGAGTGTCCTCCCATGTACTGAAAGTTTGCAAGTTCAATTACTGGTCAGGGCACACACCAAGGTTAGGGGTTCCATGGCACATCAATGTCTCTCTCTCTCTCTCTCTCTCTCTCTCTCTCTCTCTCTCTCTCTCTCTCTCATTCTCTCTCTGTGTGTGTGTATGTGTCTATCTATCTATCTCTCCCTTTCTCTCTAAATCAGTAAATATATCTTCATCTCACAATTTTTTTAAGATTAAAAAAAAAATCAGCACTCAGTTATACTGGATGTATAAATCCTGGAGATCTACTGTACAGACAGTACCTATGGTTAATAATACCATATTATATACTTAACATTTTGCTAAAAGGGTACATTTTTTTAAAATATATTTTATTGATTTTTTACAGAGAGGAAGGGAGAGAGATAGAGAGTTAGAAACATCGATGAGAGAGAGAAACATCGATCAGCTGCCTCCTGCACATCTCCCACTGGGGATGTGCCCGCAACCCAGGTACATGCCCTTGACCGGAATCGAACCTGGGACCTTTCAGTCTGCAGGCCGACGCTCTATCCACTGAGCCAAACCGGTTTTGGCTAAAAGGGTACATATTATATGTTAAGTATAACCACCAAAAATAATAGTAAAAAATAAAAAGGATGGGAAGAAACTTTTGCAGGTGATGAATATGTTTATGGCATAGATTGCAGTGATGATTTCATGGGTTTATGCTTATACCCAAGCATAAGAAGATGTATTTATTAAGTAGGTACAGCTTTTGTATGTCAATCATGCCTCCAAGTGCTTTTAAAAAATCAGCACTGGATCTCAACATGGTGGCCCACAGGATAGAAGAGAGGGAGAGGATGTGAGTGAGTAAAGGAGTGCGAGAGGAGTGTTGTGGACATGTGTGGTGTGTGTCGGGGGTGAGTGAGGGACAGTTAGAGCTCACAGGGGTCTAGAGGACTGAAAGATTGGGCTCTCCTAGACAGGGAGCCCCTGCTACCACCGTGGGCACTCACAGGTCAGCGTGACTTTGGTGTGGAGCCTACGCCAACTTGTAGAGGGGAGCAACAGAGGCCAGGAGTGCAGCCACACCAATGCTCAGACTGGCCTCAGATACCACCCTGGACCCATGCAAGGAGCATTTTACCAGCCATAAAAGGCATGGGACCACCACCATGCCCTGGCAGTGAGTGGCACAATACCTTGCATGAGCTCCCAGACATATGCAGTGATCACATGCCAGAGAGATCTCCTGCACCTCAAGTTCTTGCCCCTGCACCCAGACCCAGTGTCTCAAGATTCCTTGCTGACAGGGCTGCCATAGTGACACAGAGTGCCCCACAACTGCCCCAGCCCTGGCCCCAGGGCAGTGCTGCCATAGCAACTGGGAGCCACCCTGTGACAGCCCAAACCCCAGCCCCAGGTCAGTGCTGCCAAAGGGATTGGGAGATGCCCAGTAACCACCTCGTCCCTGCCCGAAGACAGTGCTTCCATAGGGAGCCGCATGGTGACAGCCCCAAACCTAGCCTCATGTCAGTGCTGCCGGTGCCACCCCAGAGCAACCCAGTGTGTGCCCCATCCTGGGCCCATGGACTGTGCTGCTGGTATGACCTGGTATGTCCAGCCAAGAGTCACAGGACCATGCTGCAAGTACACTGCCAGAGGGTCCAAGGGCACCACCCTACTGCAGGTACCAGGGTCACACAGCAAATTGCTGGCCAGAGAGTGCTGAGCCCTCACAGGGAGTCACACACCAGAGGAACTGTGCATATGCCCCCACTGATACCAAATACCTGAAGCAGACAAAGGAGAGACCAGATCGGTGGGACAAGGGGGTACAACTCAGAGCAGAGTCAATAAAGGCGTGAGAATTAAGGCAGGCACAGCTGGGGCTAATGTTTTCCAGATCATGGGACCACTAAGGGCTTCAACCTCTCGGATCTTGAACAGGGTGCCCAGGCCAGAAAGACAGCAAAAATGAGGAGACAAAGAAATAATCTCCAAAGGAAAGAAAAGGAGGACTTTCCAGAAAAGGAACTAAATGAAATGGAGTCAAGCAATATGATGAAGAATTCAGAGTAATGGTTATAAAGATGCTCAACCTTCTGGATGGGAAATATGTAAGAATCAAGAGGAAATGAAGAATGATATAGAGGCAATAAAGAGCACAATGGAAGGTTTCAACAGTAGATTAGAAGAAGCTGAGGACCGAATCAGTGAGTTAGAAGACAAGGTAGAAAAAAACACCCACGCTGAACAGCAATTGAAAAAAAAAATTAAAAAGAAGGAGGATAGTATAAGGGAGCTTTGGGACAACATGAAACAAAGCAACGTATGCATAGTATGGGGTGCCAGAGGACAAAAAGATGAGCCAGGATAGAAAACCTATTTGAAGAAATATTGACAGAAAACATCCTGGTTTGGGGGAAGAAAAAGGTCACACAAGCACAGAGAGTCCCAAACAAGATGAACCCCAAAAGACCCACACCAAGATATGTCATAATTACAATGGTAAAAATTAACAACAAACAAAGAATCTTAAGGGCTGCAAGGGAGAAAGAGAAAGTTACCTACAAGGGATCTCCAATTAGATTATCAAATAATTTTTCAACAGAAACACATTAGGCCACAAAGGAATGGAATGAAGTATACAAAGTGAGGCAAAGCAAGGGACTGAATCCAAGAATACTCTATCTAGCAAGGCTATCATTCAAAATTGATGGTGAAATCAGAACTTCGCAGACAAAAATGGGCTAAGGGAGTTTATCACCACCAAGCCAGCAATGCAAGAAATGCTAAAGGGACTATTGTAAAAAGAAGAAATAGAAAGGGAAGAAGGATCACAGGCATAAAGAATAGAAATGGCTACAAACAAGTACCTATCAATTACAAGCTTAAATGTAAATGGACTAAATACTCCAATAAAAGTAAAAATTAACAACAAACAAAGAATCTTAAGGGCTGCAAGGGAGAAAGAGAAAGTTACCTACAAGGGATCTCCAATTAGATTATCAAATAATTTTTCAACAGAAACACATTAGGCCACAAAGGAATGGAATGAAGTATACAAAGTGAGGCAAAGCAAGGGACTGAATCCAAGAATACTCTATCTAGCAAGGCTATCATTCAAAATTGATGGTGAAATCAGAACTTCGCAGACAAAAAATGGCTAAGGGAGTTTATCACCACCAAGCCAGCAATGCAAGAAATGCTAAAGGGACTATTGTAAAAAGAAGAAATAGAAAGGGAAGAAGGATCACAGGCATTTATATATATAAAAGCCTAAGCAACCATCTGACCATTCAACCGTCTGACCGGTAGCTATAACATGCAATGACCACCGGAGGGAAGATGTTCCGACTGGTAGCTATGACATGCACTGACCACCAGGGGGCAGATGCACAATGCAAGAGCTGCTGAGCTGTGGTGACTTGGCAGCTGTGGTTCTCGGGTGACACACCAGGGTGCATCACCCTAAAATTGCCCTCTCACAATTCGGGGCCCCTTGGGGAATGTCGGAGAGCTGGTTTCGGCCTGCTCCCTACAGGCCAGGATGAGGGACGTCACCGGTGCACAAATCCATGCACTGGGCCTCTAGTAAAGAATAAAAATGGCAATGAGCAAGTACCTATCAATAATAACCTTAAACACAAATGGATTAAATGCTTCAATCAAAAGACATCAAGTGGCTGAATGGATAAGAAAACGTGACCCATTTACGTATATGCTGCCTACAAGAAACCCACCTCAGAACAAAGGGCTCACATGGACTGAATGTGAAGGGATGAAAAAACATTTTCAGGCAAATAAAAATGAAAATAATAAAAGCTGGGGTAACAATTCTTATATCTGACAAAATAGTCCTCAAAGTGAAGACCATAACAAGAGATAAGGAAGGCCACTTTATAATACTAAAGGGATCAATACAATAAGAGGATATAACTCTGGTAAAGATATATGCACCTTATGCAGGAGCACCCAAATACATAAAAATACACTTCTGGAAGATATCAAAGGAGAGGTCGACAGCAATACAATCATAGTAGGGGACCTTAATACCCCATTGACATCACTGAATAAATTTTCTAGACAAAAAAATCAACAAAGGAATAGCAATCCTAAATGACTCCCTTGATCAGATGGAACTAATTGACATTTTCAGAACATTTAACCCCAAAGATATGGAATATACACTCTTCTCAAATACACGTGGAACATTTTCAAAGATAGACCACATATTAGGACACAGGCTTAGTCTATTCAAATTCAAGAACATTGAAATCATACCAAGCATCTTCTCAGACCACAATGGCATAAAATTAGAAATCAACTACAATAAAAACAATAAAACACATGAAGTCTAAATAGCATGTTATTAAATAATGATTGGGTTACCAAAGAGATCAAAAAAGAAATAAAAAACATCCCAGAAACAAATAACAATAAAAACACAATCCAAAATCTATGGGACACAGTGAAAGTCCTGAGACGGAAGTTCATAGGAATACAGCCTACCTCAAAAATACAAGAAAAACAGGTAATGAATCATCTAACTCTACAACTTAAAGAAATAGAAAGAGAGCAACAGG
Organism: Myotis davidii; assembly: GCF_000327345.1. Lineage (NCBI taxonomy): Eukaryota > Metazoa > Chordata > Mammalia > Chiroptera > Vespertilionidae > Myotis > Myotis davidii. The sequence goes on along the minus strand of NW_006290664.1, from coordinate 2,092 downwards.
AAATGCCCAGAGTGAGCAGAAGGAAGGAAATAATAAATATCAGAGAGGAAATAAATGTCATAAAGACAGGGAAAAAAAGCAATAAAAAAGATCAATAAAACCAAGAGCTGGTTCTTTGAATGGATAAACAAGATTGATGAACCTCTAGCCAGGCTCACCAAGAAGAAAATAGAGAGGATACACAAAATCAGAAATGAAAGAGGTGAAATAACAACAGACCCCACAGACATAGAAAAGAATGTAGAAAAATACTATGAACAGCTCTATTCAAACAAACTGCTCAACCTAGAAGAAATGGACATAGTCCTAGAAAAATATTACCTTCCAAACTTCAATCAGGAAGAATCAAAAAATCTGAATAGGCTGATAACTATGGAGGAAACTGAAGCACTAATCAAAAAACTTTCAGCAAACAAAAGCCCTGGGCCAGACAGCTTCACAAGGGGGTTTAACCAAACACTCAAAGAAGAACTAAAACCTCTCCTCCTCAGGCTATTCCAAAAAATTTAAGAGGAAGGCACACTTCAATGTTTTTCTATGAAGCCAGCATTACCCTAATCCTAAAACCAGATAAAGGTAACACAAAGAAAAATAATTACAGGCCAATATCTCTGATGAACATAGATGCTAAAATCCGCAACAAAATTCTAGCAAATCAGATCCAGCATTACATTAGAAGGATCATACACCGTGACCAAGTAAGATTTATTCCAGTGATGCAAGGATAGTACAATATCCATAAACCAATAAAAATGATAAATCACATAAACAAAATGAGAGACAAAAATCATGTAATATCAATTAATGCAGAAAAGGCATTTCACAAAGTCGAATGCCCTTTCTTGATAAAAACTCTCAGCAAAGTGGGAATAGAGGGATCATACCTCAACATAATAAAAGCCATATATGACAAACCTACAGCCATCATCATACTCAATGGGAAAAAACTAAAACCATTTCCCCTAAGAACAGGAACAAGACAGGGATGCCCACTCTCACCACTCCTTT
>NW_006290664.1:0-1020 GCF_000327345.1 Myotis davidii | reverse complement strand
ACTCACAGGAAGAAAAACAAGAAAAAAATCCCATTAATCATTGCAACAAAAAAATTAAGATACCTAGGAATAAACTTAACTAAGGAGGTAAAAGACATGTACTTGGAAAACTACAGGACGTTGAAAAAAAAGATAAAGGAAAACATAAACAAATGGAATAATATACCGTGTTCATAGATTGGTAGACTCAACATCATTAAAATGTTCATACTACCCAAAACAAACTATAGATTCAATGCAATCCCCATTAAAATACCAATGGCATATTTCACAGACCTAGAACAAACTCTCAAAAATTCATCTGGAATATAAAACGACCCTGGATAGCCATAGCAATAAGAACAAAGTTGGAGGGGTCCCAATATCAGATATCACAGTATATTACAAAGCCACTGTTCTCAAAACTGCCTGGTACTGGCACAAGAACAAACATATAGATCAATGAGAAAGAACAAAGAATCCAGAAATTGACCCAAGCCATTATGCTTAATTAATATTTGACAAAGGAGACAAGAGCATACAATGGAGTCAAGACAGTCTCTTCAATAAATGGTGTTGGGAAAATTGGATAGATACATGCATAAAAATGAAATTAGACTATCAACTTAGACCGTACACAAAAATAAACTCATAATGGATAAAGGACTTAAATGTAAGACAGGAAACCATAAAAATCCTTGCAGAATCCATAGGCAGCAAAATATCAGACATATGTCATAGCAATATCTTTACCAATATGGCTCCTGAGGCAATGGAAACTGAGGAGAAAATAAACAAATGGGACTACATCCAAATAAAAAGCTTTCGCACTGCAAAAGAAACCATCAACAAAACAACAAGAAGCCCACTGCATGGGAGAATGCATTTGCCAAGGTGACATCTGATAAGGGTTTAATCTCCAAAATCTATAGGGAACTCATATAACTTAAAAAGAAAGATAAACATTCCAATCAAAAAATGGGCAATAGACACTTCTTGAAAATGGAGATACAGAAAGCCAAGAGACATATGAAAAATGCT
>NW_006290663.1:0-773 GCF_000327345.1 Myotis davidii | reverse complement strand
AAAAAAAAGAATCTAAGAGGAAAAGAAAATCCAGAAGGGAGTCTGCAGTGGGTTCCTCTAACTTGCCCGGCAGCAGGAGGGAACAGTAGGGTTGAGATGAGAGAGCATGAGAACCTGAGACCACAAGCCACAGGATGGACCGGGAGTTACCAGGACAGGTGAGGTGGTGATGAGGGAGGTGTGGAAGCCTCCTGGTGACTGAAATCAGACCCACTGGTCCTGACCTCTGTGTCCTTCATTCTATCCACCCTTGTTCACTGGGGTTTTGCTCTGAGCCAGGCACCTGGCTACTGAGATGCTAAGATCAAGCCCCTGACCCAGAAACCTCCTGCCTTACTGAGCTGCTCTGGGTGGGTGATGTCCGAATGTTACAGAGAACCGGAATACATCAAGCAATGCTCGGAGAGTTTGGAGTCACACTTTATTATTACCCACGGGACACAGAGAAAAATGCCTTTCAAATTCTGGGCAAAACTACAAGCAGAACTTCCCTTTTTTATTAAAGAGCCAGCCCTACGTGTGCTTAGTGGTTATCTTGTCGGTGGCCTTGAGAACAACACGGTTCTGTCCAATTAAAAAATGCACCTGGCATGGCATTGAGAGTACCGGCGTATCTAGTCTCTGGCCTACAAGGTCAGACAGCGAAGTTTACCTTCCTCATCATTCAAGCAGGCTAAAGCAGGCTAGAAAGCAAAGTTACTATTTTATTCTTATTTTTTAACATATTTGGTTTTTTGTTGTTTTTTTTTTACTGAGAGGAAGGGAGAGGGATA
>NW_006290662.1:318372-329629 GCF_000327345.1 Myotis davidii | reverse complement strand
AATGTAATGCTGTATCCAATTTGCTAGAATTTTATTGAGGGATTCAGTCTTTATTTGGGTCCTCTCTCTTTGCTTCTTGGTGAGCCTGGCTAGAGGTTTATTAATCTTGTTTATCCTTTCAGAGAAACAGCTCTTGGTTTTGTTGATTTTTTGTATTGTATTTTTTGTTGTTGTTGTTGTTTTTGTGTGTTTGTGTGTGTGTTTTTGTTTGGTTGTTTGTTTTTTGAGCCCCTATGTCATTTATTTCCACTCTGATCTTTATTATTTCCTTCCTTCTGCTTACACTGGACTTTTTTTGTTGTTCTCTTTCTAACTCTTTGAGTTATAGGGTTAGATAATTTGTTATCATTTTTCTTGTTTTTTTTTTTGAGGTAGGCCTGTAGAGCTATGAACTTCACTCTCAAGACTGCTTTCACTGTGTCCCACAGATTTTGTATTGTTTTATTTTCATTGTCGTTTGTTGCCATGATGCTTTTTATTTTTTCTTTAATCTCTTTGGTAACCCAATCATTGTTTAATAGCATGGTATTTAGCCTCCTGGTATTTGATTTTTTTATTGTTTTTATTGTAGTTGATTTTTAGTTTTATGCCAGTGTGATCTGAAAAGATGTTTGTCTCCCCCTTGACAGACTATTGAGGCAACTGTGATGAAGGAACTGGAGTCCTGGTGTTTTGGGGTTCACAGTTGAGGCAGCTGGTCCCTGGGCATTGTGGTTGTAGGGTCCTGGGAGGTATCCGAGGTCTCCCCAGGTGAAGTTAATGCTGGGCTTCTGATCACAGCCACTCTCCCCTTCAAGATGGCACTATCTCTGCGGCAGAGCTGGCCGCTTCAGGATAGAATTCAGCAGCAGTAGATGTTGCCAGGACAGGGGAACCAGGTCCAGCAGTCCCCAACAGTCCCTTGGAATATAGCTGTCCCTCACCCACAAATACAGACACTCCCTGCACATCCACACACATTCCTTCCGTTCTCGTTCTCTCACTTACACTGTATCTTGCAGCCTGCCCTCCCATCAGTTGCCATCTTGGATCTTCATTGAATGATATTTTCAACTCTGTCTTCTAATTCACTGATTCGATCCTCAGATTCCCCTAATCTGCAGTGTATTCCTTCCAATGTGTTCTTTATTTGTGTTATGTCATTCTTTATTTCAGACTGTTCTTTTTTTCATGGTTTCTATATCTTTTTTTTCATACTGTTGGGCATTTTTACCATCATTACTCTGAACTCTGTTTCAGATAAATTTCTCATCTCTGCTTCATTTATCTCTTCTTTTGGAGAATTCTCTAGTTCTTTCAATTTTTTTTTTGTCTCCTCATTTTGGTTGTCTGGATTTGTGACTATGTTTTAGGTAGATCCTCAGTCTACACCTCTCAATCTCTAGTGCAGGACAGTATTAAAGGCTATTTCTGACTGATAGGATGAGGCAAAGACTCAAAACCTCCAGAGACCACCTCAGTCTACAGACTAATAGGATTCTGACTTGAATTGCCCCTAAGCAATCATCCTCAGGTGTGTCAAGAGTATTTTTTTCAACAGGGTGGGGCAGATGCTTCTGCCTGGAGGCTAATTGTACTTTTAATCTCTTAAGTGGCCTCAGGGCAAGGTGATTTCCAATAGGGTGTGTCGACTGTCTTCCCCCCAGGCAAGGAAAATGTCTTGTGGGAAAGATGTCCTCCACTGCATGAGGGAAGGACTCAGCCCAGGAAACTTGGGGTGTCTGCCTTCTGAGTTCTATCCCCCAAGTCCCCAGTCTTGGGTTCTGCTCTCACAGCTCCAGCCCACTTCAACCTTCCTCTGCCAGAGCCCAAGGTGGTGGGTTCTACAGAGAATTTTTGTTCATTAGCCCTTCAAGAGGGTGCCCGACCCCCCAACTGCCACTTCCTGGTAGATAGCACCCTGTTGCTTTTCACAGCTAGATGTTATGTGGGTACCCTTCTCAGATTTGGTGCTCTCTGCTGGTGAGCCTAGCTTGGGGATTAGATCACAGAGTTCTCAGTGGCACCTTTCCCACAGCTGAGATATCTCTCTGGGACTTCAGTTGCCGTCTGTGGGCACCTGGCCTATCCTTTTGCACCTCTGCACCTCCTACCAGTCTCTATGCCATCTCTACCTTTGGTCCTTCGGCATCAGAGTTTTCTCCTGTGAGTTTTCTGTTGACTATTCAGGAAGTCTCCATATTTCAGTTGTAATTTACTTGTAATTCCTGGGAGCATGTCATGCAGCATTTACCTACTCTGCTGCTATTTTTAATCTCCATATTACACTTTGATTGAGGACTTAAAAGGCACTGCACTAAGCAATTTATTTACAGTGTCTCATTTAATCCTCATAGCCAACTACCCTGTGGGATAAGTCTTGTCATCATTCACGTTCATTTGTGTGTTTTTTTTAATTGAATTTATTGGGGTGACATTGATTCACAAAACCATACAGGTTTTAAGTGTACAACTCAACAAAATATAATCTGCACACTGCACCATGCACCCATCACCCAAAGCAAAGTCTCTTTCCATCCCCATTTTCCCCTTTTTTGCCTACCTGTATCTAGTCCCACCTCCCTTTCCCTCTGATTATCACCAAACTGTTGTCTGTGTCTATGTGATATATATGGGTTTTTGTTTGTTTGTTTTGTTTTGTTTTTGCTTAATCTCTTCACTTTCTTTCATCTGGGAGGATACAAATGGTGATTGACAAAAATGAAAATATAGAGCAATCAACCTGAATAACCAATTGAAGACTAGCTGAAGAGAAATTTTATAACCAAAGATTTATAGAAGACTTACCAAGAGTAGTTGGAAGACTGGAGACATGAAAAATGGCTAGCTCTGCACCCACGGGCAAAAGCTGAGATCCCAGAGGGATATCTCAACTAGAAAGGTTCCCCCTGAGAAATGTGGGTTCTGAACCCCAAGCTGGGTTTCTCAACCCAGAGCACCAGAGACAGGAAGAGGAGTCCCCATAACATCTGGCTGTGAAAATCAGCAACAATTCTCTATGCCAGGGAGAGATGGGAAACTGCTAAAGATACAGGAACCCTCTTAAAAGACAAACACAAAATCTCATTCACAGTAACTCACCCTGGGCTCTGCAGCAGGAACAGCAGAATGGACTACAGTTGTGAGAGGACAGACCTGGCTTTGTGACTCTGGGGAGAGAGCTAAAGAAACAGCTGCCAGGATTCCTGTGCTGATTCCTTCTACCAGACTATAGACACCATTTTTCTTGGGTGCGTCAATCCACTCCATTTGGCAACAGCCTGGGGGAATGCAGTAGTTCTACCATCTGCACTATCTGTTGCCCCACCCTGTGGTGTTTATATCCTGCCTAGACTAGGTTGTAGAGACCTAGACAGACTCAGGAGGGTGTCAGATACAACTTTGTGTGGCTTTGTGGTAAAGGCTATTCCCACTATCCTGATAACCTGATAGGTGCCTCTCTGACAAGGGAGATCTGCTAACTCCATTCTCTGGGCTTCTGGTGGCCTCAACCTCCTGACTCCTGGGGCACTGTCCAGCTAATATTGGGCTCCTGGCAGAATCTGGGATAAACTGAGTTGTGTGGCTTTATGATGGTGGTCATTTTTCCATCATACATCTGACCAGTGTAGAGCCCTCCATTCTCAAGGTAAAATCTTGGTTATATGGGGCCTGATAAACTCTTCTGTCCTCACCTTGATGACTCCCTCAGATCTTACCCCAGCATAAAGGTCTGCGGACATTCTGTGGGAGGCAGCTAGACTTGGTACAACCTGGGAGATTTACTGAGTGGATTCAGAACCCGCATTGACAACAAGTTTGAACCTGCTTCAGTCTGGTGAACACCACTCTCCCCTACCTGATGACTCATTGAGAACCTACCTCCTGCAACTCAAGTAATGCCAGAGCACTTTCAGCGGCTGAACCTAATAGTCAGCAGATGGAGATAGGTGGAAATGGACCTCAGGATATCTTGGGACATTTAGTCACCTGCCCCTGGGCTTGGTGTTGGTAAAAATCAGGCTTGGCAGGTAGCTGTGACTTTCCCATGCACACCCAGAACCAGGAGTGTCAGCCACCAACTCTGGATCACTTTGTAGCTCCAAATAGGTTACCTAGTCACAGGAAATATCTGATATTGGCCTACACCAGAGACCTTCCCAATGGGCCTCAAAACCAATACAACCAGTGGGAAGCTTCAGAAAACATCAGAGTAGGATCCCAAAAGCTCCACCATATCTAAAGGGAAATCTTGGCAGTTACCAGACGCTGCTGAGGCAAATTCTACTTTGTGTGATAAGCACCTGCACAGAAGCTCATACATTGTAGCCAGCATTGACCCTCATAGATAGCTAGCCCAAGAGTCCACCTCATGCAACAACAAGCTAAGAATAATCAAGACTCAACTACAGCATGAGGGCTCAAATAACCCACACAAGGGATATTCTTGGAGCATCCAGGTCAGTTGATCAAGGAGAGTGCACCACTGTCTCCCACCAGACACCTACTAAATAAGGCCACCCTACCAAGACTGAGAGTCATAGCAGCTCTACCTAATATGTAGAAACAAAAACAAAGAGGTAGTCAAAATGGGGAAACAAAGAAACATGCCCCACATAAAAGAAAAGGAGAAATCTTCAGAAAAAGAGCTAAATGAAATGAAGGCAAGCAATTGATCCAATATAGAGTTAAAAAAAATATGGTTATAAGCATGCCTAAGGAACTTAGTAAGAACTGAAACAGCATGAAATGACACATAGTAACCATAAACAACAACAACAACAACAACAAACAGAATTGAAGAATACACTAGAAAGAATAAATAGTAGGTTAGATGAAGCAGATGATCGAATCAGCAACTTGGAAAACAAGGTAACAGAAAACAACTAATCAGAGAATTACAAAGAAATAAGAATTTCGGAAAATGAGCATAGTTTAAGGAACAACATCCACATCAAAGGGATACCAGAAAGGAAATAGAATATAGGATCAAATTCTTATTTGAAGAAATAATGACTGAAATTGTCCCTAACCTGGGAATGGAAAAAGACACACAAGTCCAGGAAACATGAAGAGTCCCAAACAAGATGATCCCATAGAACCTCACACCAAGACATATCATAATTAAAATAACAAAGGTTAAAAACAAAGATACTTTTAAAGCAGTAAGAGAAAGACATTTAGTTACCTATAATGGAGCTCTGATAAGACTGTCAGTTTATTTATTCACAGAAACATTTCAGGCCAGAAGGCATTGGCATGAAATATTCAAAATTATAAAAAGTCAGACTTTTCTACCCAGACTACTCTACCCAGAGAAGCTATCATTTAAAATTGAAGGAGAAAAAGAGTTTTCCAGATTAAAAATAAATAATAAACACTAAAGGTGCTTTTTTTTCTACTACCAAACCAATAATACAAGAAATGTTTAAGAAGAAGGGGAATAAACATAGAGGAATACAGTTAAAATAATAAAATGCCTATAAATATGTAGCTATCAATAATCACTTTACCAGTAAATAGTTTAAATATTCCAATCAAATTACATAGGGTAACTGAATGGATAAAAATGCAAGACCCATATATATGCTGTCTATAAGAGATTCATCTCAAAAAGAAAGATGCATAAAGACTAAAGGTAAAAGGATAGAAAAAGATATTTCATGCAAACGGTAATTTGAAAAAGCTGGGCTAACAATATTTATATCTGACAAAATATAGTTTTTAAAACAAAGGCTATAGTAAAAGACAAAGAATGGCTCTACATAATGATAAAGGGTTCCATCCAACAAGAGGATATAATCCTTGTAAATATCAATGTACCCAATATAAGAGCACCTCAATATATAAAGCAAATCTTTTTTTAAAAATATATTTTATTGATTTTTTTACAGAGAGGAAGAGAGAGGGATAGAGAGTTAGAAACATCAATGAGAGAGACACATCGATCAACTGCCTCCTGCACACCCCCAACTGGGGATGCACCCGCAACCAAGGTACATGCCCTTGACCGGAATCGAACCTGGGACCCTTCAGTCCGCAGGCCGACGCTCTATCCACTGAGCCAAACCGGTTAGGGCATAAAGCAAATCTTGATAGACAAAAGGAGGAGATCCTGAGTACAGTAATATTAGGATATTTTAAGACCACATTGACATAAATGGATAGATCTTCCTCACAGGAAATCAACAAGAAAACAGCAGCCTTAAAGGGCACACTAGATAAGATGGATTTCCAGTGGTCGGCAAACTGCGGCCCCTTGAGTGTGGCTCTTCCACAAAATACCACGTGCAGGCGCACATGTACGGTGTGATTGAAACTTCGTGGCCACACTCAAGGGGTCAAGGAACCGCAAGTGGCTCGCGAGCCGCAGTTTGCCGACCACTGGATTTAACTGATATCTTCAGAGCATTTCAACAGAATATACATTCTTTTCATGTGCTCATGGAACATTTTCTAGGATAGACCACATGTTGGGACACAAAACAAATCTCAATAAATTTAAGAATATTAAAATTATATCAAACATCTTCTCTGATTATAAGGGTATGAAACTAGAAGGAAAACCTGAAAAACACACAAAGACACAGGGGTTAAATAAAATGTTATTAAGGAATGAGTGGCATAACAACGAGATTATGGAAGAAATAAAAAAAAAATACTTTGAACCAAATGAAAATGAGAATATAATAATCCAAAATCTATGGGACATTGTAAAAAGCAGTACTGAGAGGGAAATCAATAGCATTACAGGTGACCTCAAAAGAACAAGAAAAATAAGCAATCTATCATTCCACTTAAAGACACTAGGAAAACACTATAAACAAAGCTTGAAGTGAGTGGAAGAAAGGAAATAAAGATCAGAATGGATATAAACAAACTAGAGTCTCAAAAATACAGAAGATCAATAAAACAAAGAGCTGGTTCTTTGAAAAGATAAACAAAATTGGCAAACCTTTAACTAGACTCATCAAGATAAAAGAGAGGTCCCAAATAAATAAAAACAGAAATTAAAGAAGAGAAGTAAATATGAAACAAATACAAAGATTGAAAGAAAGCATTATGAACAACTATATGCCAACAAATTGGAAAATGTGGGCGAAAGGGATAAATTCTTAGAAATATACAATCTTCCAAAACTAAATCAGGATGAATCAGAAAATCTAAATAAACTGATTATATAACTAATACAATTGAAGCAAGCAGTAATGAAAATTTTTTCCAACAAACAAAAGTCTATGACTGGATGGTTTCAGGTGAATTTTATCAAATACAGTGGGGCCTTGACTCACGAGTTTAATTCGTTTGGAGACCGAGCTCGTTAAGGAGCTCGTTAACTCAAATTACTCTATCAACTCAATGCAAAAAATCTGCCGAGAGACAGCTGGTATCTCAAAAAACTCCTTAGTCGGGACACTCGTAAGTCAAGGCCCCACTCTATTCAAAGAAATAATACCTATGCTTCTCAAACTATTCCATAAAATTCAAGAGGAGAGAAGAATCCAAAGCTCATTTTACAAGGCCAGCATTATCTTAATTCCAAACCAGATAGAGACACTACAAATAAAGAAAATTATAGGCCAATATCCCTGATGAACATAGATGCAAAAATCCTCACCAAATTAGCAAACCTAATCCAGCAATAAAGTGAAAAGATTATACACCAGTGTTAAGTGGGATTAATTCTGGTGATGCACAATTGGTACAATATCTGAAAATCAATTAATGTGATATACCACATAAATAAAAGATAAAAATAATATGATCATATAGATTCAGAAAAACTTTTTTAAAAATGTATTTTTATTGATTTTAAAGAGGAAGGGAGAGGGAGAGAGAGACAGAAACATCAATGATGAGAGAGAATCACTGATTGGCATGTGCCCTTGACCAGAATCGAACCCGGGAACCTTTGGTCTGTAGGCCGATGCTCTAACAACTGAGAAAAACTAGCCAGGGCTAGAAAAACTTTTGACAAAACCCAGCATATATTTATAATAAAAACTCTTTAACACAATTCTAATGAAGATACCAATGGCAATCTTCATAGAATGAGAACAAATGTTCCAAAAATTGATATGGAACCACAAGAAAGTCTGAATAGCCACAGCAATCTTAAGAAAGAATTATAAAGTTAGAGGAATCATGCTACCTGATAAAAAATTATACTACCAAGCCATATTAATCAAAACAGCATGGTATTGTCATAAAAACAGACATATAGGTCAATGGAACAGAATAAACACCCCAGATATAAACCCATGATTCTATAGTATTCAAATTAATATTTGACAAAGGAGGCAAGAACATGCAATGGGGTAAAGATAGTCTATTCAATAAATGGTGCTGGGAAAATTGGTCAGATACATGCAAAAAAAGTGAAATTAGACCACCTTCTTGCATTATATACAAGAATAAACTCATAATGGACTAAAGACTTAAATGTTAGACTCAAAACCATAAAAATCCTAGAAGCAAACATAATCAGTAAACTCTCAGACATTTCTTGTAGCAATATTTTTTTCTGATATACCTCTTAAGGCAAGGAAACAAAAGAAAAAAAATGGAACGAAATCAAACTAAAAAGTGTTTTCACAGCAAAGGAAACAAAATGAAAAAAAAAAAAACAGTGAAAGGGAGACCAAATTCATAATTAATACATCTGATAAGGGATAGTATCCAAAATTTATAAAGGATTTATACAACTCAGCACCCAAAACTAAACAATCCGATTAAAAAATGATCAAAGGACCTGAAGAGGTATTTCTCCAAAGACGACATACAGATGGGCAACAGACATATGTAAAGATGTTAAATGTCACTAATCATCGGAGAAATGTAAATTAAAGCTACAATGAAATATCACCTCACACCTGCCAGAATGTGTACCATCAATAAATCAACAAACAACAAGTGTTGGCGAGGATATGAGAAAAGGGAAGCCTCATGCACTGTTCATGGGAATGCAGATTGGTGCAGCCACTGTGGAAAGCAGTATGAGGTTACTTCAAAAAATAAAAAAAATGGAACTGCGTTATGATCATGTGATTTCATTTCTGGGAACATCTGAAGAAACCTGAAATACTAATCAAAATAATATATGCAACCCTATGTTCATGGAAGTGTTATTTACAATAGCTAAGATTTAGAAGCCCCTCAAGTGTCCATCAGTAGATGAGTGGATAAAATAGCTGTGGTACATTCATACAATGGAATAGTACATGGTTGTAAAAAGGAAGAAAATTTCACCTTTGATGACAGCATAGATAGACCTGAAAAGCATTATGCTAAGTAAAATAAGCCAGTCAGAGAAAGACAAGTGTAATATGATTCCACTTATGTGTGCAATCTAATGGAAAAAAAAAAAATCTAGCAAGCAAATACTAGTAGAAACAGACTTCAGAGGGGAGGGGAGTTGAGAGGCTGCAGGAAAATGGTGAAGTGATTAAGCAAAACAAAAAACAAAACAAAACAAAAAACAGCCCTAACTGGTTTGGTTCAGTGGCTAGAGCGTCGGCCTGTGGACTGAAGGGCTTGGTTGCGGGCACATCCCCAGTAGGGGGTGTGCAGGAGGCAGCTAATTGATGTTTCTCTCTCACTGATGTTTCTAACTCTCTATCCCTCTCCCTTTCTCTCTGTAAAAAAATCAATAAAATGTGTTAAAAACAAACAAACAAAAACCCAGCACAACAACTTATAGACACAGAAAACACTATGGGATTACCAGTGGGAATGGTGTTGGGGTGAGGTAGAAGAGGGTAAAGGGGAAATAAATGGTGATTGAAGGAAACCTGACTTGTGTTGGTGAACACGCAATACAATATACTGATATGGTATTATATAATTCTACACCTGAAACTTATATAACTTTATTAATCAACTAGGGACCCAGTGTATGAATTCATGCACCTTGAAAGGAACTTTGCCCGCAAGGCTGCGGTAGGCACAGGGGGGGTCTTGGCCTATCCTCCGCACTCCTGTCTGGCCCCCCACCACTGTGGCCCCCGGTCCCCCATCTGCCTGCAGCCCCACTCCCGCTACTGCCGCTCACACCCACTGATGGCGCCAAGTGATCAGGACCAGCGCTGGGTGCTGGCAGCAGGTGCAGGTGGCAGCTCTGGCACCAGCAGCGGGTGCAAGCAGCGCCATCACTGGCAGTGTGTGCAAGAGTTGGCTGCCGGCCCTGATCACCTCTCAGGAGCAGGAAGATGTGGAGAAGCCCTGAGGGGTTATCTGGGCCAAGAGCTGCTGCTTGCACCTGCTGACAGTGTGGAGCAATTGGGGCTGGTGCCTGGCACTGGCAGCAGGTGTGAGCAGTGGCTCTGGTGCCAGCAGCGGGGGTGAGTGGGGCCAGCACCAGCACACGGGAGCAAAGAATTTTCAGTAACCACCAGTGGCTTTCCCTGATGACGGCGACCAGCGCCCCACCTTGGTCTGGCACCCTCGCTTTCCTGCTCCACCATCTCTCTGCAACTGATGCCCGCCATATTCCACACTCTGCCACCTGATGCCGACGCCCGCTCCCTGATTGTCAACACACATCATAGCGACTGGTTGTTGGATTGCTCAGTTGTTCCGCCATTGCTCATCGGTGATCAATAAAGCACCAAAATGTAATTCTGTCCTTGAGAGTGAAAATTGACAAAAACAATGTCCCAAATTGTGCAAAAGTTTCTACTTTATTTCTTATGAACACCATATGCGTCTTCTAGCCATTTGAACAATTGTAGTTTGCAATCATCTTCCCAACTATTTTTACAGGAGCAGATTTCATTATTTTCTCATCATATGTTGCTTTTGACTCAAAGAATAATACCAAGGTTGATCATTCATATTTTTAAAGCAGATTTAGCTTCTAATGGCCTTTGATTTTTTCTGAAAATTTACCTTCAAAGGATGATGATCTACTAATGAATATTGAATACTAGAGGCCCAGTGCATAAAATTTGTGCACAGTTAGGGTCCCTAGGCCTGGCTGGTGATCAGAACCAATCTGTTGGGTGACCAAGGGGGTGTTTGGGGCCCCCATTCTCATCCATCTTAGCTTGGAGTCACCCACTCACCAGCCCCACCAGTTGCCACCCTCTGCAGGGCGACTGGCAGGGTGATCAAGGAGCTCTTGCTCACACCTGCCTTGGCTGGCCTGGTGTCGTTCTCTTGCCAGCCCCACCCGCCACGGCCACTGCCAGTTGGGACCTGCAGGCTGGGGGTAGCTTCTGTGTTGAGCATCTGCCCCCTGGTGGTCAGTGTGCATCATAGCGATTGGTCATTCCGCTGA
>NW_006290662.1:310587-317229 GCF_000327345.1 Myotis davidii | reverse complement strand
CACATCCCTCTGAGCTGTGCCTAGATCGACTTTCTGTTTAACGTTTGGGGATTTCACTGGAATAGGATACGAGCTGTGGCGACATATCTGAAGCCTGTGAATTTCTGTTCCACCCCCAATTAAAAGCTGTGACAACATAACTTGAGAGTTTTCTGAAATTGTGTGCCATGAACGGGTTTTACCCACAAATTTCAGGCTGTGAATTTCTAACTGTGCTAAAACATTTAATATTGCCTACAACCATTCAAAAAGTTCTAACAGGACAAATTGTGGCTCCCTTTCTAAATTTCTTGAATTTAGTGATTGCAAAAGATTAATATCCTTTCTAGCATTTTATTTTTCTTATTGCAGAAATGTAAAGAAGGAATGCTGGCCTGATTACCCTTAACTGCCTCTGCCTCACCTCACACCTGGGACCCGGGCTTCCCTCCCTCTGGCCAGCCATAGACACCCAGGACCTGGGCCACTTCACTCAGGCCAGCCGCAGCCACAGGGGACTATGGGATAGGTGGCTTGTCCCTTTCCTGGGCCAGTAGTGTGGGCGCAGCTGCTGGCACCCGGGAGCCTGGTGGCCACAGCCTGGCTGGTCCCCATTCCTCTCTCCCCAGTGTTGAGGGTCTGAGCCATTATGGCGTGATGACATGAAGGCATGATGACTATTTGCATATTAGCTCTTTATTATATAGGATTTTAACTTGTCTATCTTCAAGTGGATATTATACCACTTCACATCTTGTATAGAAACTTCACTGTAACAAAATTTCATTTTTCCCGGCAATCTTTGTGCTATTGATGTCATGTATTTTATTTTCACAGATGTTATAAAACTGACATTACATCATTATTTGTTTAAATAGTTAAGTATCTTTAAATATATTTAAATAATAAAAAACTTCTATTATATTTTTTCCTTTTCATTTATTGTCTTTGGTGTTTTCCATTTCTTGGCACAGATCATTATTTCTATCTGGCAAAAGTTTATTTCTGCTTGCAGGAGTTCTTTTAACATTTCTCACACTACAAATCTGCTGGTGATAAAAAAAATTCAATCTTTTATATATGAAAAACATATTTTCATTATTTTTAAAAATATTTTCACTTGGTCTAGAATTATAAATTGAGAGGATTTTTCCCCCCTTGTGAGTACTTTAATGATGTTGCTCTACTATCTTCTCCATTACACTATTTCTGATGAGAAATCTTTTGTAATCCTTATGTTTATTCCTGTGTATAGTGTGTCTCTTTTCTTCTGACTACTTAAAAGATGTTTCTTTTCATCATTCGTGTTGAACAACGTGATTTTTTTGTGTCTTGATGTAGCTTTCTTTATGTCCTGTGCTTGCTGTTCAATGAGCTTCTTTGATCTGTAGATTTATATTTTTTACTATATTTTGCCAAATTTGGAAATTTTTGAATCATTCTTTCTTCAGATGAATACACACACACACACACACACACAAGTTCAGGTCTCTAGAGAGGGCTGAGGAGGAAGAGGAGTGAACCAAACTGTAGGGTCAGGACCTTGATAGGCAATTGAGTGCGGGGACAACCAGCAGGGCCATTTCTGCAGTGGCTAGTTCATGACCAGCTGCCTGAGACTGGCCCATTCCTGGGCTGGGGGTTTTCATGCATCTGCTTTGTGCTGCCCAGCAGTGCGGTGCCTGTCGGGGCTGTGTCTAGCTTACAGGGAAGGCACAGCCTAGGGAGTCGGAGCTTTGATCCCGCACAGTAACCAGATCCGGGCATTGGGAATGCGGCCAGTTCTCTGCATCCTGAGTCACCCCACTGTTGCGTCGCCAGAGCAGTCATGGTGCCTTCTTCTGTCACGGTGCCCTAAGCTCACAGTAATGGAGATGTGCTATTATAGGTTTGGGTGAACGGAACATGAAAGACCCCTGGGTGATAGCAGGCACTGGGTGCTAGCTTGGGAGGCGGTTGTGTGGGTTTGCGTGAAGTGCTCACAGTCACAGCTTTGGAAGTCTCTTTCTTAGTTTCTCAGAGAGCTCAGTGGTGAGAAAATGCAGGACTTGTCCTGTGTTGTGGTTTCCGTGGGGAACCTCGCCTTTGGGGGTGTCAAAGGGGTTGGCCGGGAGTGCCTGCAACTGTTCCACAGAGTTCTCTGAGCAGCTGTCTATCTTCCGTGGGAAGAAAGGTGTGTGCTTGTGCATAGTCACTGCCTGGTCCTGGGCTGGCGGGGGCACCCTGTCCCTGTACATTTTCTCCCGCTGGTGTCGCAAAGGTTGGACAACCATTGTCCAGAATTCCCTTGTTTAACAAACAAAGTTAAGTTCCCAGTGAGGCCCATGGTTAGAAAGGGAGGGGGTTGGAAGAGGAGGAGGTGCTGAGCTGCCTCTTCCCCACCTGCTGGAAGGCATGGAGCCCAAGGCATGACCTCAAGCCTGCTCGCCTGCCCCAGTAAGCTACTTCCAGAGAGACCTTGAAGTCTGTGCTCTGCTCCTGTGTCCTGGTAGGTCTGAAAAGCAGAAGGCAGAACCGTGCTCTCACCTGGACCTTGGGGCAGTGGCTTCCTGGTTATCGGCAGAGACAGTGGCGCTGGGGTCTGACCGCTCCTCAGTGGTTGGAACTGCGTGTAGGAGCTGCTGGCACAGGCACTCCCCTTGGAGGCAGATACAGTGGGCAAACCATCGACCTTGTTGCCCAGGTGATGATGACAGCATCCCACCTGGCCACTATGGGAGCCGCCATCTTTGTTACAGAGTGATGGTTAATTTGCATATTCTATCTTTATTAGATAGGACTAGAGGCCCGGTGCACAAAAATTTGTGCACTGGCAGCGGGGCATCCCTCAGCCCCACCTGTGCCCTCTCACAGCCTGGGACCTCTCAAGAAATAACAACCTGCTGGCTTAGGCCCGCTCCTGGGTGGCAGAGGGCAGGCCCAATCCCTAGGTGCCTGCCCCGCAGTCCCTGGTCAGGCTCAGAGCAGGGCCGATTAGGGAGTTGGGGCGCCGTCCCCTGTCATGCACAGAGCAGGGCGTATCAGGAGGTTGCGATGCCACCCTCAGTCACGCTCAGGGTAGGACCTTTTGGGGGGTTTGGGTGCTGCCCCCTGTCACACTCAAGACAGGGTCGATGGGGAGGTTGCGGGGCCACCCCCTGTCACATACAGAGCTGGCCGATCAGGGGGTTGGGGTGCTGTCCCCTGTCATGCACAGAGCACGGCCCATCAGGGGGTTGGGGTGCCTTCCCCTGCCATGCACAGAGCAGGGTGGATCAGGAAGTTCCGATGCTACCCTAAGTCACGCTCAGGGTAGGGCCGATCAGGAGGTTGGGGCACTCCCCCCTATCACACTCAAGGCAGGGCCGATGGGGAGGTTGCGACTCCACCCTGTCACACACTGCGCTGATCCCAGGCCAGGAGGCCTCGCGGCTCCACTGATCCTGGTGCTGGGAGGCTGCGCTGATCCCAGGCCAGGAGGCCTCGTGGCTCCGCTGATACCAGGCCGGGAGGCCTCACAGCTCCGCTGATCCTGGTGCCTTGTGGCTCCGCTGATCCCAGGCCAGGAGGCCACGCGGGCAGCTCCGCTGATCCTGGTGCTGGGAGGCATATTACCCTTTTACTATATAGCATAGAGGCCTGGTGCACAGGTGGGGGCCGGCTGGTTTGCCCTGAAGGGTGTCCCGGATCAGGGTGGGTGTCCGGCTTGGGTGCCTGGCCAGCCTGGGTGAGGGGATGATGGCTGTTTGCAGCTGTTCACTCCCCTTCAGGCTGGGGTTCCCCACTGGGGTGCCTGGCCATTCTGGGTGAGGGGCTGAGGGCCGTTTTCAGGCTGGCAGGTGACTGAAGCTCCCAAACTCTCTTTTATTTCTTTTTTCTTTTTTATTCTGAGATTTATTTACTTTTTATGGCTGTTACTGGAGCTGAGAGCCATCTTTAGCTGTAAGGCTCTGCTCCAGCTCTAAGACCTCAGTTGCTGAAAGCAGGTTTCTGGGCTTTGTTTACTTTCTGTATTTGAAACTTTGTTGCGACTCCAACTCTGAGATCCCAGCTGACTGAAAGCAGGTTTCTGGGGTTTTGTTTAGCTTCCATATTTGTAACAATGTTTCTTAGAGAGCAGCTCAGCGCCCAGCAGCGGCACGCATTGAGCCTGGCTTCCTCCGTCACTGGAGCAAGCAAACCTCCATGTCCGCGTCAGCTGCCTGGCTGCCTGCCGCCATCTTGGTTGGCAGTTAATTTGCATATCTCGCTGATTAGCCAATGGTAAGGGTAGCGAAGTTATGGCTAATTACCATGTTTCTCTTTTATTAGATAGGATGATTTTGAATAAAGAATGCTGCAGAGATTTTCTTTTATTTTTCTGTAGACATTTTCAACTGAATATTGTGTTTAAGCGAGAAAGATGGAGAATGGAATTTACTCATTGTGAATGATTCAGTTTAAGTCCAGTCCCCCTCCCATAAAGTAGTCCCTAATCATGGCTAGAAGTGATATTTTTCTCCTTGGCCCTATGGAGTCTCATAAGGCACTTGATTATTTGTATATAAGGTTTCATGAAAAAACAAGGCTAATCACTGCTAGCTGACCTAAACATTCTGCATGTGTGTTATTCAGCTCGCTACCTTTATGCTAAGCTGCAGCTTCAGAAGCCGAGCTCACAGGAAATACACACATCCGAGTTCTCCAGAAGTGATTTTGTGAGTGGATTTTGTAAATAACCGCAAGGTCTTCTTATCTATCAAAACTTGACACTTGGCCTAACCCTGTGTTCCCAGGAGAACTGTGAACTCCCTAGAGGAACCAGAAAAAGGACACAAGAAAGCCTTAACATTCACTCCTTTGACTCTTTAACCCTGAGCTGCCAATGTTTGCATGTGTCATGATAGGTAACTCCTGGTTACTGACTAAACTTATCTTAAAGAAAAATATCAGAATTGAGTTTCCCTGCATTGCACTTTATCTGCATTTTTAGAAATAAAGTGTGCTTCAGGGAGGAAAAAAAAAAAAGGTCATTGGATCATATTCATTATCAGGAAAGGAAAATTATAAGAGGAATTCTTGAGCATGGTGCTATTCAACTAAATTTTGACCAAGAATAACAATTTTTCCTTTATAATATCACATGTTTAAAACATACTCTTGAGCTTCTTGATGGCAAAGAGGGAGGAGGAGAATGAGGCCCTCTAATCCAAAGATAATGAATACTCAAGTTGCCAACCACTTGGTCCTGACCCACATGTCCTAGCTGTTTGTTACGGATGTGTACTGCAAAGTAAGATATGATAGACTCTCCAGGTTAAATCTTATCCCAGCCATTTATCAGCCTCTTCCTAGTTATTTAAATAGCTTATGGTATCTCCTGCCCAGAGAAGGCTTTCTGCAGCACGCCAATTCTAACGATACTTTTTAAACTGCCCATCACCTTTGCTTGGCTTTCAAAGAGTCTTCTGACAAATATTCAGAATGTTCCGCGTGTGTCACAAGAAGGACAGTCTTTCTTCAAGGGGGAAGGGAGGATGTTAGTGGATTGCACTCTTGGATGGAGCTTTTTATTGTTTCACTGTTTTGTTTTTTAATTTATTTTTGTCCCCCAGCAATTCATATGAAGATTCAGAGTTACCTAAAACTCTTCTCTCTCAGACCCTAACATCTATGTGACAACCTATCTCCAGGAATTTCTACCTCATTTTGAGAGGAATTCTCAGAACTCTCAGAGCCTGTGCCCTGGACATCAGCACACTGGGTAGAGTTCTGAAGACTAGAAGAAAGTGGCAGACTCATTATCCCTATGCTATTTGGGCTAGGCCCATGGTTGGAAAACTGCGGCTCAAGAGCCACATGTGGCTCTTTGGCCCCTTGAGTGTGGCTCTTCCTAAGCTTCAGGAGTACCCTAATTAAGTTAATAACAATGTACCTACCTATATAGTTTAAATTTAAAAAATTTGGCTCTCAAAAAAATTTCAATCGTTGTACTGTTGATATTTGGCTCTGTTGACTAATGAGTTTGCCGACCCCTGGGCTAGGGTTTTCAATCTTATTTCGTTAATCAATCCCATCTCAACTGCATTTCACTATCTCTCTATTACCTGGGATTTCTTAAAAATCTATAGCCTTCTGCCTGCTGCCTTTCTCTGGCACTGCAAAAGCATCCCCTCCCCCCCCCCCAATATTTTCAGTAATTTCAAGAGGACCTTGGGAGGGAAGAGAAGTAGATTTGTGTTCACCCCATCTTTTAAAACATGAAACCTAGATTTCTGTTTTTTTTTTCTCTTTTTTAAATCATGTATTAGTGGAAATGTACTTCATGTTTTATCTCAGACAGAAAGAAGTCAGCCTTGTTAACTATTCTAGTCAGTATCATATTCTCTTATTTTAATCCTCTCCAGTATAATTATCCTTATCTGATATTTTATTTTTATTTATAATTTAAGGCACTTTTTTTTCTTTTTGTCCACTATTACTTTATTTTATTTTTTTTTACTGGAAAATGTTTTTTTTATTTTTCCCTTTATTGAATAAGATATTACAAATGTGTCCTTATCACCCCAATCCTGCCCTCACCCTCAGCCCCAGTTGTCCACATCCATCACTTATGCTTATATGCATGCATACAAGTCCTTTGGTTGATCTTTCCCCCTCACCCCCACCCTCCCTGCTTTCCCTCCAAGTTTTGAGCTTCTGATA
>NW_006290662.1:309518-309749 GCF_000327345.1 Myotis davidii | reverse complement strand
TCTTGTGCCAGTACCAGGCAGTTTTGAGAACAGTGGCTTTGTAATACAGCTTGATATCTGGTATTGAGATCCCTCCTACTTTGTTCTTCTTTCTCAGGATCACAGCAGCTATTTGTTTTTTTTGTTTGTTTGTTTTTATTCCAGATAAATTTTTGGAGCATTCTTTCTAGATCTGTGAAATATGCGGTTGGTATTTTAATGGCAAGTGCAATGGAAACTAAGGAGAAAATA
>NW_006290662.1:300532-308546 GCF_000327345.1 Myotis davidii | reverse complement strand
CACAGAAACAGTGATCAGACTATCAATCCTCGGAGGGAAAGTAGGGGAGGGTGGGAGTAAGGGGAAGAGATCAACCAAAGGACTTGTATGCGTGCATATAAGCCAAACCAATGGACACGGACAACAGGGAGATGAGAGCATGAGGGGGGGGGAGGCGAGTTGGGGGTTAATGAAGGGGATGAGGACACATTTGTAATACCCTAACCAATAAAGGAATTAAAGATAAAATAAATAAAAAAATAAATGTTAGTAGTCTTTTTCTTTGACCCACCCATCTGATTGTGCATTTTGTAACTAGCTCAACATTCATTATTAACATGCTCATCAGGGATAGTTGTTAAAATTACTTGCTGATGAACTGAGGCAGTCAGTTGGCTATCACTGAATAAAAATTTATAAGACGGAATGTTTATTTTCTACATAATATAGTACGGAAAGTTCTGATAAAACTCAAGCTCAATTGGGAGTTAATTCATGAAAACAAAGCCCATTTTTTTCAATATTTTTCATATCAGTCAGATTTTTCTAAGTTAGCCTATGGTAACAAATAGCCTACAAATATCAGTAACTTCCAACAATAAAAGTTTATTTTTCATTCATCTTTCATAGCCTTCACAGGTTAAGTGCGGTTCTATTCTATATCCTCTTTATTCTGAGAACAAAGTTTAAGGAGTAGTCCCTTTCTGAGACAAGCCAGTCTCAGGACAGAGGGAAAAGTGAATAGAAGAGCTACATGCCCCATGATAGCTCTGAAAGCTTCTGCTCAGAAGTGGCACATGACACTTTAGCTCATATTTCATTGGCCAAATCAAGTAACTTGAAAGTCTGATGTCAATGAGATGAGAAGTATAATTTTCCTGCAAGGATTACCCAATAGTGAGGTTTGGGGACTGGGGGCAGCAAATATTTTAACAATACTATTTAGCACATATGGTCTCTCAAGTACAAAGCTTTTATTTGAGATAACCTGATGTAAGACAGGTATAGCTTGAATGAAATGGTATAACTGATATGAAATTTAATAATTTCTGGGTTTTTTTAGGTCTATCGCTCTAGTATGTTACCAAAATCTCTTTTTCTGTCTTAGTATCTTAGATGGCTATCTTCTCTGCAGAAATGCCTCCCTTCAGTTATGATGGCATGTTATATCCAACAGTTCTTTAAAAAGTCTAGACAAGAATGGCCTATTTGTGAACAGTGCTTCTGTGTCTTTTGTAGAGTTATAGTAGAAAATATTGTCCACTGTACTTCTTGGTACTTCTTACACAGGGACACATGACATCATCCGATTTTTTTTCTGTAGAAATAAACTTGTTTCTGTAGGCCAATGTGTGTGATTTCTTCAGACCATGATGAAATAAAAGATCCATGGTGCTTCCCTTTTTGGACTTTCATTGCCAGGAATCTTGGTATCCAATTCAGTGCCATACTGTAGTCATTGACTTGATTCAGCTGTCTGGTAGAATTTTCTCTTTCTGCTGACTTTAAATAGTTCTTGTTCCAGTTAATCCCCTGATTGTCCAGATTTGCATTCTCTGAAACTTCTAATCTGTCTCAGACATTTTGGGGAATAGTCCAAATACTAAATCCTGAAAGAATAAAAATGTGAACCATAATTATAAACTAAGAAGAAAATATTCCAGTTCTTACTACCATTTATCTACAGAGAGATGGGCCACATTATGATCAACTTTTTTGTTTGTTTGTTTCATATGACTTTAATTAGGGAGGGGGGTCCCGTTTTCACTCCTCAATAGATTTAATGTATTTTTCATATGCTTCTTCGCTCATTAGTTCATCTAGTTCTGAAGGGTTACTTACTCGGTGTCATCTTAATCATCCAACTATCTTCATAACAAGATTTGTTGATAAGTCCTGGATTTTCTGCAAGTGCTTCCTTAATTTCAGTAACTTCTTATAGAGGAGAATAGAGTTCACTAACAGCTTTAACACTTTCCAAAACAACAAACTTGTTTGTTCAATTTTGTCCTAATTTCAGGCTGACTATATTACACAACATCTCACAAACCTACCTGTGCAAAATATAGCTGATTCCCACTGCTCCAATACCATTTTCTGTTGTTATCCTTTCATGATTCCCTTTGAATTTTCCCACTGAGAGTAGATTGGAGCTAGTGCCCAAGGAAGGTGCCAGCCCTCCTGCCCTGGGACTCATGTGAGCAGGACCACCACTTGCTCTGCGCTACTCTGAGAGATATGTTTGCAGGATTGGGTTGTGTTTATGACCAACCTTAAATTCACTGTGAAAACACTTATCTCTTAGGTCCCAAAGTGCAAAACAATAAATAAAAATTATATTTATGTATCATAGAGGGTTCTTTTTAAATTCTTTGCTGTGTTGAATTCCCCAGCTAGAATGTGAACGTGATGAAGACAAGCTTCATGTCATATTTGTATTTCTAGCATCTGCTGTGTAGCCCCAAAGGCAAAGAAGCATTTCCTGCACGTAGAGCACTTGCTTTGTGGTGGAACTCAGTAGGTTAAATAACTTTCCTCAGGTTACAGAGCTAGGAAGAGGCAGAGATGGAATTAGAACCAAGTGCTATATGATTTCAAAATCTGTGCCCTTTGCATTATACAAGATTTCACAAAGTAAAGTAACATTTAAAATTGGTGAACTGTGAGATGTTTTGGAGTGGTAATGTAGGAATCTTTTAAATTTGAAAGGTATGCATTTATTTTCATGCTTGTCAAGATATAATTAGCATAGAATACCTCTGATTTTATCGGTATTATGATCTAAGATGAAGCACAATTTATTTATATAAAAATGTGGGTCAATTACAAGAATAGTGTTATCTATATATACTAGAGGCCCAGTGCACAAAATTCGTGCATAGTGGGGTGGTCCCTCAGCCCAGCCTGCAATGATGCAAGCGTTCTGTGCCCGGCCTGGCCAGAGGCCCTCTGCGGCTGGGTATGGAATGCTTGCCTTGTTTCCAGGGCGAAGAGGCAACCATTTTCTCCAGCCCCCAGCTGCTCCATGCCTACTGCCCAGAGGCCCTCCACAGCCAGGGTGGAATGCTTGCCTCATTGCCGCAGCAATGAAGCAAGCATTCTGCCAGGCCACTCATGCTGCCCACTCTCAGCAGCTGCCCCCACAGGACTCAGTCCCCCGACTCTGGCAGGGCTGAGAGGACTGGGTGCTGCCATCTTGTGGCTATGGGTGCTGCCATCTTTGTGACAGAGTGATGGTTAATTTGCATATTTCCATTTTATTAGATAAGGTAAAGAGGTAATATGCAAATTAGGCCAGGGCACCATAATGGTCATGACCAGCTCAGTAGGAAGGGCTGGGTGCAGGCCTGGATCTGGAAAGAACAACATGCAGGGGGGCCGGAGTAGAGACAAAAACCTGCAGGGTGGCCAGGTCCCAGAAGATAAGCTTTGCTATTAAAAGAGCAACAAGAAAAAAATCAGGTGCAAGAATAAGAAGCACATTGCATCCACTCTAAGTTGCTGCTAAAGAAAAAGAAGGGTATATATACTATGAAAATACTTAATACAGATTGTAAAGAGATTTGTTCAAAGAGGATTTCTTAGAGTAGGTGGTACTTCAGTTAGTTGTTTTTTTTTTTAATGTGAAGAGGTTATCTAGATAAGAAAAAGGTGTAGAGGTCCCGAATTGCAGAGGGTGCAGATGGGCTGAGGGACCCCCCTGCCCTGTGCATGAATTTCATGCCCCGGGCCTCTAGTTTAAGCAATAAAATGGTTGGTATAATGGGTATGGTAAGTAGCCAGTGTCTTAGGAATGACCGATGTCTGGGAAACAGTATGTTACGCCCTGCTTCTTAACTGTTAACTCAGTCCAATTGTCACATTTACCATATAACATTTATGTCATGATACAACATATTTAATCTAAGATATGTTGAGCCTCTCCTACATGCCAGACACTTAGGTGAGTACTGAGAGTACAAAGATTAATAGATTTCTTGTTTCCACTCATTAAACTTTCAGTAAGCACCTGAAAGACACCTGAAAACAGCCATATCTATTGTGGATGGATTTTTTTTTAAGCTACAAACATTTTTGCCTATTGATTCTAATAATGTCTTTTAAAATTCTTTCCATTATAAGTTTGGTTTATCTTGTATTGTGTGGAAGCTTTATTTTTCGCTTTAAAATAGCAATTTAAGTTAATTGACTGTGCTGTTCACACAAAGTTCAATTATCATCTCTGATTAAATGGAGTGTTGTCTCTTTGCATTTGTGATATCAGCTTGAAAAACCAAGCCAGAAACCCAAATATCAGGTGAATCTGTTCCAATAAGTAGAAAATATAAGTTACTTCAGCTTTCTCTTAGTAAACTTTATGTCAGGGTCTTGGTGACTAAAATCATAGGCATTTAGAATGTCTGGAAGGGGGAAAAACTTATTGTGGTAAAACTAGAGGCCTGGTGCATGAAAATTCATGCACTGGAAGGGGGGTCCCTCAGCCTAGCCTGCCCCCTCTCACAGTCCAGGAGCCCTCAGGGGCAGGAGGCGACCCAGTGATCACAGGAAGGCAATGCCCCATCACACCTCTGCTGCTGCCACTGCCAGCAGCACAAGTCTCAGCCAACCCTGGTTACCTGAGCCTCAGTTTTCCCTGGGTGGCTAGGCAGCTGCCGTCTGAGGCTTGCCTGCACCTTGAGCCAGCCCTGGGTGGCTGGGCAGCTGACATCTGAGGCTTGACTATGCCTCCGGCCAGCCCTGGGCAGACTGAGGGACTCCAGAGGCAGGTGTGTGTAGCAGCCGGGTCCGCCTGTGGGTGGTCCTGGCCTTGCTGTGCACCTGCTGCCCTGGTGGGGTTGAAGGGACTGGGTGCCACCATCTTGTGGCCATGGACGCTGCCATCTTTAAGGGTGTGGCAGTCAATTAGCATATTCCCTCCGTATTGGTGGTGGGCGTCACTATCTTTGAGGGCAGGGCAGTCAATTAACATATTTCCCCCTTATTGGCTGTGGGCGCCACTATATTTGAGGGCAAGGCAACAATTAGCATATTCCCTCCTTATTGGCTGTGGGTGCCACCATCTTTGTGATGGCATGAAGGTCAATTAGCATATTCTCTCTTTATTAGATAGGATAGCATAAACTTTGCTTCTCTGTAATAGTTTTGAGTTTTTTCCTCATTTAAAACAATGTGATTTCTGTGCTTATAATACCTGCTGAAAATTAAGGGAAGCACTGCAATTGGAGTTCATTAAGTGTTGATTACCTAAGTATTTCTGGATGAAGCATCATTTGAATTTTTTTCCGAAAGCAAAACTGACAGTTTTTCTCCATCATTTTTGTTATTATTGTCTCAAATATGTGTTTGTAAAGTGCATAATTATTCTTAGTTATTCTAATCAGCATTTATTTTCATATTTTAACAATCTTAGGTCTAAAAAAGTTTTTAAAAAGAAGCAATAGTGAAATCTATGTACTGTTAGCTGGAATAGCACTTTGAATATTTTAGTTAAATTTTCTATAGCCAGTTTTCATTATCACCACATTGCTTTTTCTATTATGTTTTAATCTAAAGATACATTATATGAATTAATTTAGTTTTACCTGGAGAACACTTCAAAAAAGGCTATAGCTCTGTTAGTGATATATCCAGATAGAAAACAGTTGAGGAATGATGGGACCCATGATGGTTGAATCTTGGGCTAACACCAATTCCTCCCACAGCTTCCCCAGAAGAATAGATATTTAGGACTGGAGGGGGATGAAGGGAGAGTGACTAGTATTTCAAACCAATAATGTAGTTTACATAACCTAGGTATATAAGTTTGGGTCCAATTAAGAGATATAAACCACACTGATTTGGAAACTGAGAGGCAATCAATCAATACTGGCACATTGTTTTTTTCTTTCACCACCTTTGTGGTGTTTTGTCCCTCTGCTTCATCCCTTATCCTCTAATCCCAGTATATTTTGAATATATCAGCCAAGATGAATCTATTAACAGAGAAATTAACATGGGGATTAGGTCATGTCACTCCTCTGTAAAATCTTCAAGTGGCTCATATTTTTCTCAGAGAAGAAGCTAAAGTTCTAAATCTAGTAATAATCAGTTTCCTCCCTTTACCTCTCTGACCTCACCTTCTACTACTCTTCCCCTCTCTCATGTGACACTTCAGTCACATGCCATGCCACCCCTTGCTGGAGGCTAATTCCAGCAGGTCATAAATGCAAGAAGTTCATCAAAAGGTTGGTGTACCTTGAGCCTTCAGCAAGGGCTGAAAGATACATATTATTGCCTACTGGAATGGCTGAGGGCATTTTCCCAAACCTGAAAAAGATGCATAAATGATTGCTTGCTGCCAGACAGCTGAGGGCATTTTAATCTACATGTTATTGCCTCCTGCTGGCCAAACACCTGAACAACTGAAAGTACTTCCCCCAAACTGATATGCCTACTGTATACCAAACCTTGCCTTTGATATGTATATCTACTTTGCTATAGGACAAAATGTGGGAATAAAAAGAGCCCTGGGTCCAGAGATAGGGAGAACTTAGCTACTACAGCTAAGCTTCCTCTGGCTACCCCCATGGATTACAAATTTATATTATATTTCTAGTCTCTTTATTAATTTACATGCAGAGCCATCTCCCTGATTCAAACCTTGGCACTTGGTGTTCCCTCTTGCTAGAGTGTTCTTCCTTGCCATAGATCATGGAGTTCTCCTTTACTTTCTTTACTCAAATGCCACCTTATTAGTGAGGCCTTTCCTGGAAACTATCTCAGGTTTCAGCTTGCTCTTAACTTTTCATGTCCCTCTTGTATGCTTGTGTGTTTTTCCCCCTACTCCACACCTGGACTTCTATATAACCATAATCAGCCATACCAGGGTTAATACTGGTATCTATTTTACAGCAATATTGTAAAGATTATCTTATCTAATAAAGAGGTAATATGCAAATTGACCATCACTCCAACACACAAGCTGGCTGCCACAATGTGGTCAAAGATGGCCACCTCCATGTGGAAACAAGATGGCCACAACAAGATGGCCGGCAGAGGAGTGCAGCTGAGAGGGACCAAGCCTGAAAGGGAGTGCAGTTGGAGGCAATCAGGCCTACAGGGTAAGGCAGTTAGGGGTGACCAGGCCAGCAGAGGAGGACGGTTAGGGGCAATCAGGCGGGCAGGGGAGCAGTTAGGCATCAATCACACTGGCAGGGGAGTGGTTAGGGGGTGATCAGGCTGGTAGGCAGAAGCAGTTAGGAGTAGTCAGGCAGGCAGTCAGGTGAGCAGTTGGGAGCTAGCAGTCCTGGATTGTTAGAGAGATGTCCAACTGGGATTGGGCTTAAATGGGCAGTCGGACATCCCTCGAGGGGTCCCAGATTGAAGAGGGTGCAGCTGGGCTGAGGGACACACACACCCCATGCACAGATTTCATGCACCAGGCCTCGAATATATATGAAAGATTATTTTTCTATCAATCATCTATTATCTATCTATTATCTATCTATCTATCTATCTATCTATCTATCTATCTATCTATCACATATCATCTATTGTGTAGGCCCTGATGAATGGGGGACTCAAGAAATATCTACATATAACCAACAAGACCTAGAAAGGATGATCTATGAAAAATTACGTGTGATCTTTGGCAATCCCTTTTTGCTTAAAGGATAGCCTCATCCTACATTGAAATCTGGCCACATGGATACTTTTTCTCACACTCAAATATAAACTCTCAAAACCTTAACTTTATGATGTCAAGAAGAGGCAAGTAAGAGAGACATAAGGAAAAACATACCAAAGGCAATACAGGATATGGTTCTCTGGCTAGACATTGCCAAAGAAGACACACCAATAGGAATTGGCCAGGATATAATGTCATTATGTTCTAACTACTGGGCTTGGCAAAATAGTATACATAAGTTCTGACAGTATCTATACTAATAAAAGGGTAATATGCTAATTAGACTGGGAGATCTTCCTGGAGACCTTCCGGACAAAGCCATGGTGGTGAGGCTGAGGCAAAGGCAGTTAGGGGCTATCAGACCAGGAC
>NW_006290662.1:287879-300353 GCF_000327345.1 Myotis davidii | reverse complement strand
AGGCCAGATGGGGAGGGCAGTTGGGATCCATGAGGTTGGCAGGGGGGGCAGTTGGGGGCAAGCAGGCCGGCAGGGGGACAGCTGTGACACAAGTAACTGGCAAACCACCATAAAATAGGACTGCTATATCAGGGAAGGTGTGCCTTTCCCTCTTCCTCACTGCAGAACCCACAAGTCTGACATAAGGAACAAAGTGATTCTATTACAATAAGCAACTCAAGAGAAATGCCCAAGGGGTAAATGTAACCAATTTCTTTTCTTAAACAGGATATGAGTTCTTTACCTTCCTTCTTGGCAAATTCCTTCTCATCTATTAGAAACAAGCTTAAATAGCCTCCACAAAGAAAGCCTTGCTAACTTCTCTGGTAGCAGTCATACACTCCTCTGGGGTGCCTTCTTTTACCAGACACTATGTGAGGCAGAGATGTAAATACAAGACCTTTACTCTCAAAGATCTTACAGTAAAGAAAGGAAGATAGACACATGAACTTAATGCC
Source organism: Myotis davidii (assembly GCF_000327345.1). NCBI lineage: Eukaryota > Metazoa > Chordata > Mammalia > Chiroptera > Vespertilionidae > Myotis > Myotis davidii. Next base: position 299,856 of record NW_006290662.1, on the reverse strand, counting down.
CAAAATATTATACTGAGATGCTGCTCTAATGGAAATATCTACAAAATCTTATCTAATAAAGAGATAATTTGCAAATTGACCATTATGGCTGCACCCACAGTGGAGGCAGGGATTCCGTAACACAAGATGGTTGCACCCACAGTGAAGGCCAAGTTCCCATAAGGAGCCTTAATGAGCAATCAGCAGGGACCTGAGGCTGTGGCTCCCGCTTGGTGGGGCTTGACAGGGGACCTCAGGCTGTGCGCCCCTACTCCAGCACCAGGCTGGGGGACCTCAGGCTGCAACCCCTGCCCTGGCACCAGGATGGGGGACCTCAGGTTTCACCCCCCTGCCTTAGAGGAATATGCAAACTAGCTGGGATGCCAAAATGCCATGACCGAAACAGCAGGGACCTTAGGCTGCATGGTGCCGGCCCAGGCCGGGGGACCTCAGGCCATGCCTCCTGCCCTGGCACTGGGCCAGGCGACATGAGGCCATGCCCCGTACCTGGCTGGGCTTGATGGGGGTGGGGCCGGCCGGGTCTGGGTCTTGCGCGATTTTGAGGCTCACATGGGTGGGCGGGGACTTGTCTCTGGTTCCCATGGCATGCCCCAGACTCTCACAGGAGGAAGATTTTCATATACATTTTTTTTTTCATCTCTGACACTTCTATTATAAAGACAGGGCAAATAACAATATTAAAATATTTCCTCTAATTAATTCACCTTTAATGTGCACAAATTTTGTGCACTGGGTCACTAGTGTAATAATAAAACAGTATCTTAGTCTGCCTGGGAAAATTACAGAAGGCTTTTGTGGGATGATAAAACTAACTCTTGATATTAAGCAAATAAAAATAATGTATTGAAATATTTCAAAATGTATCTCAAAGATTCCAAGAGCAAGAAATATCTTCTCTTATGGAGCTTGCATTCCAGATGGGAAGACACACAAAATGAATATACTATATAGTGCCTTAGAAGGTATTAAGTGCCATGGAGAAAAGTAAATGAGTAAAGGGGGATAGCAAGACTGAGGAATTACAATGTTAAATAAGATGGCCAAGGAAGTTTCCACTGAGAAGGCTGAGACAGAATTATAAGAATATCTGAAGGAAGGTTCCAGGCAAAGGTAAAACAACAGAGAAGTGCTTGAGGCAGGAGTGTGTTTGGTATTTTTGAGGGACAATGTAAAGGCTCATGGTCAGAGAGGTAAACAGAGTGGCTAACTTATGATTAGACTTGCAGGCCATTGGGAGGACTTTGTCTTTTATCCTAAATGAAATGAAAGCTATCAGAGGGTAACTGTTAATACTTACCTTATTAAATGAAAAGTTTCTGATTTTTATGTTCAATTGTGCATATTTATTAGAGCTTCAAAGGTAAAGTGTGTACATTTGCGAGTAAACAGAGTGTGAGGGACACAATAAAAGTACTTCTGCCTTAGCTAGATCTGCACTCATTTCCCAATCTCTCGTCTTTTACTTAGCATTTCCTTGCTTTGTAGCAATAGTTACTGCTTGTCCATCACTGCTCTGGTTCATGCCCTCCTTATCTCTTTTACACCATGGAAAAGATCTCATAGGACTTTTAGCCTGCCTCTTCTACCACTCAGCTCTCTACTTCGTAGGACTGGAAGAGTGGATTTTGTCAACTACTGTACTGTGCATAGCCACTCACCCCAGCTCCAAGTCATGCCATCAGCTAAAATTGGTACTTCCAATGAACCATAAAATGCATTCACCATTGCCTGATGCCTAAGAAGGGTTGCCTTAAAACTGCCTTTCAAAAAATGTACCTGGAGTCTATTATCTTAACTCTCCATAGAAATATCTTCATTATAATTTAATGTTATTTTTAATATTTTTATAGAGTTCTGGCTAAGAAAAATCCATGTAAAGAAAACACTCGTGTTTTTTATCAAAGCGTACTCATAGAGTTTGTTTAAAATAATGCTCAGTATTCTTTATAGAAGCATGTACTACATACTTTATATACATAAAGTAAGTCCATGTATCTTAGTTTGAGGAGTTAAGACATTGGCACAGTGATTCTCAAAGTGTGGTGCCTGGGCCGGTATCATTAGTAGCATTTTGCAACTTAAGAATGCACATTCTCAGACTCCAACCTAAGCCTACTGAAACAGAAACTCGGGTTAGAACACAGAAATCTGTGTTTTGACAAGACCCCCGGGGATTCTGCTATGTGCTAACGTTTAAGAGCCACTGCTTTAGCAGATGCCTCAGGCTCTAGAAAAAATGATGGGAGTTGGCATGCCAGCATTTTCTCCTGGATACATTCCTTTTCCAGCTGCCCAGTGCTCTTGTGTTTATCTTTTCTCACTCCGTTCCCACCACCTCATGCCATGTTCTTCTTTGCCCAACTGTACTCCTTTCCTTCCCTAGTACACATCAAACTCCTTCCTGCCTTAGAACTTTTACTCTAGTTGTTCTCTCTTCTTGCGGCACTCTTCACCATGGCCTTCAAGTGATTGACACCATCTTGTCATTCAGATTTCAGTTTATGTGATAGCTGTTCAGATATACCATCTGTGAGCAGCTAATTTTTAAAAATGTAGCCAACCAGTCATTCCATAATGTTACTTTATTTCTCTCCATAACACTTATCACCATTTTTTGCTCTACAAATTTGTTTGCTTATCTGTCTCCCCCACTGGAAGGTAAGCTCCATGTGAATAAGAACTTTGTCTGTTTTGTTTACATTTGTATCCCATATACCTATAATTATTGCCTGACATATAGTAGTAGCTCAGCAAAAGCTTGGTAAATAAATAATTAATTAATTAAAAACATAACCTGGAGTCAGGAAACTGAAAATTGATAAAAAAAAAAAAAACTGTTTGAGCAATTGTGACCACATTTTTTTAAAGGAGTTTGTGTCCAGAAGTGAGTGTGAACTGAGAGTCTGGACACTTAGTTGGTCTCAGTTCTCATCTGTTGCATATGAATTGAGGATGTGGCGATGCTGAATCCAATTTTTAAACAATATGACTTATTCTGGTGCTCAACCAACAAGAAAAACAGAAACCAACAACAACAGCAAAAATAATAATACAACTATGTTCCAAATCTGGAGGGAAAAAAAACAAACAGTTGTGGTGGACTTATTTGGGGATGTATATAAGTCTTCAAGATGATAGTATCTTAAAAGATTTTCAAGTGTCTTTTTGACTATACTTAATTTTCACCTTAAACTGACTTTGTAACTTTTCTCTTGAGTAATATGTGACTTTTCTATAACTGTACTCTATGATCCTTTCAAGTAACCTTAAAAATTACATTTATAAAATCCCCCTTCTTCCTTCCTTTCTTCTTTCATCTCCTTCTTGTCTTTCTCCTTTGTCAAAAAGCAATTAGGAAACTTGAACGTAATGGGAAGGTACTCCAGTAGTAGCTGAGGCTCATCAAGGAGAATGTGCAAGCTGTGCAGAGGATTGGCAGGGATGGGAAATGTGATATGTACATGGAGATCAATCAAATGAATAAATATATTAAGGAAATATTTTAAGAAAATCAGTAAATATGGGGAAGCCAATGGGAGCCTATTTTTTTTATACTGTTCAAGAAGGCAGTTAAAAATATGTAAAGAGGTAAAGCTAGACTGAATTTTAAGATCTTGGGTAGAAATTAGAGGTACTGATATGAATACATTGTATATTTAACATATACAGTGTAGAAATAAATATAAATATAAATGTGTGTGCATATACTTTTATACATACACACACACATATACTCATACATATATACACATATATCTTCCAACTCTGTTCATTGAGCAGTCCTGGAAGCAGTGATACCCTGGTAGCAATAAACACACTTAGTTTCCAGATATTGATTTCTAAGTACCACACTTTGAAATAAGTCAGTAATAAAAAGAGCAAAAGTGCCTTTGAGAAATAACTGCATCTAGGATTAGGGCAAGAAAAGAAACAGATGAACCTGGAACCTTTTATTGTTTCCAAAATAAAGCTTTTATAGTTTCCAAAATAAGGAAGTTCTCTAAGAATGATGAAAATATGTTAAAAGGATACAACAATGAACTTGCCGGGGCCAATCCCCTTCCTCCACAGGGACAGGGCCCCTCTCCTCCCCTACCTCCATGTAGCTGGGGCCTGAATGCTGGGCTTGTGTCGCCATGAGCCCAGCTTCCCTCGCCCCGGCCTCTGGCCCGAGGTCCCTCCCCTCCTCTCCTTCTGCGCAGCCGGGCCACAGATGCTGGGCTTGCATTGCTGGGGCAACGCCGCCAGCGTCCCGCCCCAGCCACTATGGGCAGCACCATCTTTGTTGCGGAGTGACAGTTAATTTACATATTACTCTTTTATTAGGATAGGAATGGGTTATAACTCCCTAAAAATTAAAACAAATGGATCCATCCACATGTAAATAAATGAATAAATACATGAAGAAAAAGATGAAGCTCTGTCTTACAATAGAAGTTTAACTAATAAATGTAGAAGGAATGATAAAATTAGTACATAACCATTTGACAACCATCATAGAAATAATTAATTCAGGTAAGATATAATAACAGATGCTAAGACCAGTGGGTGAGAATAGGATGAGTTATAAGATTTCTCATAGTTCCAAAATATCTCCCCCAAAACTCTTATTCCTTATGAAGAAGAACAAAAAGTTACTGCATAGTAGAAAAACAGGGCAGATACAATTTTAATCAAGTGACAAGATTTAACACCACCTTAGGCTGACAAATCAACATCATGTACCATCCGATAGGACAGAATGAGAACATAGCATCACTCTTGTGAAGAGCTTGTATCTAATCATGAGGAAAACTTAGGCAAACTCATAATAAAGGACATTCTCCAAAATGACAGATGTAATCTTTAAAAAAGTCAAGATCATAAAAATCAAGGAAAATCCAAGGAATCCTTTCACATTAAAAGAGACTGGAAAGATATATCAACAAGGTGCAACCCATGATCCCAGATTGGATCCTTTCACTAGAAAAAATACTATGGGGACAACTGGTAAAACTTAACTGGGGTCTCTCTGAAAAGGGTGCAATAGTCCACCCTTGTTGGTGGTTTGGCTTTCCATAGTTTCAAGTAACTAAGGTCAACTATGGTCTGAAAATATTAAATGGAAAATTACACAAATAAACAATTGATATGTTTTAAATTGTGGGCTGTTCTGAGTAGCATGTTGAAATCTCATGCATCCCAGGTCCATCTGGCCTGCAATGTTAATCATCTCTTTGTCCAGCATATCCTTTCATTATTAGTTGTCCAGGCTATTCTTATTTTACTTACTAGTGATCCTAAAGCACAGAGTGTTGGTGCTATCAGTTGGGATATGCCAATAGAAGCTGCAAAGTGCTTAAGTGCTTGTTATATAACAACAGGTCAATAGTAGCCTACATCATCACTTCATCTCATCACATAAGCATTGTATCATCTCATATCAAAAAAGAAGGATGGCCCTAACTGGTTTGGCACAGAGCGTTGGCCTGTGGACTCAAGGGTCCCAGGTTCGATTCCGGTCAAGGGCATGTACCTTGGTTGCAGGCACATCCCCATCAGGGGGTGTGCAGGAGGCGGCTGATTGACATTTCTCTCTCATTGATGTTTCTAACTCTCTATCCCTCGCCCTTCCTCTCTGTAAAAAATCAATAAAATATATTTAAAAAAAAGAAGAATGAGTAGAGTAAAATAAGGTATTTTGCGACAGGAAAACACATTCACATAACTTTTATTACAGTATCCTATGTAATAAAAGCCTAATATGTAAATTGTCCCCACAAGTGGTTATTCAACCAAGAGTTCCACAGGGAGACCCAGAGTTTGACCACTCGCTATGGTGTGTGCTGACCACCAGGGGGCAGCGCGTAGCATGGCAGACTTTGACAGCGCTGGCAGCAGGAGGCAATGGAGGCACTGCTGGCCTCAATGGGCCCCAAGGGCCCCGAGGAGAGCAGAACCATGGTGGGATGATGGAGCAGGTGAGCGCGCAGCCCCAGACCAAGGTGGGTGTGAGCAGGACTGATTGCCCTGACTGATCACCCTGCAGATGGTGACCAGCTGTGGCGGTGGGGGTGCGGGGCCGTCACCCAGCTCCCAAGCACTGAGGGAGCTATGTCGGGGGGCCCCAGCCCTGATTGATCACCCCTCAGTCAGGATGGTGGAGCAGGTGAGGGGGCAGTGCCAGGCCAAATGGGTACCAAGCAGGGCTGTGGGGTAGGGACGCCGGGGGCGCAAGTTGAGGCTGTGAGGCTGGGGGCGTAAGCTGGGCTAGATCTACACATGCCACTATGAGGGACTCTATCCATGCACGAATTCATACATGGGGCTTCTAGTTTTATCTAATAAAGAGGAGATATGCAAATTGATGGCCATCCCGTAATGGTCAAGATGGCTGTGCCCACAGTGGAGGCCGAGTCCCAAAATGAGCCTTAATTAGGAATTAGAAGTGACCTGAGGCTGTGTGACACTGAGACAGCGCAGGGCACCTGAGGCTTCACCCCCTGCTTGACAGGGGACCTCAGGCTACACCCCCTACCCTGGCACTGAGCCAGGGGACCTGAGGCCATGACCCCCACCTGGTGGGGCTTGACAGGGACCTCAGGCCATGCCCCCTGCCCAGAATGGCTTTATGGGGGACCTCAGGGTGCACCCCCGCCCAGCAGGGCTTGATGGGGGACCTGAGGCCATGCCCCCTGGCCTCTGTGAGGGGACCTCAAGGTGTTCCCCCGGTCTGGGCTGGGAAAACTCAGGCCATGCCTCCCGCCTGGCAGGGCTTGACAGTGGACCTGAGGCTGCACCTCCCACCTGGTGGGGCTTGACGAGAAACCTGAGGCTGTGCCCCCCACCCTGTGGGGCTTGATGGGGGCCCTGAGGCTACACCCCCCTGTCTGGCAGGGCTTGACAGGGTGGGGCCAGCTGGGTCTGGATCTTGTGCGATTTTGAGGCACCGTGGGTGTGCAAAGACATGACTCTGCATCCCGCAGTGTGCCCCAGACTCTTACAGGAAGAAGATTTTCATATACATTTTACTAATTTTCTTTCAACTCTGACACTTCTATTATAGAGAAAGGGCAAAGAGAAATATTAAAATATTTCCTCTATTTAATCCCCTTTTAATGTGCATGAATTTCATGCACTGGGCCACTAGTATTGTTATAATTGTTCTATTTTATTATGCTATTGCTAATTTCTTACTATGCCTAATTTATCATTTAAATTTTATCATAGATATGTCTGTTTTTATGTGTGGAAAAACATAGTATATACATAGGATTCATTAGTATTGCAGTTTCATGGGTCTTGGAACAAATCTCCCAAGAAAAGAGGGGGACTGCTGTATATGGGAGTTCTTTATAATTTTTCTTGTTACTTTTATGTAGGTTTAGCATTGTTCAAAATGCAAAGTTTTTTTAAAGGCTCTAAAATAATAAAGTATCTGAACTAATAAAATACAAACATGCAAATTGACCATACCTTCACTATGCCTTAAGCCACGCCCACCAACCAATCAGAGCAACTATATGCAAATTAACCCAACCAAGATGGCAGCCAGCAGCTACAGAGCTGGAGTGAGCAGGAGGCTTGGTTGCTCCAGTGATGGAGGAAGCCAAGCTTCCTGGCAGGCTCTGAGCTCCACTGAAGGCAACAAAGTTTCAATTATAAAGGTAAATGAACCCCAGATACCTGCTTTCAGCCGGCCATGGCCACAGAGCTGGAGTGAGCAGGAAGCCAACCTTCCCACCTGCCGCGGGGCTCTGAGCTCCACTGAAGGCAACAAAGTTTCAATCATAGAAGATAAATAAATCCCAAATTTAAAAAAAAAAGGAGAGGCTGGGAGCTTCCGTTGCCAGGGGGCTTGGCCAGCCTGAAAATGGCCCTCAGCCCCTCAGCCAGACTGGCCAGGCACCCCAGTGGGGACCCCACACGGAATGACTAGTCACTATGACACACACTGGCCACCAGGGGGCAGACTCTCAATGCAGAAGCTGCCCCCTGGGGGTCAGTGTGCTCCCACAGGGGAGACTCTTCTCAGCCACAAGCCTGGCTGACAGCTGCCAGTACAGAGGTGGTGGTGGGAGCCTCTCCCACCTCTTCAGCAGCACTAAAGATGTCAAACTGCAGCTTAGACCTGCTCCCTGCTGGCAAGTGGACATCCCCCAAGGGCTCCCGGGCTGCCAGAGGGATGTCTGATTGCCAGTTTAGGCCGAATTCCCCAGGGAGCGGGCCTAATCCAGCAGATGGTCATCCCCCAAGGGGTCCCAGACTGTGAGAGGGCACAGGCCGGGCAGAGCGGCCCCCCCTGAGTGCACAAATTTTTGTGCACTGGGCCTCTAGTCTAATCTAATAATAGACAAAAATGGTAATTGACCATACCGCTGCTACACTTTCCATTGTCTAATCAGCAGCGCTAAGGATGTCCGACTGCAGCTTAGGTCTGCTCCCTGCTGGCAAATGGACATCCCCTGAGGGCTGCCGTGCTGCCAGAGGGATGTCTGATTGCCAGCTTAGGCCCAATCCCCTGGGGAGCAGGCCTAAGCCAGCAGATGGTCATCCGCCAAGGGGTCCCAGACTGTGAGAGGGTACAGGCTGGGCTGAGGCATCCCCCACCCCCGAGTGCACAAATTTTTGTGCACCAGGCCTCTATTAGATATATAAAACACTGCTTAATTTTGATTTAGATCCAGGAATCATTTTTGAATACCTATCGTGTGCAAGTCATCATGCTAATTATAATGATGGCTAGCATCTAACAATAGTTAATGTTATGTGACACATTGGAGTGATCATAGGACTAGACTCCATTGTTTATCTTTTCTCAGAGAACTCATTTCAGTGTTAACTGATGTCCAATATCTGAAAATAGTCATTCCATTTGTTTTTTACTGAATTTTTTAAATTTTTATTTAATTTTTTAGTTGTTTTATTTATTTTTATCTAGCTTACTAGTTGGTTACTGTATGAAGGCAATTATGGGCCTATTTATTCCATCAAGACCACAAGTAGAAGTTCTGTGTAATTTTATCTTCTACAGTCATTTTGGAGAAATATTTGGCAGTTTCTTAGAAAGTTAAACATACACTTAGCATAGGATCCAATTGTTCTACTTTCTAGATTTTTACCCTAGAGAAATCAAGGCATATGACTATGCTAAGATTTGTACACAAATATTTATATCAGCTTTGTTGTAATAGCTAAAAATTGGAAATGCCTATAATGTCCATCAAAGAGGAATGCATAAAGGAATGACATACTGATATGTGCAACAACATAGATGAACCTCAAAACTATTATGCTGAGTGAAAGAAGCCAGATACAAAAGAGTGTATATGAAATTTATATGGAATTTGAAAACAGACACTAATCTATAATGACAGAAAGCAGATCAATAGTTTTCTGGAGCTGTGGTGGGGAAAATTATTTTAAAGGAGCCAGAATGAACTTTGTGGAGTAATGGAAATACTATTCTGTACCTTGATTGTGGTGGTGATTAATGTGTGTATATATTTGTCAAAACACATTTAACTGGGCAGTTAAAATAAGTGTATTTTATTTTATGTAAATTATACCTCAATAAAGTTTATTTATAAAGAATAAATAGAGCCCTAGCCGGTTTGGCTCAATGGATAGAACACATCAGCATGCATACTGAAGGATCCCGGTTTGATTGTGATCAAGATCAAGGACACATATCTTGGTTGCAGACTTGTTCCTGGCCCTGGTCAGGGCATGTGCTGGAGGCAACCAATGGATGTGTCTCTCTCACATTGATATTCCTCTTTCTATGTCTCTCCCCCTCCTTTCCACTCTCTCTAAAAATCAATGGGAAAATATTCTTGGGTGAGGATTAAAAATAATAGTCCTCCAAATAAAAACAAATAAAATCACTGCCTAGGTAATCACCTAATTTAGAATTTAAGATTCAATGATCATTTGTTGAGCTCTTGCTACACACAAGATATTATGATCACAATGATGGTTAACATTTACTGAGTATTTACTGCATGCAGACACTGTGCTAATGATTTCCATGAATTTGCTCTTTCAACAAATATTTCTCAGTTGCTACTTTGTGAAAAGCCCTATTTTACATACTGGGGCTACAACGGGCTCCTGCTTTCACATAGCTTACAACCAAATGGTGAGAGACAGACAAGTTGTCAATGAAAAGGCAGAATAGGAAAGTGTTAGTCTGAACTCTCAGATTAGGACACTTTTATAGTTACTATCCATGCTTGTACATATGCCAGTTCACATATGCACACATACATGCACAAACATACCCACTGGCACATGAATGTGTGCCAATCTGGGCTGGCTTCTTTTGCTGGTCTTAGATACTGCTGGTTACCCCTGAACATTAACATGCAGATTTGGCCAAGTCTTATCAATTACTAGCACATATTCTTTGAGATCCTTAGGAAAATATTCTGTGTATGTATAGCCATTACACCTAACTCTTTCACTCAATACTTTTGCTTCCTCTCCCAACAAATTGATTTTTCTACATGGAGCCAAAACCTGTAGGCATTCTGTAGGACAAAAATAGCCTAGATCTCAAGACATTTGAAAAGACTCTTTGTTGAATTTCATCTATTAAAATGTTATGGAGTGTACGCTGTGTCAGGCTCTAGGATTCAGAAAACAATGAGACCAATTCTTTTCCTGAAGGAGCCCATCAAGTGTTGTGTACTTGAAGGTGAATATCACAACTTTTACCAGCATAATATCCACCACACTTACCATTCTTGGAGAAGCACAACTGAGCCTCCTTGCCTTTGTAGTAAAGAAACCATTCTCATGAAATGATGTTAGTTCAATTCAGCATCAATATGTCTAAGCTGAGAGGGCCTCAGAGATCATCAAGGTCAATGCTATTCAATACTTGGTACATGGTATGGGGTTGGGTCTGGCACTATTATCTGCCCACAGTGTGCTAAGTGCAACGCATGAGTAAGTAATTATGAACTTTTAAAAAATCACATAACTATATATTTTTAAAATTTTTTCTTAAAATTTACATAACATAAAATTATACTTTAAGCATATTTAATCAACAGTCCAGTGGCAGTTAGTACATTCACAATGTTGTGCAACCATCATTTCTGTATAATTCCAGACATTTTCATCACTGCAAAGGAAACCCATACCCATTAAGCAGTTGCTGCCCCTTGTCCCATTTCCCCAGCTCTTGACAATGACCAACCTGCTTCCTAACTGTATGGATTTCTCTATTTTGGAAGTTTCACATGAATAGAATCTCACATTATACACGAAAACTAACTCAAAATAATTTCTGGACTTTTAAAGCAATTTTAAAGCAATTTGGCATTGCAGTGACATCCAAGAGTGTGACTTTGTATTTTACATAAGCATTGGTTTATGATATATTGGGATAAAAAGGTCTTTTATTATAGATAGTTTGAAAAAAGATAACTCCCTCATATCACATCCATGGAAAATGAATTGCAGAATGAGAAGTGACTTTCCCAAGGGCTTCTGGCTTTCCCTTTATGCCTATTGCCTATCATGCTCCAAAATTTATTTTGAGCTCACTAGAGGCAGAAATATGAATTGATACTAATGACAGATTAATGATGACTACCATTTGTAGAGCATTGCATGAGGCAGTGCTCCCACATTATCTCTATTCCTCACATCTTTATTGTATGTATTATTATCACCACTTTGTGGATGATGAAATTGAGACTCGGAAATGTAAATCAACATGTCCCAATGTCAACCAGGAAGTAAGTGGTAGAACTAGGATTCAAACACAAGTCTGCAGATCAAAGCTCTTATTCACTATACCAGTGATTTTCAACCGGAGTGCTGCAATAATTTTTAAAGCATGCAATACCTGACTAATTTAGTCAGGGGCACTGACCTCTTTTGCCTTATATTGTCAAATAAAAAAAGTGACAACAGCCAACACAACAATAGCTGTTCAGTGTGAATGCATCATAAGTATAGCTATTTTTTAGTCAGGTCAGCAGGA
>NW_006290662.1:285886-287851 GCF_000327345.1 Myotis davidii | reverse complement strand
TTTTTTGGTATGCCGCAGAATTGTAATAATTAGTTTATATGTGCCATGAGATAAAAAGGTTGAAGTTGCTGCACTACACTATACATGGCTTATCTCAGTAAATTCTCAAACGATCTTATGAGGTAGAGATGACTATTAACCCCATTTTATAGTTAGAAAAAGTAAAGCTTAATAATATTAAGTGACTTGCCTAAAATCATATAGTGAGTAAATAATATAGATTTAACTTGTCTATTTGCTCTAAAACTCACACACTTTCCCACTCTGTTACACTGACTTACAATGTTTAACTGAGAAATGTGAGCAAGATAATGGAATATTGTTCTCTTGGTATTGAAGCATATTGGTTTCATGGGAAAGGTCAGAAGGCTGGGGAATTTCGGAAGTCTAATCTGGGACGCATTCCAAGGTCTGAGTCCTGTCTGGTTGGCACATACTTAGACTGGGCATATATCAGTGTGTCACCAGTGTAGGCTATAGCTCATGTTGACTGATTAGCTCCTTTTCTGTAGCCAAGTCTCAATGGAATTCTCTAAGATTTTTCTGGACTCTCTCAATCCAGGCAGATGCCAGTGATATTTTTTTCAGCCTGGAATGATCTTTTCCGTCTTGTCACCTAGCTAATGCCTATTCATCATTCAAATACCAGCTTAAATTTTATTTCCTCAGCTAAGCCTTCAGGCACCCCTAAGGAAGTCAGATCTTCCCAGTATGCACCTTCATGGCATACTAAAATACTCAGTAGCATTCCACATAATTGGAAAGAGCTAATTATATAATTCCTATTTTTAATTTTTTTTAGTAGGATGAAAACTTTGAGAGAGCAGGGTTTTGTCTTGCTAACTCTTGCATCATCAGTTCCCAGCACAGTGCCAGAAATGCAAGATACTCAAATAATACTTTTGTTTTTGAAATAAAAGAATGGATGCACAAATGAGTGTTGGATTCTTATGCAACCATGCCTGCTTTCTTCTCTGTTTTCAATCAGAATGGTGTTTCCTAAACTTGCTTGATTCTGAAAATTACCTGAAATGTTTGCAAAAAAAAAAAAAAATAGATTATTAGGCAGAGAAGCCTGGGAGTGGTCCAGAAATCTTTTTGTTTTTGTTAATCCTTGCCTGAGGATATATTTTCCATTGATTTTTAGAGAGAGTGGAAGGAGGGGAAGGAGGGAGAGAAGGAGAGAGAGATAGAGAGAAATATTGATGTGAGAGAGACACATCAATTGGTTGCCTCTTGCAAGCACCCCAACCAAAACCAGGGATCCAACCTGCAATCAAGGTAAGTGCTCATGATCAGGAATCAAACCCATGACGTTTTGGTGCTTGGACTGATGCTCTAACCACTAAGCAAACCAACCAAGGATTTTTTTTTTTCTTTTTAACTAGCATACTGGATGATTCTTGTGGGTGAAACAGTTTGGGAAACTCTGACTTTGACTATCTGTGCCTTATATTTGAGTGGGTTTTTTTTTGACTTTTAATTTATTTATTGATTAAGGTATTACATATGTGTCCTTATCTCCCTAATACCCCCCCTCATGCCCTCACCCCCATGGTGTCTGTGTCCATTCGTTAGGCTTATATGCGTGCATACAAGTCCCTTGGTTGATCTGTCCCCCTTACCCCCAGCCTTCCCTACCTTCCCTCTGAGGTTTGACATTCTGATCGATGCTTCTCTGTCTCTGGATCTGTTTTTGTTCATCGGTTTATGTTGTTCATTATATTCCATAAATGAGTGAGATCATGTGATATTTATCTTTCTCTGACTGGCTTATTTCACTTAGCATAATGCTCTCAAGTTCCATCCATGCTGTTGAAAATGGTAAGAACTCCTTTTTTACCACAGCAGCATAGTATTCCATTATGTAGATGTACCATAGTTTTTTAATCCATTCATCTGCTGATGGGCACTTAGGCTGTTTCCAGATCTTAGCTATGGTAAATTGTGCTGCTATGAACATAT
>NW_006290662.1:276717-285720 GCF_000327345.1 Myotis davidii | reverse complement strand
GTATTATCTGTTTTGTTTTGTTTTGTTTGTTTGGTGTTGAGTAGTATGGGTTCTTTATAAATTTTGATTATTAACCCCTTGTCAGATGTATCATCAGCAAATATGTTCTCCCTTTCATTTTGTTGATGTTTTTTTTTGTTGTTTCACAAAACTTTTTAGTTTGATGTTTCTCTTGCCCGAAGAGATATATCACAAAAAAATATTACTAAGAGAGATATCAGAGAGTTTACTGCCTATGTTTTCTTCCAGGAGTTTTATGGTTTCAAGCCTTGCATTGAAGTATTTCATAATTGTGAGCTTATTTTTGTATATAGTGTAAGAAGGTGGTCTCGCTTCAGTTTTTGCTTGTATCTGTCCAACATCATTTGTTGAATAGACTGTCTCCATTGTATGCTCTTGCCTCCTTTATCAAATACCAATTGAGCATAGTGATTTTGGTCAATTTCTGGGTTCTTTATTCTATTCCATTGGTTTATACGTCTGTTCTTGTGCCAGTATCAGGCTGTTTTGTGAATAGTGGCTTTGTAATACAGCTTGATATCTGATATTGAGATCCCACCTACTTTGTTCTTCTTTCTCAGGATTGCTGCAGCTAATATGGGTCTTTTTTTTTATTCCAGATGAATTTTTGGAAAGTTCGTTCTAAGTCTGTGAAATATGCCATTGTTATTTTAATGGGTAGTGCATTGAATCTATAGATTACTTTGGGTAGTATGGACATTTTGATGATGTTGATTCTACCAATCCATGAACAAGGTATGTTCTTCCATCTATTTATGTCTCCCTCTATCTCTTTTTTACAGTGTCCTGTAGTTTTCCTGCTTACAGGTCTTTTACATCCTTAGTTAAATTACCAAACATTCAAGGAAGAACTAAAACCTATCCTCCTCAATCAATTCCAAAAATTTCAAGAGAAACACTTCCAATCTCATTGTATGAAGCCAGAATCACCTTATTACCAAAACCAGGTAAAGAGAACAAAGTGAAAGAGAAGTACAGGCCAATATCCCTAATGAACATAGATACCAAAATCCTCAACAAAATTCTAGCAAATCAGATCCAGCAGTACATCAGAAAGATCATACAACATGACCAAGTAGGATTTATCCCAGGGATGCAAGGATGGTACAATATCCGCAAACCATTAAACGTGATATTTTTGATAAAAACTCTCAGCAAGGTGGGAATTGAAGGATCATACCTCAACATCATAAAAGCCATATATGACAGGCCCACAGCCAGCATCATACTCAATGGACAAAAACTAACACCATTTTCCCTAAGAACAGGAACAAGACAGGGATGCCCCCTCTCACCACTCCTGTTCAACATAGTACTGGAAGTGCTAGCCATTGTGATCAGGCAAGAAGAAGAAGTAAAAGGCATCCAAATTGGAAAAGAAGAAGTAAAACTATCCTTATTCGCAGATGACATGATACTGTACAGAGAAAACCCGAGACTCCATCAAAAATTATTAGACTTAATAAATGAATTTGGCAATGTGGCAGGATACAAAATTAATGCCAATAAATCTATGGCATTTCTATACATCAATATTGAACTTATAGAAAGAGAGACTAAAAAAGCAATCCCATTTACTATCACACCAAAAAAATTAAGATACCTAGGAATAAATTGCGTATTTTTTGTCAATTGGATTTTTAACTTGTACTGATTTTTAGCTTGTTCTTAAACTAGTTTAATACTAGTACTAAAGTATTAGTTGTCTGAACATCTTATATAGGAGAAGATATTATATACAATGTTGAACTTGCAGTTCTGATCATAGCACCTCTGTTCAGTTGCCTGGCATGTATCACCCTTGATGTCAGACTCTAAAAGACTTTATCCTGGCATTGAGAGACTTCAAGGATCTGACCCAAAGCTCCTTTCCTATTGCATTCTTCCCGTACCTCTTGCTTCACATGCATTAAACCACTTATTTTTTCATCATACACAGCTTCACATGCACTAAACCACTTACTAGTCCTCATACACACCCTGAAACTCAAATGTTTTTATTTTAGTTGTCCCTGTTTTTATATATTAGAATGTCCCCCCATTTCTATTTTTATTTTTCAAATGATACTTTTTAGATCCAGTTCAATTTTACTTCTTCGAAGCAGCCTTCTCTGACTTTCTCTTCTCATTTTTCCTTGCCTTGTATAGCTACCTCATTGATGGCTTTGATCATATTTCACTTTGTATCACAGTTTTTTACAATACATTTTATTGATTTTTTTACAGAGAAGAAGGGAGAGGGAGAGAACGATAGAAACATCAATGAGAGAGAAACATCCATCAGCTGCCTCCTGCACACTCCCTATTGGGGATGTGCCCTTGAGTCCCAGGCTGACACTCTATCCACTGAGCAAACCAATTAGGGCTGTATCATAGTTGTTTTTTTTTTTTTTATGTCTCTACATTATCACTCCTTTTAGGCTATGAGCAACTGAAGAGCTATATGCATACCCATGCCCAAGTAATTTTGGTTTCCCCTGAAGCATACACACAATGTTTTGTCCCCAGTAGGAAGCAAGTATTAGTTTAAAACATTTCCCCACCAGCTCTCTAGCATCATTAAGAAAATAATAAAAAAATCATCCGGTAGAGGCTTCCTTAACTATTCTGTTCTCTCCGCCTTCCAACCTATTCAGGTCCTCATCCATCTTTTTGTTTTGTCTTAGGAAAATAGGCATGTTTACTCCTATCTAAGGTGAACCTCTCCACAACACCTTTTCAACATTTTGATAAATAAATAAATGAATTAGTCAGGATAGACTAGGTTATTTTATTATTTAAAAACAGCAACAAATATCAGTGGCTTAACAGATCTAAAGGTTATTTCTCAGTCATGAAACGTGGAAAACATAACTAAGCAGGGGATTCTATTCCTTATGTTCACTTAAGATCCCAGGGTAATGGAGGCTTCATCTCAACACACACTTCTCACATTATTACAGCAAGGGGAGGAAAACATTGTAAATTATTCCCTGGCTCTCAAAGCTATTGCACGGAAGTAACACCCACTCACTGACAGTATGTATAAATTTTAGAAAAAGTGGAGCCATATGTGTAGATGCAAGGAGTTCAGTATAGATTGAGTTTTGCTATGGTATAGAGTAAAGACATGTCATGTTTTTAGGAGCTAAGAGACTGAGTCAGAACAAGACAAGTTGGGAAAGTGTCAGACCCTGTTACTTTAGAGGATACTGAATTACACTTAATACTTTGTAATTTAGTGCTTGATGTCCCATACAGATAACATCAGCTTTCTTTCAGAAAGGATATATATGAAACAATAGCCCCAAAGATACTCTTCTGAAGGACATTTGGAAGAGCATCCAGGTGTGCTGATAACTAACCCTTCTGTTGTGGCAAGCATCCTGACTCCATCTTGACTTGTTTTTACATGTTTGCTATAATGTTAACCTTTTGCCACATCATTTGCCTGCCTGCCAAAAGGAGGTAATACTTGATTTTACAGCTTTTTTGGAATTTCAGAAGAAAGGAGTAAGCACAACATTGGAGAAGAGACCCTATACAGATGGTAGGCTTCAGCTAGTGTATATTAGCATAATCTCAAACATCTATGCCTTTCAAAAGGGTGCATATGGAAGAAAAAGCACCCATTTGGGATAAAAAAGACATCACTTGGAGTCCTATCTCTGTCATTTTCTAGTCTTGTAAACTTGGGAAAGGCACAGTCACCTCTGAAAAATGGTACAGCACTTAACTCATGGCACTGTTGGGATGAATAAATGAAAGAAAATGTACAAGTTACCTATCACAGTGCCAGGCATAGAAAATAGTAAATAAAAGGCAACTATTAAAATTAAAGAGCAGGTGAAGAGATGGGTATATCATTTTAGGGAATTCAACTATTCCCAAAATGTCCTTTAACCCAGTGAACATTTAAGTTAAACATTCCAGATTAAAACATTCCACTTTCATAACTTTTATCATTATACTGTACACAGGTACTGAATTTCTCATCTATTTCCAAATTTACTATGGTTAGTTATATTGTGCTCTGAGTCGATAAAATATTTGGCTTCCAAAAGGACTGTTAATATCTTCCAGAATTACATAGATTCTCACAGAGAAGATTATCACACTCATATCTTTTAACAATTCAAAATCAGGACTCAAATATTCTCTTTTGTGATATTCATTATTAATGTGCAACAGTAAACTTGGAGTTCAAGTTATGAATATGTGAATTGCTATAATGTCACAAATTATGACTTTGCATATTGAATCATCTCATATTAAATATGAATAAACTGTAGATAGAAAGATATGTGTGTAATAAATTTAGCAGAAAAGCAAAGAATACTGAAAACAACCATCATAAGGCTAGGAAATGTTTCTCTTAAAATGTCTTTTTTTTCTTAGTATCTACCATTTTATTTTTACATATATTTTCTGCTACTTCAATAATGATGAATAACCTCAAATAATTATATTAACTGTTTTTACATATGTTGCCTATTTAATCTGTATTGGGCATCTTATGTTTAAAATGGCTTCGTTTACAATGGACTTTCAAATACTTGGTTGAGAAAAAAGTTTAAATAGAAAAACAAAGAAGAGTTTGAGTTGCTGCAACATTACAGCTGGGAGGGGAATTAAAGATCACCCCTAATCTAATGTCTTTATTTGGAAAATGGGGATAACTGCTGTCCAGACAGCATCAAACCTTGCCCAGGGATATGCGTTAGAAGCAGATTGAGGATTAGAACTCAGGCCACCACACTGCCTCCTGTGTTCTGTTTCATTTTAAACACATGATTGACAAATTGGAAACTGATAATACCACATCTCCATAGATAGAAGGACTCTGAAACCAGTCCTTTTGACCTTCCTTGGGCCACAAAGTGCAAGATAGCTGTCATCTTCATTTTATATGTTTTCCTTTGAGAAGAGGACAGATGAGCATTCAGATATTCCAAAGGAAACAAGTATTCTTTCTCTTTCAATTTATTAATTATTTTTTTCAATTACAGTTTACATTCAATATTATTCTGTGTTAGTTTCAGATGCACAGCATAGAGACTTGAAAATTATGTACTTTACAGAATGGTCCCGCCAAAGTTTTATGTACCCACCTGGCCCCATTCATAGTTATCATGATATTATTGACTATATTTCCTGTGTTATACTTTATATCCCTGTGATTATTCTGTAACTACCAATATGTATTTCTAATTCCCTTGTGACTCAATCTGGGACTTGATTTAAATCTAAATCATTATTGTGGTTTTGATTGACCCAAGCTCTTGTGATGGTGGGTGAAAACACAATAACGATGTGAACTCTTATATATTTTCTGTCCTCAGATATACAAGGCTTTGTGAATTGAAGCTCAATGCCCATTTACAGTTGCATTTTTCATTGTTATTCTTAATAGAACTTATTATTCTTTGACATGGCATTAAGTGATAAGAGGAATTAAATAATACGATACTTGGAAGTGGTCATTACTATTAATGTGAATTAGCCAATGCCCTTGCTAAAGAAAGAAAAATATTACTAAAAATAAATATGGTTACTTTCTGATCATGCTAAAAGATTTTTAAAAGTTGAAAGAACAAATATAAAGAAATAAAGATTAATATGTTTAACCAAGAGAATAAAAACAATTAATAATAGTTATAAGTACATAGAGGGTTTGGGATGGGGGGAGGGAAGGTGACCAACATAAAAGTTTATCGGACATATGTATTTCTTGACAGAAATGGCTATTTAATGGTAGAATTGTTGGGCAACCTGCTTATGTTTTTTTTTCTTTATCTGTTCAGCCAAATCTTGACTATAACCCACTTTCCTATATGAAAGGGATTGGTGAGGATATAGATAATAAGATATATTTTATTTAGTAAAAAATCTTGTATCTGGTATAAAAGATTATCTCAGCATCAATTAGCAAGTGCTGAACTTCATAGTAGTTTTATCTATAGAACAAAACTTCATACTAGTAGTAGTTTTATCTATAAAACAAAGACTTGGTGGTAAGTATTGAAATAGTATTCTCCGAGAATTGTATTATACAGAAGTAAGATACAGAGGAGGATGTTGAATGCCTACTTTCTGCAGTGTCATTCTCCTTAACATATTTGAGGGCAAACCAAGCATGATCCATAACTGAGTTAGAGAGATGGAAGGGACACCAGATTCCCACTTTTTCTTAATAGTTTTCACATTCTGTGATCCATTCATGCAGATGTCAAGCCTTGCAAATCATTTCAGAAACCTCTGTCCACAGTCTTTGGACAGAGAATATGAACTAACATTTCTGTGGTCTTGTGTGTACCTGGTACTCCACTAGGCTCTTTATATACATCAGATTACTATGATTACCATTTTTCTTATTAGAAAAACAACAAAACAAAAAAAAAACTAAAGCAGAAAGATGCCATGTAACTTTTTTGATAGCTAGTAAGAGGCAGATTTGAGATTTGGGATCTAAATGCAAATATAATACCTCCAAAGCCTATATTTTTGTCACTACTCTGTACTTTTTGGCATATTATGTTCGCTATATAAAAAGCTGTGGTACATTTACACCATGGAATACTATACAGCAGTAAAAAAGAAGGACCTCTTACCCATCAAGACAGCATGGAGGGACTTGGAGAGTATTGTGCTAAGTGAAATAAGTCTGTCAGAGAAAGACAAGTATCACATGATCTCACTCACATGTAGAATCTAAAGAATAAATAAATTGATGAACAAAATAGATCCAGAGACATAGAAGCATGGGACAGACTGTTGAATCTCAGAGGAAAGGTGGGAGCGGGTGAGAAAGGATAAACCAAGAATGTATATGTATAACCCATGGACACAGAAAATAGTGTGGTGAAGGCCTGGGAGGGGTGGGTGTGGGCTAGAAGGGGTCAATGGGGAAAAAAAGGGGGACATCTGTAATACTTTCAACAATAAAGATAAATAAAAAATTTACATCTCAAAAAATAAAATTAATATTTTTAACTAAAGACAAAATGGTAAACATTTAAATTACCTTTGGTAAGTTTTAAAGATATTTTCTATATGTGATGTTACTATTTACTGAATTTTCTGGCTAGTGTTCTTAATATTCAGCTCCATAGTTAGGTACTGAAATATGCCTGCGATTTAATTATTTTATACAATGGTGAATATTTTCTGAATTGAGCAGTTTTAATAGCTAAATTCAGGCATGCTCATATGCGTGCATGTGCACACACAGAGAGAACAAATCAAGGGACTGTAAGAGATCAACCAAAGGACTTGTATGCATGCATATAAGCATAATCAACGGACATAAGACACTGGAGGTAGGGGAGGCTAGGGGACTGTCAAGGGCGGGGGGAGAAAAATGGACACATATGTAATATCCTTTGTAATACTTTAAGCAATAAAGAAAAGAAAAAAAATCAAGGGACTTAATGTTATTGCAGGAAACATCAATATTTATGTCTGGTAAAGTGTATAGACAGAAGTTTTCAATTAAGTGAGAAGAATAAAATAGTGAAGCTAAAATTGAATCTAAACAAGCTTCAACATTTAAGAATCAATGAAACTAATGTTATAGTTAATTGAAGGTTAGAGATACAAAGCCTTTCTGCTTTACATTGATGGGAAGATCTGTTGGTTCCCTTTTCTACTTTATTGAGTCACATTTTTATTTATTTACTTTTAATCCTCACCTGACGATATGTTTTCCATTGATTTCAAGTGAGAGTGGAAGGGAGGGAGGTGGGAGGGGGAGAGAGAGAGAGAGAGAGAGAGAGAGAGAGAGAGAGAGAGAGAGAGAAACAACATGAGTCAAATGGATTGGTTGCCTCCAGCACATACCCCTACCAGGGCTAGGAACTTGCAACCCAGGTACATGCCCTTGACCAGGAATCATTGATCCCATCACCCTTCCTTCCTCTTGATGACATTCTAATCACTGAACCATACCAGCCAGGACTTGAGCCACATATTTGTTGAATGTGTTATTGTGCCAGTCAGGTTCTATTTTGTGTCTTTAAGACACATATGTATGTTACTTGTTTAAAGCCAATTAAAGTGGAAAAAAAAAACACATAATTTGGTGATATTTGTAGGTCCATTCTCCCAACCATTTTCATGTTTCTGTCTCTTATTGCCTTGAATCCTCTTTTTTCTGAGTTATTTTTTTTTTTTGGTGTCTGCTTAATTCAGCCCCCAAAATACCCTACAATAACAACCTAGAATTTTTCTCTCATTCAGCTCCCTTTAAATTGATTAGATCATTCCATCAAAGTCAAGCAATTAGCAGATAAAAACCTATCACTTTCCAAAATCCATTTCTGAATAAATAAAGGTCCAGAGAAGGAGTTCAGGCCACTGGTGCACATATTCCTTTCATTATACTTTCTTGATTATTATTTTCTGTGGACCTTCTCATCTTGACACCAGGTATTATCTTCTGCTTTCCACCTTTTACTTGGGATAAGCAATGCAATTTTGAATTTTTGTACTTGGTGATGCAAAAAACCTTTAGAGTGTGAATGTCTTTATGTGCACCTAGTTTGACCCAAGGAAACCCTAAACAACCCGATCAAAAAATGGGTAACAGACCTAAATAGATACTTTTCAAAAGAGGACATAAGGAAGGCCAAGAGACATATGAAAATATGCTCAGTCACTAATCATCCAAGAGATGCAAGTCAATACAACAATGAGATACCAGCTCACACCTGTCAGACTGGCTATCATCAACAAATCAACAAATGACAAGTGCTGTCAAGGATGTGGAGAAAAAGGAACCCTCATGCACTGCTGGTGGGAATGCAGACTGGTGCAGCCAATGTGGAGAACAGTATGGAGTTTCCTTAAAAATCTAAAAATGGAACTCCCATTTGACCCACTGATTCCACTTCTAGGAATATATCCCAAGAAACCAGAAACACCAATCAGAAAGGATATATGCACCCCTATGTTCATAGCAGCACAATTCACCATAGCTAAGATCTGGAAACAGCCTAAGTGCCC
>NW_006290662.1:272912-276656 GCF_000327345.1 Myotis davidii | reverse complement strand
GGGGGTACAAGGGGGAGATAAGGACACACGTGTAATGCTTTAATCAATAAAAAATAATAAAAAGTATAGGGTGTGGCAAATATAGGTTTACAGTTATCCATGTGGAAAATAATATAATATCTAATAATAATACAAAAAAGTGAAAAAACGACAACAATAACAAAAAAGAGGTACCTCATACCCCATCTAAAGCCCTGTTGGATTGATCACCTTTGCCTAAGTCCATCTCAAAGAAAGGAGAATAGGATCTGTCTCCTACCCCACCACTTGGATCATGGACTGTATGTTCTATTTTGTTCTTGGTTATTTCAGTGACTTTGTATGTCTCATGTCTTTCAGACACTGAGGAGGCAATCTTGGTTAGTATAATTGTCATTGCTTATCTCTATAAATGGCAAAGACACAGGTTAGTGATTGCATCTCTATCTCAATCTATCCATACTAAGCTGCTTTTTAAGAATAAATACTTTCTCCTAAAAGCAATGTTAGAAAATTCTAAGGATGTAGCAGTGTAACTCAACTCCGGTAATGTGCGTACTAGTGCAAACTTCTTTTTTAAAATGAAGGGATAAAAGGTATTGGGATAACAATGGTTAATAACACTATGTTTCAAGTGTATAAGTCTACAATACTTCATTTGTATACAATAAACCCTCGTTTTTGTGGACCTCGATTTAACAGTTTTAAGAACAAAATTTCCAGTCCGTATGTCATATGTGAAAATTAACACCCTGATAATTAAAAAAATGTTTTTAACAAAAATTTTCTAATAATTAAATTAACAGGTTATTTTTTGTTATTAATTCACTGTTATTTTTAACAAATTTTAGTGAATGGGCCATATGTTGGAAAAACACTATGGTAATTTTTCTGACATAAATAAATATGACATCATAAACTATAATATACACATTAAATCCAAGGGTCACTGCTTGTAAACAATGTTTAGCCAATGATCACACCAAATCACATACAGTAATTGGTTCTGTTGTCAGGCAGCATAACTTTATGCACCATTTTTAATGCAAGCCAGCTGATTTTTTGATGTGTGCTAAGCCATGCCCAGCTGTGTGCATTTGTTTATTCGTGGTGACTAGTGAATGCACACATTTACTAGACCTATTTAGTATAAATTTAAAATTACAGTAATACATATAGAAAACTTACATGTGAGATTAAACTTTTCATACATACTTAATTTTAATTACATGGATGTATATACATAAGGAAAACCAGGTAACTTAATTTGTCAATTTTTAACATACAACTTTGGAAAACCTAATTTATTTTATAATGGACTTTTGGCTTTAATGGACATCCCCATGCCCAAATTAGTCTGTTATGTCGAGGTTTTACTATGTTGCATTGTGTGCTCACAACCCAAAGTCTAATCTCCTTCCATCCACATATGTGATGCACTTTACCCTCTTCAGCTTCCCCCATACTCCTTTCAGTCTCTTAGCTACCATACTGTTATCTGCATCTATGAGTTTGTTTGTTTTTTCATTTGTTGGTTTTATTTTTATATGAGTGAAATCATATGGCTCTTGTTCTTTTTTCATCTGACTTATTTCACTTAACACAATATTCTCAAGATCCATCCATGTTGTGACAAACGGCAGTATTTCATCTTTTCTTAGTACTGTATTGCATATACTGTATATGCCAAATCTCTTTGGACACTGTTTCCATGTTTTGGCTACTGTGAACAATGCTGCAATGAACTTAGGGGTAACATATATCTTTATGAATAAATGTTTTTGAATATTTCAGATAGATACCCAGAAAGTTTGATGGGTCATATGGTAGCTCTGTCTGTCTGTTTGTTTTAAGACACCACCACATTGTTTTCCATTGTGGTGGCATCAGTTTGCATTCCCACCAGCAGTGTATAAGGGTTCCTTTTTTCCCAAATTATCTCCAGCACTTATTTCTTGTCTTATTGCTGATACCATTCTAACAGGTGTGAGGTGGTATCCCATTGTGTTTCGATTTGCATTTTCCTAATAGCTAGAGAAGTTAAGCATCTTTTTATATATCTCTTAGCCATTTGAACATCTTCTTGGGAAAAGTTCAGGTCCTCTTCCCATTGTTAATTGGATTGATTTTTTTAAATGGTTGATTTGTATGAGTTCTTTTTATATTTTGGATATTTGGATATCCCTTACCAGACATATTGTATACAGTTATATTCTTTTACATGGTTCATTTTGGTGATGGTTTCTTTTGCTGGTAGTCTACTTTTCTGAAGGGTCCAGATGAAGTTAATCAGGCACTAGAATAAGGAAGAGGTAAAAGTATATTGAATAATCATAGGAGATGTATTATAATTGTTATTATCATTTTCTTTATTTTAAGTTTAAAGAAAGTACCTGAAAGTGTTCTAAAATACAAATTTGCTTCTTATGTTTTCTTGATGCTAACTAAATCTTTAGTATAAGCTGGAAATATATAGAAGTAAAAACTTACTAGAAATTACATTCTTGGTTATTTTATTATCAATCGGTAAGAGGAATAAAACTGGTTAGCATCAATTACCTGACTAGATAAACATTGGAAAAATAAAATTAGATCCAAATGTAATGGTGATAATTGGCATATTTTGGCTTAGGGAGACCTTCTTCGCATGTCCTGTGATTATATATGCCTTCTTCATTAACAAGGCTGTAAGTTTTACCCCTGCTCCCTGATCAGAAAATGCATTCATTTAAGCTAATGTGGCACAGGGTGCCTTTCTCTGGCTGGAATGTTCTTCCTGCTGCTCTTTGCTGACTCACTTTTAAGGTTCAGGGATAGGCTTTTTCTTCGGTCCCTTCCCTATTCCAACTTGTAAAGTCTAGGTGAGGTGGCATTCTTAGGTACACTTCTCTCATAGCCTGTAAGAAACAGGTTATTGGATTGCATCTCAAAGATCAGACTCATAAATATGCAGACATATCATTTCAGAGGACAACAGACTGGTTTAGAAGGGATGTGTGTGGCAACTGACAGTAGCTTAGTGTGGTTACTGTGGTCTCTCAGTCCCACAGAGGTGGTTTGACTGATGGATCCAGATGTCAGCAGACGGATTTCAGTCATAAAGACTAAAGAAACACCTACCGATGTTTAAAACTGTTTGTAATACTATTTTTTAATTGATCTCAGTAAGTGAAACTCTGCTATTATCCTAAACAATCTTCAATTTATCAGGATTTATATGTATATACCATTTTTAACATTTTTAAATCCTTGGGCAGCTGCCCACATTAGTGTTTGGTCCAGGTGTCCATTTCACAGGATCTCCCATATATTGTGTCTCTCACATAGTCATGCATCAGTGCATTTACTTGTATGTCATCTATACCACGATGTAGACTTCTTGATTGCAACCAAAGTGTCATATTCATCACTAAATCCCTAATATTTAATATGATGTCTGGCCGATAGTAGATGTTCAGTGTTACGGGGGTCAACATTTATCGGATGCTTTAAGTATATGACACCAAATTAGGCACTACCTCATCCTATCTAATAAAAGAGAAACATGGCAATTGGCGTACGACTGCTACCCTTCCCATTGGCTAATCAGGGAGATATGCAAATTAACTGCCAGCTAAGATGGCTGCCGTCAGCCAGGCTGCTTGAAACTAACATAGGCTTGCTTTGCCTCAGTGACAGAGGAAACCAACGTTCCCCACCTGCACCTGCGGCTGCAGGCCTCTGTGACTACAGTTTAAGAAACTATGTAACAAATACTACCTGACT
>NW_006290662.1:265145-271727 GCF_000327345.1 Myotis davidii | reverse complement strand
CTGAGCCCGACCAGGGGCTGCACCTAGGGATTGGGCCTGCCCTCTGCCACCCGGGAGCAGGCCTAAGCCAGCAGGGTGTTATCTCCCGAGTGGTCCCAGACTGTGAGAGGGCACAGGCCAGGCTGAGGGACCCCCTCCTTCCCCCCGAGTGCACAAATTTTTGTGCACCAGGCCTCTAGTACAATTATAAGGTAGTTTGTGTAATTATCCTCATTACATATATTAGGAAACAAAATCACAGAGTTGAAAATGACTTAGGTCACCAAGCAAGTAGGTGGCTGAGATATGACCCAAGTAGTTTTACCTTCATAGCTTTTGCCCTGAACTATTATGCTTTCTATATCCAAATCACCAAACCAAAGAAAAAAAGTACCTGTGGTACTGTACCAGGGCTTAAACCTGTTACCACTGCAATCTAGAGTGGACTATTATTTATAACTCAGGCTATAGTCTAGGAATCCAGGGAGGTATTGTATAAGAAGCATTACCTTGTGTAGAAATGATGGTAGTTAATGGCAAACCGTCTCACTGAAGGGGTTAGGCAGATATAGACTCCAAATATAACCCATGCCAAGGGAACTGACAAATAGCAAGAGGTTTCAAGTGATGGTTGAAGTCAGAGTCTCAAGGGACTGTTAAACTAGAAAGAGTAGCCGTAACATTAGCTGTGTTTGTAAGAATGTCAATCAGCTCAGAGTGCTGAATAAGCATCTATTTAAATTCCTCATTTTTTTATTTTTTAAAAATATATTTTATTGATTTTTTACAGAGAAGAAGGGAGAGGGATAGAGAGTTAGAAACATCAATGAGAGAGAAACATCCATCAGCTGCCTCCTGCACACTCCCTACTGGGTAGGTGCCCACAACCAAGGTATATGCCCTTGATCAGAATCGAACCTAGGACCCTTGAGTCCGCAGGCCGACACTCCATTGAGCCAAACCAGTTAAGGCTAAATTCCTCATTTATTGAGAACCTTCACTTGGTCAGCTACTGAAGATCCAGAGATAAGCAAGCTGTGTCTCCTGTAGCAACAGAAAAGGAGATTCTATATACTCGCACAGACTTGGGTGCACAGTGGGTACTAGCATTGCCTTGTATCAATGGCTGCCCAGCAATAGTTGATTATAATAAGGCATTCTTAATGAGCAGTCACTTTACAATTCAGGCACTGTTCAATCTGCTTTCTATGCTTTAAAACATTCTATCCTCACAACAGCTCTTTCAGGTAGATATGATTAGCATTATCGTGATGAGAAAATGGCAGCACAGGCAAATTAAGAGGCTTGCCCAAGGTCACACAGTGAGTCAAAGTCAGAGTTGAGACTGGAACATAGGCAATCAGGCTCCAGAGTTTGAGCGCTTACCTTCCACAGCACTTAGTGTTACTCATTCCCTAGTTCCCTTTTATTTAATCACATTAATTCATTCATTAATTCACCACAGCTTTATTGAGAACCTATTATATGTTTAGCATAGGACTGGGTGCTGGGGATGTAACAAGGAAGAAGATAGGCCGGGTCCTAATGTCAATATAGAACTGTTAATCGTCCAATGAGATTCAAGAAAGCAATGACTCCCCACCTGTCCCCTTTGGGAGCCCAGGCATGTTCCACCTCTATTGCTAAAAGTTGCACATACTTCCCAGTAAAGGCCAATACTCAAAATAATCAAGAGGGACTCCATTCACTCCCATGACTACCAAACCCTAGGACTTTGGTTTGAATCCCTTCTGTGTTGGGATTGGTCAATGTATGAGTAATAACAGCAAACAATACAGCCACTGTATGAAAGGGAATTCATACTGGAAATATTTAATTCCTGGAACCAAGGAATTTAATTCAACAGAAAGCATATTGATTGAGAATCTGTGGCCACACTATTGTCCTAAGAAAAAATGGCCTTGCTTGTGTAAACTTGATAGCACTGGTCTGAACCTCCCTAAGGCAGTGTGGACCAGATTCAGCAAGGGCTAGGAAGTGCATTTTGAATGAAAGGACATATCCAGATGTATTTATCTGTGGCTATCTGATTATGGTAAATACTTAGTGTTATCACATAACTTCAAGTATGTTTTTGCAAAGCAATGCCACCGCAATAAGTTCAATAAAAATAAATAAAATAAAAGTAGAGCTGATTATAAATGTACAGAGAACAAGGTAAATGGATGTTTAAGATGTTCCTATTTTTGAGTTCAATAGTGAATAACTGAAAATTTAGTTTTTAAGGATAGCAAGAGGAAGGAAGAAAAAAAACTACCTTTTGAAAAACAGATTTCATCTGGATCACATGGGAAGCCCTTCTACAGTGGAACACAGGCTATTATCTGCAAAATGTGTTGTGCTTAGAGTCAGGCAGAGGATTCCATATTGCACCTCCACTTTGTATAATTTTAATCCCCATTCTGCCTTTTTTAGTCTGGTTTCAGTATCAATTTTGTTTTATTGGCATGGGTCTGAAGACCAGTGATGCCAGAAACCAGTATTTTTGATTAACCAAAGTAAAGCATATTTGAATTCCAATGTACCAATTTTTACAGGGAGCTGAGAACAGGGCCCTGAGAAATTTTATTTTATCTATTCAACACACATTTGCTGTGGGCTGAATTCTGTGCTGTAGGCTGGGATACAAAACTTAATGATATATATTTCCTGACTCAACCAGTTTGTAGTCTACTGGGAGAGTAAGACACAAACAGATGAATGTCAGAGTACATTTGTGGTTGGGGCTCTCATAAGAAGGCAAAAAAAAACCCCAAAACATTGAGTAGCAATACAGTTGTAGGTTAAATAGTTGTGGTTAAGGGGACCAGCTTTTGCATCAACCATATCTGTACCAAGACTATTTCAGGACCTAGGAGCCATGAGGCTCTGGGCAAGTTATTAACCTCTCAGAGCATCCATTTCTTAAACTTCTAAAGGTTTTACACAGAGAAAAGATAGACTCAGAAATCTGCTTCAGGAAGATCTCCCGTGCATCTGTGTGGAGAGTGGAATGGAGGAGGAGGCAAGGCTAGAGGCAGGAATGGAGAGGAGAGAGCCCAGCACTGTTGAGGAAATCAATGTCTCCAAATGCAGGCTCTTTTATATGCATTTCCCAGTGTTTGGCAGTGCTGGTGCTGACAATGATTCACCATATACAGTATTTACTTCAGGTTTGGCAGTTGGCCAGGGGCCAGTGAGGAGAGCTCCCCCGCCTCTCTGCTCAACACACAGGGCCCATTCAGTATCTTCCCTTTAGCCGATGGCTGGGCTTCTTGCCCTCCAATCCCTGGTCTCCATTGGCCCTGGGGAAATGACAGTCCCTGGGAATCAGAGAGACAGTGCTCTTCCTCATCATGCTCAGCTGCCCTACTGTCTAGGAGGTCATGGATTGTCCTAGAGGCAGCAAAGCTTTTAGTGTATTTTCTGGGTAGGGGTGTCTCATGGATGTATACTCTGTCTACCTCTGCCCCCCCCTCAACAGGATGTGGGCAGGCTGTATCTCTGTTGGACTGGAGCCAAGATGCAAGAAAGCTCAGCATCGTCATGCTCCCTGGCTGCAGAAAGACTTGTTCCTGCTCACTGGGACACTGCTTGCTTGCAAGGGAGATTTTAAAGCAGTTTGACATTTTTCCCAGGATATGTTTCCTGCTCTGGTTTTGGTGATATTCTTCAAGAAAAGCAACAACAAAAATAGGGCCTGTGCCCTTTTCTCTGTTAATTTCTCAAGAAATGCTGCTGTAAAGAAATGCTGCTGTATTTAATTGTTCTTAAACCAATTTCCCCAATGTATTTGGCATTGAACTCTTTTCCCCATCCATCTGTTATCAACTTTATTGAAATAATCCGAGGAAATGCCACTGTAATGAATTTGAGAGGGTTGGGAGGGATGTAAGGATGTGGTGTAATGGAGAGTGACTATTTTGGAGTCAACATTGTACTTTATTATCTGTGTGACTAGACAGATCAGTTAACTCTGTTAAGCCTCTGTTTCCTCATCAGTAAAACAGAGATAACACTTAATTTGAGGGTTGTCATGAGGATTATCTGAGATGAAATAGGTAAAGCTTCTGGTAAATATAAAGTAATTAGTAATTATTATTTCTACAGTGTGGAAAATCATGAATCTAGACTTCCTAAGATTAGTTCTCCTAGTACATCCGTATTCGCTCATTAGGGTTTTAGCTGCAAAACCTGCAACTGACACAAACATGATTTATTTAAAATAGAACATTGGATTGATTTCAGGACCTAGGATAGAGGCAGAATATAGAATGACTTTCATTTCCTTCATGAAAATTGGGGTCACATGGAACTTGGATCTATGCTTCCTAATAATGAACAATGCGGCACACCTTGCAAAAAAGATTCTTGTTATTCAAATCTGTGACATTAAAAGTTAAACAAATTTTGTCATTTGTTCATTGTTTTTGTTTTCTACCTGCATAAGAAAATCAGGTACTGAACTTGAGGTGTGAGGAGATTCTGATCAATAGGAAATGCCATGTGATATCTGGGGCCCTTGGCTTGCCTAAAACATTTCCTCACCTGCTGGCTGTTGCTTGGAATCACATATCACAAAGCTCTTCTTTCTATGTTTGGCTATAATAACTGCTGCATATATGATAGATGTCCATTTGGATGCATGGATGGATGGCTGGGTATATGAGGCACAAAGTTCTGGTGCTGTTACTTTGATAAATTGTTCCTTTGTATACACTGGCCCTTTCATTATCTGAAGATATCTATTTTGAAACCTCTAACTTGTCTTTTCTCCCAGCTACACATACCCATGTTTCTTCTGCTGTTGCCTGTATGTCAGTCTCAGTCTCACAATCCTCTGACATCCTGCCTGCCTTACCAATTAAAGCACGTCCCTTATCCACAAACACCTTTGCTGGAGAGAAGTCTAATCCACAGCCCGTACACTTAGGCCTCTCTATCATGTGCCATAAACATTAGGCTCTTGGCAGCTCCTGCCTCCACTGGCCCTGACCTGTTTTTGTAGTTCAGAGGTCAGAAGACAGGAAGGGTCTTAGTTATGTGAGTGGGAGGGGAGAAAGAGTGGGAACAAATGTCAGCAAATGACACTCCCTGACATTACTTCCCCTTTCTCAGAAGTGGTGTTCTGTTGGTTGCTTTCCCACAGCTGAGCTTGTCATAAAAGGAGCTCTGTTCTCCTAGGGTTTGTTAATTGCTGTATCACTGGGTTAAAAAAAAAACACAAAAGAAACTTCAAGAATGTAGGGAATCTTGTCTTAATTCATTTTGATATCTAGTCCCTTACTGCATTGTCAGTTTCCAATCTTATTTTTCATACACCCGAAATTAACAATTTAAAGTCATACTGACGTACTCAAATTTTCAATATTTAAATAAGTCTCTATGCTAATTAAATGTAAACTACCTTAGATGTATCAGTTTCAGCTCTGCATATGACCCAATAGTTACAAAATCTTTTGAATTTTGTCAAAACCTACTATTCCAAACAGGTTTCATTTTTTTAAAGGAGAACTTCACTAGTATCTAGTGAATATCTAAGCCCTTTAGTGTAAATTTTTTGACAAGTCTCTAGTACAGCCAATACTAGCTATACTTGAGAGCTAGCTTTGATCCTTTGATCTAGTGATGATGTGGGTGTGAGTATGGGGGAGGGAAAGGCTGCCAATTGTTCACTTGGTGATTTATATAGCTCCTTTCACAGGATTAGAGTGAGAATCCTAAAGAAAACAGCATTGTAGGAAGCCATAGTAATTAGGAGGTCTCTCTTTAGCTGGACTAAATTATCAGAGCCATCCCAGTGACTTGGAAGTCATAGAGTCCATTTCATTCTGTGCTTGAGAAGCATTCCCTTAAATGGAAATGAGAAAAAAGCCAAGGTTGCAATACTTATATCTGACAAAATAGACCTCAAAGTAAAGGCCGTAAAAAGAGATAAAGAAAGCCACATCATAATACTAAAGGGATCGATACAACAAGAGGATATAACTCTGGTAAACTTATATACACCCAAATACATAAAACAACTTCTGGAAGATATCAAGGGAGATTGATAGCAATACAATCATAGTAGGGGACTATAATACCCCACTGACACCACTGGATAAATCCTCTAAACAAAAAAATCATGAAAGAAACAGCAATCCTAAAAACTCACTAGATCAGATGGAATTAATAGACATATTCAGAACATTTCACCCCAAAGCCACAGAATATACATTCTTCTCAAGTGCACACGGGACATTTTCAAAAATAGACCACATATTAGGACACAGGCAAAGTCTTCTCAAATTCAAGAGACTAGAAATCATAACAAGCGTCTTCTCAGATCACAATGGCATAAAACTAGAAATCTACAATAAAAACATTGAAAAAAAAATCGAACACTTGAGGGCCAAATAGCCTGCTATTAAGCAATGACTAGGTTACCAGAGAGGTCAAAGAAGAAATAAAAAGCATCCTGGAAACAAATGTCAATGAAAACACAACAATCCAAAGCCTATGGGACACAATGAAAGCAGTCCTGAGATGGAAGTTTATAGCTCTACAGGCCTATCTCAAAAAAACAAGAAAATATGGTAGTAAATCATCACACTCTATAAC